>NC_139223.1:38991471-39458971 GCF_055691185.1 Crinia signifera
GAATTGTTTCCACCAAACTACAGTGTATGATTGACCCTTGAGTGGTCCGTGATATATTACTCTTTTTATTACAATTCTTTACACCTAAGGCAAGAATATTGAAATTAAGGGGGAAATTTACTAATATGAATTCGTAAAAAATAGGTGTATTCGTAGGCAGAAATACACCTATTTTTTACACATTTGTATTTTCGGGATTTACTATCCCAAAACTACAGCAATTCGTATTCTTAAAGATGGGACATTCGTATTTGTATTTACAAATACGAATGTCTACACCATCGATAGGATAGGACAGGAATCACCATTCAAAAGAATGGTGGTTCCTGATTTACTAAGCAGCCGTATTGATAATACGGCTGCTAATTGGTGTGAAACAGGCACGAAAATACGACAGGAAATTACCTTGATTGTCCTGTCGTATTTGGCTTTAGCCTGCACGGATCAGTCAGATCTGTGCAGGCTTTAGTGTAAAAAAAATATTTTTAAAAATATTTTTTTTTTTAAAACAGCGTGGGGTCCCCCCCACAGCTGTAACCAGCACCAGGCTGAAAGAGCCGGGCCGGTAATTAAAAATCAGGGAACCCGACAAATAGAGGTTCCCCGATTTTTAACAACCAGCCCCAGGCTCCAGGGCTGGTTCCCAAAATACGGGGGGGACAAAATGACTAGGGGTTCCCCGTATTTTAAGAACCAGCCCCAGGCCAAACCAGCCAGCAGGGTAATGCCACAGCCGGGGGGAGACTTTTTATACAAGTCCCCCCCGCCAAAGCATTAACCCTCTGACCAGTCAGCCTGGCCAGGGGACCTGGGGGAGTGGGGACCCCCCCAATAAAGGGGTTCCCCCCCTCCAGGACTTACCTGACCAGGCTGAAGCCTGGTGCTGTCCCCGGTGGCCCTGTGCGGTGGCCACCGGGCTGATACTTTTGTAAAAAAATAGATGAATAAACTATTGTTTTAAACTGTGGAACTATGAGTCCCAGCAAGCCTCCCCCGCAAGCTGGGACTTGGAGAACCACAAGTCCCAGCCTGCGGGGCATTAAAGGGCCCGCTGGGTCTTGTAGTTCCACAGTAAAAAAATAGATCAATAAATACACACTGACACATGAAAAATAAAAGTTTAATACATACATTACACACACACTGATACTTACCGATCTTGAGCCCGTAGGTAGGTCCCAGAGTCTTGATCCGGTACCTTGTCCTGGTTCCGGATCCATGTCGCCATTCTTCAGCATGTCGATTTCCATGTCGGCGTCCGGTGTCCGAAGAAATCCATGGTGGACCTGTGGAAGGAAATCCAACTCACCCAGGTCCTCCATGGAAGTTCTTCAGGCTTGATCCGACGTAGTCCAAGTTTTCTTTCAGGATCTTCAAGCTGCCGGCGACTCCAGCAAGCTCCCCGCTGTGGACTGTGAGAGGCGCAGAGATCCTTCCTCCTCTGCGCCTCTACTCAGAATGAATTCTGGCCAATCAGGAGCCGACTTTCTAGGCTCCTGATTGGCCGCTAGGCGGCCTTCTATTGTTGCGCTCTCTAATTATCTTTTTTGGTAATTTTAGTAAGTAAAGCCCCCCACCCTCATAGTAGTAGCTGAATTGCTGCGTAGGTTGGTCAGATACCCTAAAGAATCCGACTCCCAGTTTTAGTTGAGCGGTTTTAGCTCTGGTTTTCCTTTGTCCATATCCAAGCCAGTTAACATAGTTTCGTGCAGGAATCTGAAGTCGGCGAGGGATTTCCCCGAGGTTGTGCGACAGAAGGTTCAGGCCGAGGTGGATGTGGGCAGAATGGCTGGCCTTTTCTCATTTTATCCTTTGCCCGGTGCCTAAAAAAGCCCCCCGTAAATTTAGATTGATACAGCACCTGTTGTACCCCCACGGGGCACCCATTAATGACACCATTCCTTACGAATGTTGCGGCATTCAGTATCAGCTGTTTGACGAGGTGCTCTGCCTGGTCCGCAGTTTCGGTAAAGGCGCCCTCATGGCAAAGCTGGACATCGAATCCGATTCCGACTCTTTCCCCTCCACTGATGCTGCAGGGTCTTCTGGTTTTGGTGCATATTTTCATTGTGAGTGGTGCACGGCCCCCTGGCCTCAGTCGTGGATTGTCCGCGGCTTCATGGCCAACCTGCTGCTGTTGGAACTTTTTCCTATTATAGTATCTGCAGAATTGTGGTCCTCCCATTTGGCGGGCCAGACCATTTGTTCTGGTGTGATAACTTGGGCGTCGTTCACACGATTAACAACCAATGCTCCTCTTCCCCTCAGGCGCTACAATTGCTACGGCACCTGGTCTTGCATTGCTTGCGATACAACATTCACTTCAGGACATGGCACATCCCCAGGGTGGATAATGGCATTGCGGATGCTCTATTGCAGTTCAAATTTGCGAAATTTCACGAGTTGGCCCCCAACTCACTTGTCCTCATTCTGTATGGCAGATTGTAGAGCAGGCATGACCAAGCTAGCCTCGCTTTCATTGGCTCCTTCAACCCGTAGGGCATATAAGGCAGCTTGGCAGGACTGGGTGGTGTTTCAGATGGCCCCAGAGGGTAGCGGTAAGTCGGTCAATGACCGTTTGCTTGCTGTTGTGTGGGCTTATTATTGGCAGGACAGGTCTAAACCAGCGGTTCCCTTGGCTGGTATCTGGTTCTATACCCGCCTGCACGAGGAGCATGATCCGACTAAGTTGTTTGTGCTTGCAAAGGCGCTTAGGGGTTGGGCGAGGGAGTGACCAGTCGCGGCTGATTCAAATAGGCACATAGATTTGCGGATGCTAGGTAACTTGATCTCCTGCTTGCCCGACATCACAGAAAACATTTTCGAGGTGGCCATATTTAGAGTTGCTTTTGCTTTCTTTGATGCTTTCCGCGTTAGTGAAATAGTGGCGGCTCATAAGCGATCCACTATGTCAGGGCTGTTGTTCGAAGACATGGTCTTCCAGGACGGTCTGGTAATGTCTAAGATCCGCCGATCTAAGACTGATCAGCTGGGCAGGGGCAAATGGTTGTCTATGAGAGCTCAAGCTACCATTGATATCTGCCCGGTTCTGCTGGCTAAGGATTATGTTTCCCACAGGCCTGGGCGGCCTTACAGTTTTTGGCACATGCTGATGCGTTGCCTTTAACTCGATTTCAGTTTACGGCTGTATTTCAGCGTTGTTTGGCGACTTTGGGTTTGCAGGCTGCTGATTACAGGATGCACTTGTTCTATATTGGTATGGCCAATTGCGAAGCGGTGGCCGGGCTTCCTCTGTCCCCCATTAAAGATGTGGGGAGGTGAAAGTCAGCCACTTGTAAAAAGTATGTTCGGCTAGTTAAGATGTTATTGGCGCATGTTGCGCAGGCTCAAAAACATTTGTGTAGAATCAGTTTTGGAACGGCTAGCGTGAAGGGAATTTTAAAATTTTCCTCTGATTGTGGACTAACTACAGTTCACCGGAGGTTTTTTTAAGGTTTTCACCTTCACTTGGGCCATTTCTCACTGTACTAATCATAAGTTGTATTTAAGCTAATGTTACAGTTTAGGTTGAGATGTTAAACATTAGGTTTCTCTTTTTCAGCACCCCCCCATCCTCAGTGACTCTTGGCAGGATTTGGTTTGTCCGGCATTCCTTTATTTTTGGAGCTGCGAAGAACCTTTTAGCCGCTAGGGCTCCTGTCCATTCATTGGTTCGGAGTGAGGGGTCTCAGCTGGGATATAGTTTGTTGTCTGCCAAAGCCCATCGGCGGGGCTGCCCGGACGTGTTAGTTATCCACCTTGGTGGGAACGATTTGGGCCAGGTGACTGGCATCGGGCTCTTTCTACTGATTGAGGCTGATTTAACCCGGTTGATTTCTCGCTGGCCAGGGTTGCAGGTGGTATGGTCCAACATAGTGCCCCATTTTTACTGGCGGGGCTGTCATGATGTGGCAGCCAGGGAGAGGGCCAGGCATAAGGTGAATCTGGTGGTTTCTAAGATTGTTGTGACCTCGGGCAGCATTGCAGTTCGGCACCTTTCTCTGGTGAGGAAAACTCCCAGTTACTACAGTCCTGACGGGGTCCATTTTTCGAATCATGGTATGGTGTTTTTTCTGCAGGATCTTTTTGCTAGTTTAGGCTCTAGGGTTAGTGCGCTCTCGACCAGCGGTCAGGTGAGGGGTCAGGTGGTCACTGTGCAGTAATGCCCCCCTTTGCCAGGGTGGCTGGTGAGTCCTGCCTCCGCAGGGGGCCATTGCCAACTCCATGGAAGTGTCCTTGCCATGCCATTGAAGGGGCGGTGAGTCTGTCACAGCACGGGCTGTACCTTACAATAGGTGGTGTTATGGATTTGGACATTTCAGTCACCGCCAGGATTAGCACCCTTGACTGGAGCTGGTCTCAAGCGCTTTCTTTACCATCCCTTTACAAATAGGGTCATACCACTTAAAAAAGAAATACATGACCTTTTAAACTTATGCAGTTACATAGAAACATAGAATTTGGCAACAGATAAGAACCATTTGGCCCATCTAGTCTGCCCCTTTTTTTACCCTTCAGGTAAACTCAATCCTTTTTAATCCTTATTTCTTTGTAACTATCCCAAGCATGTTTAAATTGTTTTACTGTCTTAGCCTCTACCACCTCTGATGGGAGGCTATTCCACTTATCCACTACCCTTTCTGTGAAGTAATTTTTTCTAACATTTCCCCTGAACCTACCTCCCTCCAGTTTCAGTGTATGTCCTCGTGTTTTATTACTTCTTTTCCTTTGAAGAAAATTTCCGGTACTTATGTAGTATCTGGACGCCCGATTAAAAAATCGGGTCCATCGCATCACATCGCATGCGACCAAATCGCATGCGATGCGATGGACCCGATTTTTCATAGGATTCAATGTTAAAATGGACTGAGTCCATTTTAACATAGGATTCTATGGGAAAAAGGGTCCTTTTCATTTCCCCACTATCCAACTCCGCATGGAGTTGGATATAAACCTGTGGCGAGCGTAGCGAGCCACCGAGCCCGAAGTGTGGCGAGCGCAGCGAGCCCCGCGAGGGGATGCAGAATACTTTTAACGAATCCGCGTCCCCTCGCGGGGCTCGCCTCGCTACGCTCGCCACAGGTTTATATCCAACTCCATGCGTAGTTGGATAGTGGGGAAATGAAAAGGACCCTTTTTCCCATAGAATCCTATGGAAAATCGGGTCCATCGCATCGCATGGGCGTCCAGATACTACATAAGTACCAAATTTCCCTTCTGTACTATGTTAAAACCCTTGATATATTTGAAGATTTCTATCATGTCCCCCCTTTCCCTTCTTTGCTCCAAACTATACATGTTAAGATGTTTTAGTCTACCTAGGTAAGTTTTGTGATTGTTTCCATTATAGTACCCTTGATACTATATTGAGCCTTTGGGTTTTTGAGTCCCAAGTGCATCATTTTGCATTTTTTTGCATTAAACTGTAGTTGCCATTCTCTTGACCAATTCTCAAGTTTACTTAGATCATCAGTCATTTGATTTACCCCTCCTGGTGTGTCTACTCTGTTGCATATCTTCGTGTCATCTGCAAAAAGGCATACTTTCCCTTCAATACCATTTGCAATGTCACTAACAAAGATATTAAAGAGCACTGGTCCAAGTACAGATCCCTGGGGTACTCCACTGGTAACATGTCCCTCCATAGAATGCACTTCATTTACTACAACTGTCTGTTTCCTATCCTGCAACCAGGTTCTTATCCATTTAATTGTTTTATAATCCAATCCCACACTTTCAAGTTTATTTAGCAGCCTGCGATGTGGTATAGTGTCAAATGCCTTACTAAAGTCTAGATATGCCACATCTACAGCCCCCCCTTCATCTAGTATTTTGGTCACGGAGTCAAAAAAGTCAATGAGACTTGTTTGGCATGATCTCCCTGCAGTAAAACCATGCTGTTTTGGATCCTGTAAGTTGTTTAATTTAAGATATTCCACTATTCTTTATTTTAATAGTGTTTCCATTAATTTCCCTACTACTGACCTAAGGCTCACTGGTCTGTAGTTACTTGCTTCTTCTTTGCTTCCGCTTTTGTGCAGTGGAACTACATTTGCTTTTCTCCAGTCCTCTGGAACTGCACATGTATCTAGTGACTGGTTGAATAAATCTGTTAATGGCACTACCAACACATCTTTTAGTTCTTTTAGTATCCTTGGATGGTCTGGCCCCATTGATTTATCCACTTTCAGTCTTGAAAGTTCTGTTAGGACTTTCTCCCTAGTAAATGTACTTCCAGCTACCTTTTATTTATGAATGTCCTTGCAACTTAACTGTGGTCCCTTCCCTTCTCCTTCTATAGTGAATACGGAGCAAAAGTAATTATTTAGATGATCTCCAATTGCCTTGTTCTCCCTCCGCCAAATTCTCAGTGTCTGTCCGCAGTCTTATTATTCCTCCATTTGATTTTCTCCTTTCACTTATATACTATTATATACAAAAATTTGTTTCCTTTATCTACTGACTGAGCCATTTTCTCCTCAGCTTGTGCCTTGGCACGCCTGATCACTTTCTTAGCCTCTTCGCGTCTGGCAAGATACACTTCTTTGTCATTATTATTTTGAGTCTGCTTGTATGTCCTAAAGGCCATCTTTTTTGCTTTTACACTAGTTGATACCTCTTTAGTAAACCACACTGGCTTCCTTTTCCTGGAACTTTTCTTAACCCTTTTGATACAAAGGTCGTTGCCTTTAGTATTGCACTTTTTATTTTTTTCCACCTCTCCTGCACTCCTTTCAAGTTCCTCCAATCCACTAATGAGTCGCTTAAACATCTCCCCATTTTTGAAAAATCAGCCTTCCAAAAATCCAACACCTTAGTTTTTGTGTGGCTGGAGTTGGACCCTGCCTTGATACTAAACCATAATGCTTGATGATCACTGGATCCCAGGTTCTCACCCACATATATGTCTGATATCCTGTCACCATTTGTGAGTATTAAATCTAATATTAAGTCTTTGCGAGTAGGCTCCCTCACCAATTGCTTGAGAGAGGCTCCCTGTAGGGAATTTAGAAATTTGCCACTTGTAGATGATCTTGCAAAAGACTCCTCCCAATTCACATCAGGTAGATTAAAGTCTCCCATGATTATGACTTCTCCCTTTAAAGCCATTTTAGTGACATCACGCAATAGGCTCCTGTCCAAATCCTGCCCCTGGCCTGGTGGCCTATAGATGACCCCAGTACGAATAATGTCCTTCTCCTCCATTTCTATGGTCACCCAAAGGGCCTCAGTTTTTTCTTCAATGTTTTGTATTAAAGTAGCATTTATGCTTTTCTTTACATACATTGCTACCCCTCCTCCGATTCTTCCCATTCTGTCCTTCCTAAATAAATTGTATCCTGGTATAGTTATGTCCCAGCCATGGTTCTCATTACACCATGTCTCTGTGATAGCCACAATGTCTAGGTCATCCCTTGTCATTATTGCAATTAGATCAGGAATTTTGTCTCCTAGGCTTCTAGCGTTTGCACACATAGTTTTAAAAATTTTGCCTGTGCATCAGTTATTCCTAGCCATGTTCATACAGTACAAAATCGAAGTCTAAAGTTGAAATTACCTGTTTGATGATGTTGTTCAATGTCTGTTTTAATTTTTTACTGTTCAGAAAAGCTGCAGGTCACTAATTCTAAGAATATAGTGAGTCTGTTCAGGTCAGGCTACACCTGAACACTAACGGCCAAATGGTCAAAGGAGATCATTTTCTGTGTCCTTATTTTGGGATAAGTGTGTCCGTGCGAGTTATTTCTAGGTAATATAGAGTTAAGTTAAAGGTTAAGGATCAATCATTATAATTCAATTGGCACCTAAAGGTGCGTACACACGGGGCAATCTGATCGCTGGCCATATATTGCTAGCAATATATTGCTCAGCAATCATATTGCTCAGTGTCCCGTTTTCATCAGCGACCAGAGATGGTCACAGATGAAAATGTCACACTGCCGGGAGAAGAGGCAGTGGAAGTCGGAGGAGCTTGCTGAGCGACCATTAGGGGCTGAAAACGGGAGTGCACACCCGGCGATTTATCGCTGGTGCACACTCCAATTACTGGCAATATGGTCGCTCAGCGACCATATTTCCAGCGATATTTGCTATAATCACCCCCGTGTGTACGCACCATTATTCTCTTGCAACTAATTTTCAACCCATTAACCAATTTGACCCATTTCATGTTGTTGATTGGATTCAATGTACTAATTGCCTCCTCAAAAATAAAAATAGTAATGAACCTTTATTACATGCCTGATTATTGTGTTTTGAATGATTGTCTTCCACAAGTAAATGTAAATATGTCTTCAACAAATGTAAGCCAAATTAATATGCAAATCTCCTGAGTGTGTGTATTATATGAAAAGACTGCTATATGTAAAATAAATTTATGCTGATACAGGAATGATTCCATTTCCATGAGAACTGGAATTGTTTACAGAGCAAAAGTGTGCTTATCGTGTGGCTGCATTCAGCAGATGTGGGTAGGTAATTAGTTAATGAGAGACACTTGCATGGTGCATGGGTGGCTTTTGTGTGCAGGTGCTTGTAGTTTAGGTATTGTGCATGCTGATTGCTGTAGCGTATGTTTGCCAGCTAAGCTGTGGGCTTGCGAGGCTTGAGACTTGCTTTGGTTTTGCGAAGGATTTTGTGCTCGAGCAGTGCGAGCATTCGCGCACTGATGCGAAGCCACCGCCCAGCACTTGTAGTCACCACCCTTGTGCACGCCCCAGTTTCCGCCCAGTTTTGGCCACTTCTGTGGCCGCACCCATACAAACACCCACGGCACGCCTCCTTTGATCGTGATCGATCGCAGGAGGATCGATCGTACGTCTGCTCGACCCTGCACATGCGCACTGAGGATGGTATGCATGTGTGATGGCCAGCAACACGCACTGAGAGTGAATTCGTGCACGAGAGTCAACCAGAATTACCCCCAGGCCAAGCCATGCAGTGCTTTGTGTGCCCATTTTCCGTTGCTTCCTAGGAAGCAAATCTTTGTGCTGAGCAGTGTGTCTAATCCTGAAGCGCACTGCATAGAGTGAAAAATGAGAGCAGGCGAATACAATTCTTCCCATATTCTCTGCGGGAGACTTGTCACCATTCCAAATCTCAGGCCATTATACAAGATTTTCCACAGTGCTATGCTCAGAAAATGTGCTTGCCTAAAAGCTGCCCTAAATGTCCATTGTCCTGCCGTAGTGGATGCACTTCTGAAAAGTAATTGACATTTATGAAAGTGTAAGTGTACGTCAGCTAGCACAAACATCGTAACGGGAGATGGCCAGTATTTTACACTTGAGCAGTGATTGCAATGACAGGATCCTCAAGGGTATCTAGTATTTTTCTTCGAAATACAGTGGGCCAGGTACAGCAAGCTTGAAAATGTGATAAAATAATCTAAGTGCTAAACAACCAGCTTCAAACTTTAATATTCCATGACAGTTAGTAGCTGATTGGCTGATTGTTTATCACTCTCCACTTTATCACTTCTGGCTCTGTATAACAAAAATAGGTACTTATGTAGTAACTGGGCTGCCGATTTTGAAATCGGGTCCATCGCATCGCATCGCACCCGACCATATCGCATGCGATGCGATGCGATGCGATGCGATGCGATGGACCCGATTTTTCCATAGGATTCAATGTTAAAATGGACTGAGTCCATTTTAACATGGAATTCAATGGGAAAAGGGGTCCTTTTCATACCCCTACTATCCAAGTGGGCATGGAGTTGGATATAAACCTGTGGCGAGCGTAGCGAGCCACCGAGCCCGAAGCGTGGCGAGCGTAGCGAGCCCCGCGAGGGGACACAGAATACCGTCCCCTCGCGGGGCTCGCTTCGCTCGCCGCGCTTCGGGCTCGGTGGCTCGCTACGCTCGCCACAGGTTTATATCCAACTCCATGCCCACTTGGATAGTAGGGGTATGAAAAGGACCCCTTTTTCCCATTGAATTCCATGTTAAAATGGACTCAGTCCATTTTAACATTGAATCCTATGGAAAAATCGGGTCATCGCATCGCATCGTATGCGATGCGATGCGATATCGTATCGCATCTGATTGTATGCCTTAACTTAAGGCATACAATCAAAAAATCGGCAGCCCAGATACTACATAAGTACCCAAAAATATAAAGACCCATACACACTAGAAGATTATCTTTCCAACCTGGCAGGTTGGAATGAAAATCGGATTTGGGAACAAATTACAATCGACTGTTTGCTCCCAAATGCTGGACAAAAGCAGACATCTGCATTAAGGCCCATACACACTAGAAGATATTGGCATAAATCTCGTTCAGAAAGGGGCTTCTGAACTATATTGATGGCAATATCTTCTAGTGGGTATGCCTTGTCTATTGTCTATATCCACTTTACTCCCGTTGCCCGTGTTCTTGCTGGGTACACACATCGGCCCTTATTCTGGTTGACTCACTCGTGCACGAATTCGGTGGCAGACGAGCGAACGTCACACACACGGGCAGCGAAGGCACGCCTATAACACATGCGAACCCATACGTTCGCACTTTCAAGCAAAGGGGAGTGGGAACCCAATCGTTCGCACGTACCATGACCTGCTTGCTCAGACATCCTTTGGGTGGCCGAGCGAACAGGCAATGCGGGTGTTTTCATTCGCAACATGAAGAAAATAGAACGAGCGCTGCATAGGCACAAGTGCATTTAAGAGCCTGTGAAACTACACTGGGAGCAGGGTGGTGGGTGGCAGGGGGAGCAGGGTGGTGGGTGCTTTGTTTTATACTCACCGTCCTCCGGTCGGCGACCCCCTCCTCCGGCAGTCACTCCCCGGCGCCAGCAATGTACATATTTCAGCATATTGCCGCTGGGGGTGCATCACATGGTTTCCCTGCTCCCCCAGTGGCACTACACTAATTACGTACATTGTCTTCTGCCACTGCCGGAGGAGGGGGACTGATTGCTGGTGCCGGAGAGTGACTGCCGGAGGAGGGGGACTGAACGCTGCCCATCGGTGGACTTGATGGATGCGGTGGCCGGGCCAGAGGAGGGTAAGTATAAAGCACACACACACATTTCCCCCACTATCCACGTCATATCACCACTATCCACGTCATACCCCCAGTATCCACTCTGGCGTGGAGTTGATTTTATAAAGTGTGGCGAGTGCAGCGAGCCACTGTGCCCGAAGCGTGGTGAGCGGACATGTATCCGCGTGCGCTCGTCACGCTTTGGGCTCGGTGGCTCGCCACACTTTATAAAATCAACTCCACGCCGACGTGGATACTGGGGGTATGACGTGGATAGTGGGGATATTAACCATTGTGTAGGTTCAGGGCTCCAGAAGCAGTTACGTAGTTTATGTAGGCAGCATAGTGCTGTATTGGTATTCTTAATGCAGCACTACGTAAACTACATAACTGCCGCCGTGAAACTAAACAAGTACCGTATATTATACTATATTTAATACACAAGCTTGTTCATCATTTTAGGATAGATAATTGATGGATCAATTAAGTAAATTGACTGATTGATGTAAATTGTACCTCTCACACAACTAAGCACGGACAGAACCAGGAGATCTGATTTACTTTCAGAAAACTACTGTATAAGAACCAACGGGACTCCCTTACATATAATTATATAATTCCATTTGTCCTTTATACAAAATTATACAAAATTATATGGCCAATATTTCTTTGTACATTTGCTGCTATTAATTGCTATATACAGTACAATTTTTAACAAAATTATTTTTATTATTAAAATGATATGATTGTAATACTTAATTGATCCTATTCACACATTAGTGATCGACTCCTTTTTGTTGTTTGTAATAGGTGTGTTTGTTGTTAGGTACCGATCCTACCTTGATAACCTTCTCTTTCCTGTCTGTGAACTTATCTTCTCAAAATGCCCTGTCCTGGAGCCAGGGCCGCCAAGAGAAATCCTGGGCCCCGGTACAACAACTTCCTGGGGCCCCCATGGACGGAGATCCCCGCACACTCTGTGGACCCGGTGTTACGCCACTGCTTCCAAGGTGGATACACGTACAAAAATTAACACTGTAATGTCTATTACACATGTCACACACCCATTACATATTATACCACATGCCATAATGCTCATTACACGTTATGCCACACACCGTAATGCTCATTGCATATTAAGAAGTTAACATGCTCTACCAGGGGTTAACATTCTGTGCCAGGGATTAACCTGTCTGCCCTGATTTACATGCTCTGCCAGGGGTTAACATGCTCTGCCAGGGGTTACATGCTCTTTGCAAAGGATTTACACATACCCTCCAACATGGCCTATTTCATTAGGTACAAAATGCTCTGTTCCTGTACTTCCCTGCCAGTGGCAATTACAGATGTGAGCCTGCAGCACAGTCCAATATTCAAAAGGGGGGGTCACATATACTGCCACCCCAAGCATCACAGTCCTGGACTCACTGGCAGTTGATGTGACTGCCCCTCTTTGAATTTTGGACTGTGCTGGAGTCCAACCTCTGTAACTACCACTGGCAGGGAAGTCCAGGAACAGAGCATTTTGTACCTAATGGAATGGGTCATGTAAAAAAAAAACCTGTGTGTCCAGACCAGGGCCCCCCTGACAGGCCTGGGCCCGGGTAAATTGTACCTGCTCCCCCCCTCTCTCGGCACCCCTGCCTGGAGCACAGATCTTAAGCCACATGTAGATAGTGTCAGGGCTGGTGATTTCCATGCTGGCAGTGGTGGTGCTGCAGTGCCACCTGCTGGTGCTCTGGTTACAAGGATTGATTCCACTTACAGTATGTGGCATTTAATATGGGTTATGCTTTGGGTACAATGCCCTCTGTGGTCCTCCCTACCTCAGTCAGCCATGCCTATTAATGTTGGCCCCCCTTTCTGCCCTCTCTGTTAGCTAATCAAGGCTCAGCCCATGCAAGCCCTACAAGGGCCTTATGCCTCTTAATTTTACCATGACTTTACCAGCAATGTTTTTTATCACTGGTGGGTCATTAGTTTGGAGACTACATGGTAGTTTACCTCGCCTCAGACTGATGGACACCTAGTTGTTTATATAGGCCAGCAGCAGTTTGGTTTTCCATTGCAGCAGGCTGCATATCAGCAATTACACCCCTAACACAGCGTTATAGGATGCGTCTTATACACCTGCGTGGGCTGGCGCATCCCCGCTGCAGTCCCCCTTTTTGGCGATCTGGCGTATTCTATGGCATTTCTGGGGCTGGTTACCCTGCGCTAGGGTCTCTGCGCGTTCCCCTGGTTTCCCGATGCGCCCCCCTCCCCCCCCCCGAGGGCCATGTGTCAGTTGAGGCGCCCTCCCACCTGGTTGATTTCGTTATTTCCCAGGGTGTTAACACTGTGATGTCTCATGCCTGTGTTTTCTCCCAAGGTCACAGTTGATGCGGGTCATATTTCCTCTGCGGCTGGGCCATCTCCACTGGATGTCGCTCTGGGGAGATCTTGCGGGGATTCTACGGCATCAACTGAGCGGACCACATCGATGCTGCTTCCTTCAGGTGTGGGCGTCGATTCCGTTGCTGTGACCAGGATGTCTCAAGGACAGGGGACTCTGCATTCTGGTGGTCCGTCTGCACCATTGTTAAATTTTTTTTTTTTTTTGCAATTCAAACAGTCTGGTTTAAATAAGAAAAGAGATTGTCTGGCGCTATCTACTCGACAAAGGATTACCAATAAAATATATATAAAATATGTATTAGACCAGGAAAAATATTTTTAAAATAATTTAAAAAATATAAAACTGATTGCTGCTGTTTTGTCACACTCCCAGAGAACAAAAATTGGACAACAGGACACACGTACTACTACATTTGACTGTCTATGACCTATGTCAACATACAGACCAATAAAATATGAATAACTTGTGTATACTTTTTGACCGTGTATATTTTAAATGTCGGTATTTTGACCTTGTCTGTATTTTGACTGTGTCGGTATTTTGACCGTCGGTCAATGGCTGACGGTATTTTGACCATCGAAATTTTAAATGTAGGAATATCATACCGAATCCGTATAGTTGTTAGTCCAAAGGGCAAACAATCTGCTTCAATATGTCCAATTAGTATGTCAGATTTGGCCAGACAATACATTAGGCAAATACCTTACAGGTTAATACGATCCGGTGAATCTCCCAGTTACAGTATTGGTGCTTATTAACCTGAGGTGCAACTTTATCTGGAGTTAATAATCAGATAGCCATGCCATGTTCACTGCAGGAGTAAATTGTTGGTCTATTCAGTGCTGGGCTGAGAGGTATTAGAGACCGAATATAATTTTTTGTATGTTATTTCCCTTCTTTAATATAAACCCTGATATCCCCAAAAAATATGAAATTGTCATTAAGTGTATGGCAAAAGGGTTAGTAATGGGGCGAACCTGGTGTCCTTTGTTAGGTATATTGATTACATCTTTTTTATTTGGAATTGCAGTAGAGCGGATCTAGATAATTTTTGCCATACACTCAATTAGAACAATAGAAATATTCAATTAACTTTTGACATTAATGACAATTTCATAATTGTTTTGGATATCACGGTTTATATAAAAGAAGTAAAATTACATACAAAAAAAATATATTAAACCCACAAACTCTGGTACTTATTTTGAAGCCTCAAGCTGCCATCACAGAAATTGGTTACAAAATACCTGATGGACAATTAAAACGTTTAAAAAGAAGTTGCTTAGAAAAAACGGTCTTTGAAATTCAGGTAAAAGATGTGCACAAAATTTTAAAACTGTGGGTATGATACAGAACGAATAAATCAAACCATAAAAAATGTAACGGAACCTGAGAGAGAAAAATTACTTATACTGAAAGAAAGAGAACCCTTTAATTAAGATAAAAAATTTGAATGGGCCTTTATCACTAAGTTCAACTCCAGACACAAGGAGATTGAGAAAATCCTAAAAAAAATTGGGTAGTTTTAAAAAAGATCCAATTATTGGTCATTTACTTCCCGACCATCCAGTCTGTATATACAGAAAAGACCCAATTTTAAAAAATCAGTTGGTCTTCAGTGCATTGCCTTAAAAAAATGGAACTAGTACCATCAAATGCAAAAGCTGTTATAGGTGTGCCAATTGTCAGGGGTGCAAGAACATTACAGGAGACTCAACTTTGAAAATTAAAATAGTGTCCATCAATGAGAAAATATCACTTGTAACAGTAAGAATGTAGTAGTAGTAGTTCGTTTATATATGCCATATGCTAAAGTTGCATTTTACATAGGACGGACCGCTAGACAGCTAAAAGTGAGAATCAGTGAACATCTCTGTAATATTAAAAAAGGTCTGATTACTTACGCACATTCGTCACATTTTAAAGAAGTGCATAACTGTTCAGTTGACACCATGGCTTATGTAGGCTACCTGATGATAAAGTAAATCGTCTTCATGACGAGATACTTCTTGCATTGGCTTCGGCTAAGGTGACACTTAAACAGGAACAATCTCTATTGGGTCTGTTTAACTTTGCTTGGAGTTATTCCCATGGGCAGAATTTTCTGTAGAAAATTACAAAGGGCAACCGTGAGTATCAGTTATGTTATGCCTGGTTAACAATATGACATTGCGTGCCAAGCACGTTCCATGTATTCATAGGCGGTTTTGGAATCTGGCTCCGCACGCGGCCAGTATTGGTGAAGCTTGTCCATCTTCCGTGTGGTAGGTGATCCAAGAGGGATAGAAGATCTGGCCCACAGATCTGTCACAATATGCAGGTATTTCAGTTACCTGCTGGTTAATCCTGCTGGCTTTGTCTCATGCTGCTGACAAGCTCTAATGTCACAATATGCATGTATTTCAGTTACCTGCTGGTCAATCCTGCTGGCTTTGTCTCATGCTGCTGACAAGCTCTGTATAGTTGAACTGTGCTGTGAGATCTGAGCTCAGCTAATTAGTTACACCTGGTGAACCTCTCTTGCTGGGAAGCTCTGTGTAAACTGAGCATGCTCAGCCCATTGATTAATTCACCTGTGAGTTCCCTGTGCTTCCTATAAAAGGCAGTCTCTGGCCGACAGAAGCTGCCAGAGTATAGGTTCACACCAGCTCCAGCGTTCCAGTGCCTTGTACTATTACAGACTTCTGATTATAGCATCTGACCTCGGCTTGTTCCTGACCATTCTCTTGCCTGATCCTCCGGTACCGTGTCCAGTGATTCCTGTGTATGACCTTGGCTTGTTCTGTGACCATCCTCCTGCCTGCTCCCTGTGTACCGCATCCTGTGCCTTCCTGTGTATGACCAGGCCTGACTCTGACTAATCATTGCTGCATCCATTGGTATCTCTTTCTGTCCACCTGTTACTGACCCGGCTTGACGACCACGCTCCATATTTCACAAGCTACCACCACTCATACGGGGAACCTGACCAGGGGGCCGCGACCGACGTGTCGGGTGCCGCAGAAGCCCATATCCCGCTTGGAGGGGTCACTGGCAGAAAACCCCCGGCACGGTTAGACTCCGCGCCCCTGTGTCAGGTCTAGCCAATCCCCGAGTGGTAGTGCACCCCAAGTTTGTGACAAGGATCATTGGCGCCAGCAATTTTCATGGCCTACATGGCATCTTGGGAACGCTGGTCGCAATTCCTCACTGACCATGCCTCCAGAGGTAAGAGTTTACTTAAGTTAATTCTTGCCTTCATCTGGCAATTATATTTGGCAGGCAAGTCAAGGGGTTATGTGACCCGGCACTTGCTGGAATTTCGTACTTTATGTGTCTTTTCAGAATAGCCTTTGTGGCAGCCTATCATGGCGCATTTAGGGTGAGCAAACTGCTGGCCACTTCCAGATCAGCAGCTTTGCCCATGCTGACAAGCCATGTCGTTGTTCGCTCCAATGGTCTTTAGTGTAGCGTATTGTGTTCAAAGATGGACATAGTGGGCCGTGGTTGTTGGGTTCAGATGGCTCGCAGTGTTGATCGCCGGATTTGTCTGGTGCTGGCAGCTGGGGCTTATTCGGATTTGACATCGCTGGCTAGCGAAGGTTGGCTCGTTCATTTGGATGGCTCACCTTTGACTTGCTATAAGTTTTGGTTCGTTTTAAAACATTGTATTCTGCACCTGGGTCTTGATCTGGTCGATTATGGGACACACTCTTTCCGTATCGGCACTGCTTCAGCTTGCCGCTGCTGCGGCGGGTTGGTCCGATATCCGAGCACTGGGGAGATGGAGGTCTGATGCATTTCAACGGTACATCAGGCCTTAGTCTACCAGTGCACCCTTTTGAAGGAATAGCCGCTCGCTGAAGCGCGCTTTAACATTTGAGGGGCCTTGATGAATTTTTTGTGTCACTGCTACTACCGGCTGGTGGAAGTTTTGCTGTTTTTTACATCAAGTCAAACTGGGTGACCCAAATCCCCCCCCCATGTCACCGTGTAAAATTAGCTATCTTCGACCCTTGCATTAGGATTGGTTTCAGGGTTTAGCAATTATTTATTTAATTATTTTGCAGGATTACATTTAGACCAACAAATGATATGGTTTGTTGGTCACTCTTTTGTGTATTGGATGTCAATGTCGATATTTTGTCTTATCCGTGGATAAGAATTATGGGTCTGTTATGGCCCAATATTTTGGAGATAATTCCTATCTTCTGCTCAGACATGGGGTTTTCCCCTATTTTTAATTATCCATGCTGGGGCAACGAGTTAGGCAGACGGACAGGACTAGACATACCTTTTTTAGATTAGAGCTGATGTTTTGGAATTGATAGACCAGTGGCCTTTCTGCACCCTTTTCTGGTCAGACATAGTGCCCCGTCAGATGTGGAGAGATGCTATCAGTCCTGGGGCCCGAGGAGGGTTAATTTGTTGGTGGGTAGGGCAGTTTGCCAACATAGTGGACATGTCATCCCACACCGGGGTATATCCTTTAGGAGTGGTTGGCTGGAGTGGTCGGCTGTACCGGTCGGATGGCGTTCACTTATCAGGGACAGGCATGTGTGTCTTCCTGGAAGAGGTGTTTCAGGTTTTGAGGAATTGTTAGGCATTAGTTAATGTTTAGGGTGGTGGGTTAGCAGGTTTTTAGGTTATCTACTGTGGCAGTTAGAACGGTTAGCTGATTTATTTGATTGGTAGTTATTTAGGAAATTGCTTTAGTTTTGTAGTCTATTATTACTTTCAGGGTTGGCAATGGTGCTTAGGCGTGTACGACAGGGGCGATATGGGTATCACAGGACCAGTTGGACCCTAATTGTAAAATACTGTGGTCAACCTTGTAATTTGTGATTTTACATTGTTTAGGATCATCGGTCCAATGTTTTTCCTCGTGGGAGTATGAGCGTTGAGCTCAATTCCCACGACTTGCGACATGGATGGGGACTAAGGCTGGCAGGCCTTTATCTGCCCACGTGGTGGGGCGTTGATCCCCTTGGTAATTTAAATTTTTCATTATCAAATTTTATTTTATTCTATTTTTTCACAGAGTTTTATGTTTTTTGCTTATATATATTTAATTTTATTTTCACCGTTCTTCTACCTGCCACCTTAGATTAAGGAAGGGAATTTTATTATTAGTTAGTTTCAAATAGGCCTTCCCCTTTAAATAAGCTATTTAAATAAAAAGTCATTATTTCTTTAGATAAGTGTGGTGCGTCTGACCGTGTAACGTTTATGATTGCTAGGACATGGCTGGCAAATACAGGTCCAGACTTTGTAGGGTGGTTAGCATTAATAGATTACACGATTTCACATCAAAAACATATTCATAGACGTAGAAACACTATTAGTAAATTTAATAAAGTGTGGAATAGATGGGAAAATCAATAAAACTCAAGGGAGGGCTGGGAGGGGGGAAGCAAGAGGAATACATACTGTAAGATATAGCACGAATTTGTAGTAGGGGGAGTTTTCTCCTCTCTAGAGGTAGATGTTGGTGTTCTCTGTACATAACTTTATTTAATTTTCACAAATTTATTTATCACTACACAAATAAGTTAATATATAATATAACACTAATAATAATTGTAGCTTCCTCTCCCCTTTTCCTTTTTGCCCTTTTTTTCCCCTTTTCTTTTTTTTTCTTTTGTACACGATTATAAACACAGGAAGGATATTAGCCACATAATAGAACAAGTCCATAGCACACTTACCTATTGTCTTATAGGGAACCATGTTATAACAGATAATTTATGGATCAATGTCTCTGACATATTTAAATGGGCTAAAGTAGACCTTTTTCATATAAGTACCTTCTGACACATTAGATAGAGGAATACAGAGCATTACCAGGGGCTTCTAGTTTGTTTTATGTAAATTGTGTTGTAAATGTCTAATTGTGTAAATGTGTAATAATGTAATTGTACTTTGTCTAGTGTCTTAGGGCCTTATTCTAGTTCACTCTTAGTGAACTTTTTTCTTGACAAGACAAGTCACAGTCTAGAGATCTCAAAGCAGAAATTAATTTCACAGATGCCATGCCTGTTGCTCAAGTGTCCAATACCATACTGGCCTCATTATCGGTCTGTGGTGCCAAAACATGTGGTGCGAAGTCACCCAACATCTGAGCGGGTCTCTATCTTTACAGAGGCCACTTACCAAACCAGGTCAAGGCCAAGTCGGCATCTGAGTAAGGTACTAGGAGGGAGGGGTGGCATAGAAATATGTTTAATAATGTCATATATATTAATTATTTTATTGGTTGTTTCTTTCTAGTTTCCATCTACTGCGGAAGATTGGCAAGAATTGGCCCGTGGATTCTATCAACAGTGGAACTATCCAAACTGTGGGGGTGCGAGAGATGGAAGGTCACCTACCGAACCACAGCCAAGGCAGCGACCACGGGTCGAGGCCAAGCCAACAGACCGGGTCGAGGCCAAGCCAACAGACCGGGTCGAGGCCAAGCCGGCAGACCCGGTCGAGGCCAAGCCGGCAGACCCGGTCGAGGCCAAGCCGGCAGACCGGGTCGAGGCCAAGCCGGCAGACCGGGTCGAGGCCAAGCCGGCAGACCCGGTCGAGGCCAAGCCGGCAGACCCGGTCGAGGCCAAGCCGGCAGACCCGGTCGAGGCCAAGCCGGCAGACCCGGTCGAGGCCAAGCCGGCAGACCCGGTCGAGGCCAAGACAACAGACCCGGTCGAGGCCAAGACAACAGACCCGGTCGAAGCCAAGACAACAGACCCGGTCAAGGTCGAGGCCAAGCCAACAGACCCGGTCAAGGTCGAGGCTAAGCCAACAGACCGGGTCGAGGTCAAGCCAACAGACCCAGTTGAGGCCAAGCCCACAGGAACCTGACTTATTGAGGTCAAAGGTCTCCAAATTCAGAAGGCGTGGGTGCTGCATGAATTAGGTGACAACAGACTGCTGCAAAGTAAAAAATAAAAATAATGAAAAATAATAATAAAAAAATAAAAATAATTTTATTAGTCTGGGTAATGTGCTAGGAGGGAGGGGTGGCATAGAAATATGTTTAATAATGTGATATATTTGAATTATTATTGTTGGTTGTTTCTTTCTACTTTCCATCTACTGCAAGGGCTACTTTAGCATTGTCATGATTGCAATAGTAAATTGTACACATTCCCTCTGTTTCAGTGGCTGCAGCTTAACTCAATAATAAAATAAATCTGATCCCCCATTGACAACCAGCGCTACTGTGTGACCTAGTCACTTTTTGCTTGTCACAGTCTAGAGAACACAGTCTAGAGAACTCAAAGCAAAAATTAATTTCACAGTTGTCATGCCTGTTGCTCAAGTGTCCAATACCATACTGGGCTCAGTATCGGTCTGTGGTGCCAAAAACATGTGCGAAGGCACCCAACATCTAAGCGGGTCTCTAGCTTTACAGAGGCCACTTACCAAACCAGGTCAAGGCCAAGTCGGCATCTGAGTAAGGTACTAGGAGGGAGAGGTGGCATAGAAATATGTTTAATAATGTCATATATATTAATTATTTTATTGGTTGTTTCTTTCTAGTTTCCATCTACTGCGGAAGATTGGCAAGAATTGGCCCATGGATTCTATCAACAGTGGAACTATCCAAACTTTGGGGGTGCGAGAGATGAAAGGTCACCTACCGAACCACAGCCAAGGCAGCGACCATGGTCAAGGCCACGCCAGCGACCATGGTCAAGGCCAAGCCAACAGACCGGGTCGAGGCCAAGCCAACAGACCGGGTCGAGGCCAAACCAACAGACCGGGTCGAGGCCAAGCCGGCAGACCGGGTCGAGGCCAAGCCGGCAGACCCGGTCGAGGCCAAGCCGGCAGACCCGGTCGAGGCCAAGCCGGCAGACCCGGTCGAGGCCAAGCCGGCAGACCCGGTCTAAGCCAAGCCGGCAGACCCGGTCTAAGCCAAGCCGGCAGACCCGGTCTAAGCCAAGCAGGCAGACCCGGTCTAAGCCAAGCCAACAGACCCGGTCTAAGCCAAGCCAACAGACCCGGTCTAAGCCAAGCCAACAGACCCGGTCTAAGCCAAGCCAACAGACCCGGTCGAGGCCAAGCCAACAGACCCGGTCGAGGCCAAGCCAACAGACCCGGTTGAGGCCAAGACAACAGACCCGGTCAAGGTCGAGGCCAAGCCAACAGACCCGGTCGAGGTCGAGGCCAAGCCAACAGACCGGGTCGAGGTCAAGCCCACAGGAACCTGACTCATTGAGGTCAAAGGTCTCCAAATTCAGAAGGCGTGGGTGCTGCATGAATTAGGTGACAACAGACTGCTGCAAAGTAAAAAATAAAAATAATAAAAAATAATAATAAAAAAATAAAAATAATTGTATTAGTCTGGGTAATGTGCTAGGAGGGAGGGGTGGCATAGAAATATGTTTAATAATGTGATATATTTGAATTATTATTGTTGGTTGTTTTTTTCTAGTTTCCATCTACTGCAAGGGCTACTTTAGCATTGTCATGATTGCAGTAGTAAATTGTACACATTCCCTCTGTTTCAGTGGCTGCAGCTTAACTCAATAATAAAAGAAATCTGATCCCCCATTGACAACCAGCGCTACTGTGTGACCTAGTCACTTTTTGCTTGTCACAGTCTAGAGAACACAGTCTAGAGTCACAGTCTAGAGAACTCAAAGCAAAAATTAATTTCACAGTTGTCATGCCTGTTGCTCAAGTGTCCAATACCATACTGGGCTCAGTATCGGTCTGTGGTGCCAAAAACATGTGCGGAGGCACCCAACATCTGAGCGGGTCTCTATCTTTACAGAGGCCACTTACCAAACCACAGCAAAGGCCAAGCCAGTGACCTAAGTCAAGGCCAAGCCGGCATCTGGGTAATATGCTAGGAGGGAGGGGTGGCATAGAAATATGTTTAATAATGTAATATATATAATTATATTTGTTGGATGTTTCTTTCTAGTTTCCATCTACTACGGAGGATTAGCAAGAATTAAATACGTTGATTATGCCTGTATTAACCCCCCATCAACTAGGTTTTGTGCAAGGACGCCACTGTGAAAGCTATTCGGACAGCCATCGCGGCAACGATAGCCTCGTCACAATCTCCAGGTTCGGAGCATATGCTGCTGAGCCTGGACACTCAAAAGGCTTTTGACATTGTAGCTTGGCCACATTTATTCCAGGTTATAAGGACTAGGGGCTTCAATACAGATTTCATTAATATAATTCAATATTTTTACCAATATCCAATGACATCTATTTTAGTTAACGGGATGAAAAGTGAACCTGTGCAAATGTTGAGAGGTACACGACAGGGGTGTCCCTTTTCTCCCCTTCTTTTTAATTTATCAATTTTGCAGTCATCATCAATATTTAAAGGGATCGATATTGGCAACGCGGAGGTCAAAATATCTGCATTCACAGATGATTTAATGTTATATATCGATAAACCTAGCATATCTCTACAGAATATCTTGAAACTAATAAAAGACTTCGGGACCATATCAGGTTTCGAGGTAAATTTAACAAAGTCAGTAGGTATGTGTCTAACTCCTGGAATTACTCATCCCAGGTGGGGTGCCCATTTGCCCCTTAAGTGGGCAACTTCTTATATAGTATATCTTGGTACAACGTATTGGATAGAGGTCTAAGCGACTACAAAATACCTGAATAAGAAACGTATTTCTTTTTTAAAACATATAAAAATTTATTTATAAAAATGCACAGTAGCATTAAATATTAGAACAAACAGTACAAGAGATTTAATATAGAAAAAACATCGATGTAAAAAATGCGTAGCTTGTTTAAAAAATAGCCTACACGTGTTAACGCTAAAAAAGGGGATATACACTAAGAATTTATAAAAAAGGTTATAAAAATATGTAAAAAGAGAACTTATCTATTTGTGGAGGAGTCAGCAGGCTGTACCCAACGCGTTTCGTCGATTAAGACTTCACTTCACTTCATCAGTATATCTTGGTGTAAAACTCCCCAAAAATCTGGCTGAATTATATAGGAGGAAGAAGAGGAAAGACTCTCTCTTTGTTGGGGCACTCTTGGATTATTAAGATTTGTACGATAATGATAATGTCACATAGGTAGGTGGTGACTCAACCACACAGACCACTTGCCAGTATAATGCCCGAAAAAAGGGGGGTGGTGTCTGGCTGTAAGTACTAGATAACGGTGTATTTAGGAAAACAGAGCTGAAGCGCCCATGAGCGGGGCTATCTCTGAATCCTATTAATGAAAATGTTACTAGTATTAAAATATAGCTTTTAATGATAACTCTTAAAATATACTAGACAAACATGTAAACAAGACGAGGACATGTATACATATAGACAAACATTTATGCAACAGTGTATATTGCTACGTGTATGTAGCAGAATAGGACCCGGGGATAATGGGATCAGGGAGAAGAATATATGTAACAAGTGTGGAGTCCCTTCAAGGTGGTGGCTCACACTCAGTGAGGTCCCAACACCCAAGCCGTTCCTCAGGTCTAATGTACCTAGACCTGTACTAGGGAGTTGTGCAGGTAGAGAGTGTGATACATACAGCACAAGTTGCTGATTTATACACTGTTCGTCCTAGATAGGAGAAGAAAGCAACCAGTGTATATACATGCAACAGATTCTCTTTTACATTGAAGGTCCTATTACTGTCACGACAAGCATATATATCAACAGTGCAAAAAATCTGATACCGCTATTTATCACAATAAGCAGTTCAACTCCTATGTTAATGTTATGCGAATCTCCCATGTGTATGGCCCAATGGAGTCTGGACACGGTTGGAGCAGGGAAGGGGAGGTATGTAGGGTATAGAACCCCCTTAACACGACTGTTCCCGCTCGCTCTCTATCCCAGCAGCTGATCAGTATCTTAGGTCTAATATAACTGGAGACCAATTTCCAAGGGATGATGTGTGTAACAAATTTGACACATTCTGCACCTGTGGTTATAGTTTTGCAACAAAATTGCTGATACAGTTAAACCTGAATGGGTGGGAATGTGCCCATCACATGTACACACAAGAAATATTCCTTTACCTTAGTGGTCACGTTGCTGCCGCGGAGGGCCAATACATACACACTGAAGTATTCAGGTATCAGTGCTTAAAAACATTCAACAGTTATCACTGAGGTATGAAACCTTCTTTGCACATCGTGGTCCTGTTGCTGCCACGGCGGGCATAAAAATCTACTGAAAATTCTATATCCAATATTCACTCTGCTGACTGAATATTGGATATAGAATTTTCAGTAGATTTTTATGCCCGCCGTGGCAGCAACAGGACCACGATGTGCAAAGAAGGTTTCATACCTCAGTGATAACTGTTGAATGTTTTTAAGCACTGATACCTGAATACTTCAGTGTGTATGTATTGGCCCTCCGCGGCAGCAACGTGACCACTAAGGTAAAGGAATATTTCTTGTGTGTACATGTGATGGGCACATTCCCACCCATTCAGGTTTAACTGTATCAGCAATTTTGTTGCAAAACTATAACCACAGGTGCAGAATGTGTCAAATTTGTTACACACATCATCCCTTGGAAATTGGTCTCCAGTTATATTAGACCTAAGATACTGATCAGCTGCTGGGATAGAGAGCGAGCGGGAACAGTCGTGTTAAGGGGGTTCTATACCCTACATACCTCCCCTTCCCTGCTCCAACCGTGTCCAGACTCCATTGGGCCATACACATGGGAGATTCGCATAACATTAACATAGGAGTTGAACTGCTTATTGTGATAAATAGCGGTATCAGATTTTTTGCACTGTTGATATATATGCTTGTCGTGACAGTAATAGGACCTTCAATGTAAAAGAGAATCTGTTGCATGTATATACACTGGTTGCTTTCTTCTCCTATCTAGGACGAACAGTGTATAAATCAGCAACTTGTGCTGTATGTATCACACTCTCTACCTGCACAACTCCCTAGTACAGGTCTAGGTACATTAGACCCGAGGAACGGCTTGGGTGTTGGGACCTCACTGAGTGTGAGCCACCACCTTGAAGGGACTCCACACTTGTTACATATATTCTTCTCCCTGATCCCATTATCCCCGGGTCCTATTCTGCTACATACACGTAGCAATATACACTGTTGCATAAATGTTTGTCTATATGTATACATGTCCTCGTCTTGTTTACATGTTTGTCTAGTATATTTTAAGAGTTATCATTAAAAGCTATATTTTAATACTAGTAACATTTTCATTAATAGGATTCAGAGATAGCCCCGCTCATGGGCGCTTCAGCTCTGTTTTCCTAAATACACCGTTATCTAGTACTTACAGCCAGACACCACCCCCCTTTTTTCGGGCATTATACTGGCAAGTGGTCTGTGTGGTTGAGTCACCACCTACCTATGTGACATTATCATTATCGTACAAATCTTAATAATCCAAGAGTGCCCCAACAAAGAGAGAGTCTTTCCTCTTCTTCCTTTAGTAAACCATTTACTCTCTAGGGCGCACCTCCACCTGAAAAATTGTTTAAAAACAGGGAGACTAACTATCTCCTCAAATTTATTTTTGATTGTGGACATTCCTCATTTCTCTTCAAATTGAAATACATTTTCCACTTCTTGTGCACCGGTCACCATCCCCTCCCCCTTTTCCCTTCAAGTAATGAATTATATAGGATTAATGTCACAGATGCCTTAAAAGATATCATGGCGGAATTGGATAAATGGAAATCCTTATCTCTTTCATATATGGGTAGAGCAAACTTAATTAAAATGACAACGTTCCCACGTCTTTTATATATTCTGCAGTCCCTCCCCATTCTGTTTAAGTAATTTAGACATCAACAAGATTAACATTATGTTTAGGAACTTTATATGGAGGGGGAAAAAAAACCTGAATAGCACTTATAAAACTACCACAACCTAAATTCAACGGTGGTATAAATTATCCGCATGTTCAATCGTATAATTATGCATCCCTGTTGCGCTTCTTGCGTGACAGGTTGCATAATGGGAAGACATATGCCAATACGATTATCGAAAAACTATTTATATTGGATGGTAACTTAATATTTCTTCTCAACAAGTTCGAAGCTGAGATACCACAGTCTGTTAAAGATAATCCACTGCCGTGGTCTACTTATAAATCGTTGCATAGCTTGAGACATGCGAGGAATTTAAATGCCCATCACTCTTTATTCTTGACATTTATAGGTAACAGGGATTTCCAGCATGTGGAGGCCGCCTACCCTTTTACACTATTTAACCGCGAGGGTGTCACTAACTTATATGACATATGCAACCCTTCTATGGGGAATGTACTGTCCTTCCAACAAGCAAGCCAAAAATTCCCTATATTGAATAGCTTTCCCCTCGCTTATTTCCAAATGAGCCACTTTGCAAAAACAGCAACCAAAAATCTCTCTGACAAAGATTGGTATAATGATCTTGATGGTATTGGGTGGTAAAAAAAGAGCGCTGGGATGAGTTTGTATGAGTGACACCTGTGAGATAAAAATTAGTTAGTAAAATAATGTTTACACTCCTTTTGGAGGATGTGAGGTGAGAGAGGGAGACTGTCCTGCTGTCCCTACTAACCCTAACCTTACAGAGGCACCGGTATTCCTCAGCTCAGTTGCTGTCCGCTTCTAGGTGGGATTCTCTGTTGCGGCCTCGGTCCCGGGACGCAGCTTGCTGACGTCAGCGGCTGGCGTGTCGGTACTTCGGGCAACAGCGAGACGGCTTCTCCTCTCCTTAAGTCACCAATGCATTTCGACATTCTCTCCGTGACTCCAGTACCGCATCCTCCTTCCCTTCCTTGCACAGACTTGCCGCCTGCTCCCTGCTGCACAATATCACAAACTATTTTTAAACCTATTTCGTAGGGTCTATTATTCACCCCATAGACAGTTCTTGGCAGGAATGCCATCTACTGGATCTTGTCCCCCGATGTGGGGAAGCAGAGGCGGGACTGTTACATTGTCTTTGGGCCTGCCCATTGACACGCCATTTCTGGCTACAGGCCCGCAGGTTCACCCTAGAAAACTTGATAAATTACATACATTTTAATGCAGAGTGGGCCATATTTGGAATCCTACCAACAGATCAAAGGGTAGCCAGGGGCTGCAGGAAGTTGCTATTGGCAGTGCAGGCGGCCGCCTGTAAAATGATACTGCAGGGATGGATATCCACGCAGGCTCCCTCTTTAGCTCTTTGTTAGACCAAATTCCATAATATTTTCCAGATGGACTGGCTTGAAACGATTTTGGATAGGGAAAAACGAACTTCTACGTTTTTTGAAACCTGGGAGAGTTACATTGCGACCCTCCCGGTAGAATTTCAAAAGACAATTGAGTCCACACTACAACATACAGAATGGTATGAAACAAGGAGGCTGCTTACTTTGGGGGGCTCTGAAACTAGGGGATCCCGGTCGTCATAATACAATTTACTGCCGATGATGATGTATTATTGTGGTCATAATAATCTGAATATACTCATTAAAGGTCTATCATAAATAATCACTTAAAGGAGGTTTTAGGTAATTTCATATATAACTTTATTTTGATGAAGAGTGTACATGCAATATTTAAGTTATGTTAAATAGCAAGATAATCGTCTTTTAAATGCAATTGTACTACTGAAAATTTTTATAATGTCTTGAAAAAAATGTTTTCTGTTATTGTCACGACTATATAATGCAATGCACAATAAAAGATGTTTAAAAAAAAAATACTATCATACCCATGCCATTTCATATTGCAGTCAAACGTACTACAGCTGTCACGCTCTTAGAAGCACCAGCTGCAGAGTAACGTAGGCTGGGTGCTTTAACGTATGGGGGTTGCATCCACGACAGAATGGAGTGAAACAAATGAAGTTGATTTAATAAAGGTATTGCAAGACAATGATACTGATGGCACAAAAGATATATGGCAGATATGCAAATATAAAGTCAATAGTCCAATATATTATTGCAGAAGATGATGATGCTTGGTCTTTGAAAGAGTATTGTAATATTGCTTGAAGAGTTGTAGAATCAATAAAGGATCGGATTAGAAATTTGAAGAATGAAGGATTGGTTTAAGATTGGATGATTGTATTGAGGATTGGAAGATTGGATTGAAGATTGGATGATTGGATTGAGGATAGGATGATTGGATAGAAGATTGGATGATTGGGTTGAAGATTGGATGATTGGGTTGAAGATTGGATGATTGGATTGAGGATTGGATTGAAGATTGGATGATTGGATTGAAGATTAGATGATTGGATTGAAGATTAGATGATTGGATTGAAGATTGGATGATTGGGTTGAAGATTGGATGATTGGATTAAGGATTGGATGATTGGATTGAAGATTGGATTGAGGATTGGATGTTTGGATTGAAGATTGGATGATTGGGTTGAAGCTTGGATGAGCGAATGAAGATTGGAAGGTAAATGAATAATGAAGATAATGAATGAAGAAGACTTGTCCTTGCTGAGTAAGATCGTAGTTGCAGACAGAGATGACCGTGGAAGTAACCGCCGGGAATGTAAAGCAAGGCGAGACCCCTTGGGAGGGCTAACCTTGCTGAATCCTCTTTGGCAGTAATGGAGTCCTTGGCACTTGGAGCAGTTGACGATCAGCAGGAGATCTTCCGTGAGTACGCTCAGGATTGTAGTGGACAACTACAGAGCCAGGCTGGAGCAATAATGCTGAGGGATCGACATCATTGTACTGACTGCCGGTCTAACCCAGCCAGTCAGTACTTAACAGGTGGACTGTGCAGCGATAGGCCAGGCAATCTGACAGGGGAGGCGGAGCCGCACAGGAGAGGCTGAGATAACCAACAAGATGGCGCCCGCCAGTGAGGGCGACAGATTTCAGCCGGCCAGGACTGTACGCAGCTGCGCAAACGCCAGCAATCAGTTACAGAGCTAACCAGGCACAAACACACATGGCGGAACGCCATTCATACCCTGCATGGAACCAGGCCACATGTACCCCACTGGAGCCAGGGACACAAGCAGAGGTGAGTGCCATGGTTTTATAAGTGCAGCTAGAGAGCATAGGGCTGAGTACAGCACAGGGGTTTTGGGAAAACGCCATGGTGGATGTGACAACAGCACAGTGGAATATACAGTTGCACCAGTGGACTAAATAATTAGGAGGAGAGACTATAACAGCCTAACCAACCCTAGTATTATTTATATAGTTGCACCAGCGGACTAAATAATTACAGCACAGGAGGAGAGCCTATAACACAGGCTAACAAACCGTATTCCCCAGCGCGGAATGAAGATTGGCGGTGTGGGAGCCGAAATGTATAACAATCCGGATCTCGCGAGAATCCGGCGCCAGCAATGACATTTTGCCCACGCCTGGATCCGAGGCAGACAGGAAGCACTGAGCTCGGATCAGTGATGTTCGGACGGGCTCAGATCTGGCCAATCCGAGCCCGCTCATCTCTAATTGAAATGTTGCATTACAGATTACTTTGCAATCAATTTTACTTGCATTAAGGTTAGAGTGCGGCCCTTTCTGTACCACTAAATGTTTTTGGACTGAAAGGAAATCATTGACAAGATACTTTCGTTCACACGTTACATAGAGGATCTATTTATGCTATGGACAGGCAGTGAGACAGCATTCTTGGAGTTGATGACAGCAATTAACGCAAAAACATTGCCCATCAATCTCACGTTCCAGTACTCGAAACATAACATCAATTATCTCAACACATTGATAAAAATTACAAATGGCCATCTCAGCATAGATTTGTATGTAAAGCCTACTGACAAAAACAATCTCCTGAAGGCTAATAGCTTTCATCCAATAGTGCTCAAAAAAGCCCTTCCAAAGTCACAGTTGATTCGAGCTGCAAGAATAGTGAGTGACTTAACACATTTACCATCTGTCCTGGACTACATGGTACAGAAATTTGAAGGGGCTATCATAAAAAGACCCTATTACAACAAAAGGAGGAAATCCTGCAGGTCCCACATGAGTCCCTTCTATTATCAAAAAAATCAGCACCATCAAGTACAAAGAAGATTACACAGGATGAAATCCTTCCATTGGTGACGAAATACAACATCTCGAGCCAAGTTCTACCTAGAGCATCGAGAGCGTTATGGCCCATCGTGAAAATAGACAGCAATTTACCAAGTCTCAAGAACAAGATGCCACTAGTATGCCACACCAGAGGAAGAAATATAAGGGACTTCATTGTACACAGTGACATTACCGGCTTCTCATTTAACCCGATAGAGAGTCCTAAAATCTTAAAATGACAAAATGGGTGCTACAAGTGCTCAAAGTGCATGACATGCCAGTATATGTTAATTGGACCTCAGTTTATACACTAAGGATGGACGAACATTTTCAACCAAACACATACTCATGTGAACGTCAACATACATTATATGTTATACAATGTCCCTGTAACCTCTTATGTGTGGGCAAGACCATCACGTCGATGTGTACTAGAATGGCACAACATAGATCATCCATTACCAAAGCAACAACAGGAAAAGAAAATGACCAGCATTTTGCCACAGCAGACCACAGATTAAGTGATCTTAAACTTAAGTCTTGGACCACATACCTTTATTATTTATAAGAGGAGACAGACATGGTGCCCTATGGAGGAGAGAATCCATCACCTGAAATCGTCCAAACCGCATGGACTAAATGACAAATTGGTATTCTTCAAGTCTGTGGAGCACAGACCCTTCAATCCCTGTGGTTTACCATTCTCATCCCTACTTTATCTTCTCCGATGGTGTCTTTACCCTCTTACCTTTTTTCATCCATTCAGTTTTCCCCAACCTTTCTCATTTGTTCACATCACTTCCATTTAGTTCCATTTTTCTTAAACTTCCATTTAAGTTCCTATATAGGCCATGTCCTCAAGATGTTCATTCACAGAGACATGCAAATTATAAAAAAATAGAGAGATTTGATTAACCCATGTTGAGTCAATCAGACGGGTCCCACATGTAAATAGATGGAATACCTATGCCCACATCTGTTCTATATGGCACTGCCCCAGTTGGGTTCATACCTACATGTGCCACTTACTTTAGTATTATATTGGCCAATAGGAATAGTTGTATCCTTTATTTATTTATTGAGAGCAGAGATCTGCTATATGCTTACATACACCTTTTACATAGACAATAAATTACGCTTCTGTAATCTCCTATACTAGTGTTTTTTACTTTTCTTTTTTTATACCACTTTATGCTGTTTTTATCAATATGCATGTATAGTACCACTTATTCCCCCATTGGGGTCTTATATTCCTGCGTAGGCGGGATCTTATTCATATGATTTTGTATTTTATTTTTCCCTTTCAGCCCCCCGGTCCGCCCGCATATCTCCGCTGCACACACCATAAGTTTCATCGGCTACAGCTTGCGCTCCACGCACGTTCCAAGAGCAAAGGATGGGTTCTTTCCTGCACATGACTTCAGGCTATGACGACTTCTGGAAACGGATTGCACAGATGAACAGGGAGGCTATAAACGGGGATGTTGACACCTCACTTCACCTTATTTAAGGTAAGCACCTAGCATTATTCTTTTCTCTCACCTGCACCTTGACAAAGGGATCGCCCCGAAACTTTGTTTTTTTGCTGCTATGCATTTTAATACAAAGCTTTGAAAGTATTCCTTGGAGTGCCACCGTCTGTTCATTATCTGGTATGCATTGATTCCGGAAGGCACCGGGGACATTGAGAGGGGAGTGCCGGGCCGTATACAATGCTTTTGCACTTGAAAAAAAGGTTTAATCCAAACTCAACACAGCAACGTTTCAATACATATAAGGTATTTTCATCAGGCTCAAAAAATGCAAATACAACTCTCACCTAATATACCCTAAGGGTTAGACGCCGGTGTGAAACTTTCCCCGTGCCTAGGCTGACCGGAACACCCGTATAATGTCATCAAGCAGGGACGTGCACTTACATGCTTGATGTCCGTCAGTGCAGCTAACAAAAAATGGTTGCCATAGTGATGGTTCCTCTGGCGAACACGCCGTGACCATAGTGACAATGTGGGCGGTAACAACACTATTAAAAGAAATATAATGACATGTATCTTTTGGTAGGAGCAGCGCAAGTCTATGCAGTATCTGGGCTTAAATGTAGACCCTAAGGTGTCTGTTAAAAAATGAATGCCTCTTTATAATAAGTGTCACAAGGAGTATTGTAACATTCCCTTGCCACTGCCACCAGTCAATAAATAAAATATTCAATAATTTAACAACATGCCATGAATTACTACTGTGATATAAGGACTAACATATAATTATAAGTAAACAAATATATACATATACTCCATAGAGAACCATAATAGATGGTAAGTATTGGAAGGCACTAAACGGCTAATGATTTGTGTCGGTGCTGTTTAGCCAAGGTTAACTTTAAGGAACATATCTGTGGCTAATGGTGGCTACACATAAATACTTAATATTCATATCAATCCCAAATTATTAGGACTCTATTTAAGACAGTCATTTGTGTCCTTATTAAACAATAATATCTGACACACAATACATAACTAACACCACACCTATTTGCTACAGATTTGTATGGTCATTGCTCATGATAAGATGCAAATGGAGCAGTTAGAGATAAAGTGCCCTATGACGACTCGCTACTTATAGCTTGTCATAAATTAGCGATATTAGATCATACCTGCAGTGCGCTGAATATTAAACAAAGTATATGCGCAAATTCCTAAAGCGATCTATAAATTCCTAGATATTCATAGAAAAATATTGAGGCCAGCGGTTCCATTGGGTGTGGTATATGGTCCCGACAGTCATTAGCCCGAGGTTGGGATCCCGACTGCCCGGACTCAGACAGCATGGCGCAACAAAGCCCCTTGCTAGCTCAGTGGCTCGCCACCTACTCTATTCTCCCTCTATGGGGTCATGGACCCCCAAGAGGGAGAATAGCCGGTGGCTGTCGGGACCCCGAGTGTCGGGGTTTTGACTTTCGGGATCCCGACTGTCAGGAAAGTGTCTGGTACCCGTTTCATTTGGTCCCTTCAGGGATAAAGTGCCCAAACGTAAAATCCATGGGATTCACATTCAAGCAATTTGCGAAAACGATCCAAACCTCTGATAGATTCAGGGATGTGGTCTATCATCCGCTATTTAATGCTGGATATATTATGTGAGGCTTTAACAAAAGGTTGTTCGCTGGTGCCTGTTTTTTTGCGCTTTTTTGATGGCTGACCGATGCGCAGCCATCCGCTCTTTAAAGCTGCGCTTGGTCTTGCCAATATAGCTGAGGCCACATGGGCAGATTATTTGATACACCACGTATTTAGTGTTGTACGTTAATGTATGCCGAATACTTAACGTGCAACCTGTCAATGGGTGTTGAAATGTGTTGCCTGCGATTAAAAATTTACAAGTAGTACACATACATCTGATACAACCTAAGGTCTTAACACTTTTTTTTGGGAGATAGGAGTGTAGGTTTTAACAAGTCGATCCCTTAAGCCGTGGCCATGTTTAAAACAAGGCATTAGCCTGGTATTTTGTAAGCCTAGATCTGGGTCTGTTCTGATGATCTTCCATAATTCTTTAGCCATGGGAGTTATGTGGGGGCTTCTAGAATTGTAAGTGTTCACCCAGGCGATGAATGGGTCACTTTTACTGTACCAAGGCCATATCGGGGTCTGAGTTGTTCCTACGGACTCAAAGTAATTGTGAAAAGGTAAATCACGGATCAATTGTTTGTGGAGACAACTAGTGTAATGTAAAATGTTATTATGGTCTGTAGGTTTTTTTAAAAGACTTGTAGACATCTGACGATTTTTGATGGCAACGTCCAGGAAATGGATGGTTTCCTGACGATACTCAAATGTAGATTTTACCGGACTAGGACTGTTATTTTGTGTATTGAGAAAACATATCAAATCGTTCATTGGCCCTTTCCAAAATAATAACAAATCATCTATGTAGCGTGAATAAAAAATAATCCGGTCAGCTATGGTATTGTCTGTGAAAAAAAAGTGCATTTTCTATATCAAACATAAAAATATTTGCATACAACGAGGCTACTAGCCAAACATCCTCTTAAACCGATGTAAAATCTTGTAATTTGCATAGTAAAGATGTAGTGTCCAGAATAAACCTCGGATGGCGACATATGTAGGGTTGTAGGAGGCTGTCCAAATATACACTGGTCAGTTGAAACAGAGCCCCCCTGGTGAACACTATCGGACTACTAGGAGGGTCAACCAATGATTTGTGTATTTTGGAAATACAGTAAGAAATAGGTACTACCGGTGCTGTAGGTACAGTACCAATGCCATTTTTAAATCTTCTGATATGATCTTGCGGTCAACTGCTATCTGAAGAATTTCCATCAGATATTGCTTATAATGGGGGGTGGGGTCTTTATCTAGCAATCAATAGGTGGAAGTGTCCTTTAGATGTTTGAGTACTTGTATATGGTACTTATTGTGATCCTGGATTACTAGGGCACCCCCTTTGTCCGCTGATCGAAAAATTAAAGATGGATCATTGGCCAGTGAATCCAAGGCCATAGATTCTGCTTGTGATAGATTTTGGAATGAATGAGTGGGGACATCATCCATATTGCTCATAGTAGTATTGAATAACCTCATAAATGTTTTTATTGACGGATTACAACTCTGTGGGTCAAAGTTTGACTGTGGCTATGTTCATCTCTTTGGCTGAAAATTCAATTATAAGCAACATGATGTCAAATGAACATTTGTTCATTATAGACACCCAGCGCTTGCAAAAAGCTGGGTCGTGTCTGCCTATAGTAGGATTATTCCTCATCCGTAGTAGCATATTGTTTTGGTGATGGTATTCGCTCAAGGATAACCCGTGGTAATAATAGTCAATTTGTCTTTTATGTAGCTTTAATAAGTCTCTATAAATGTCCTCTAAAGGAGTGGCCTCTGCTAACTCACTCAGTTCAGTGTTTAACAGAATGGTTTCGGCTTCTGAGTCCGAGTAGCTATATACATCTCCAATAGTATAAGCAATGTGTTATGGTTTGGGGTGTGAACCCACAGCTGGGACCGCTGTTTAGGATGGTCACGACGCACCCTACACTGACTCTGTTGACCTCCTCGGACAGGTGACCGTAGTCTGTGGATTGCTAGGCTTCTCCTGTAGTCGCTGCATTCGAAGGAGCGAGTCAGGCCCGCTCCAACCCCGATGCAACCAGGTTTTAAGTGGTGACAAGACAACGGCGACCGCCAGAGGTAGTGCCAAGAGGAGATCTAACTAACTGGCGCTATCTGGGAGGAACACCCTGCCTGACAGCACCAGGCCACGGACAGGGAGTGTGACCTGGAGGTCAGGAGTGGTTTGGTGAGACCTCCCCACTATTCTTATCCCCGGTTGTTGATGATATGCTTTTTTATCCTGCAATTTTGTAAGTTCAATGTTCAAATAAAATTCACTCAGTTGGACTCTAATAAAAAACACCACTAAAGAAAAATATTAGGACTTGTTTTGGATTGTTTTTCACACACTTATAATAGTGTAAGTGATTCATATGTAATTTGTTCTTTAGCGCTTCTTGCATTGGAATTTTGTTTGTATTTGCTCTGTTTAGAAAGTTGGTGGAACTTTTTTATCTCCAGTGCCAGTTGCTGAAGACATCAGTGCAATAGTACAAAAAAAATTGCAAAAATTGATATAGAAAAAATTTGTATATGAAAAAGTAGTACGACACAGACGGGACACAATTTAAAGTCACCTTGATGAGGGAATTTGTTGAAGAACAGCAGGGGTGCCCTGACCAGGAATTATCAATTCCAATATACAGTCCACTTGGGTCTAGCACAGCCAATTTTTATGGTATTTTGGAGGGTGCCCGTAATCCGGCAGTAATACAATAAGACATAGTTACAGCACTCCGATAATGTCCGCCAGGGGTGTTCGGTTTCAAATGACTAGTGTATATTTGGACAGCCTCCTACAACCCTAAATATGTCACTTTCCGAGGTTTCTTCTGGACGCTACATCTTCACTATGCAAATTACAAGATCTTACATAGGTCAAAGAGGATGTTTGGCTAGTAACTATCGATGTTTCTAGCCTATATACCATCATCCCCCATGATATTGGACTCACCTCCCTTAGAAGATTCTTGTACAACGAGGATGATTACAATGGTCCAGACATAGAGTTATTATGCAAATTAATGATTTTTTTTTGCATAATGATAAAAAAGTTTTGCAGCTTATTGGATGTTCCATGGGGGCGTCAGTAGCCCCGTCTTATGCAAATATTTTTATGTTTGATATAGAAAATTCACTTTTTTTCAGAGACAATACCATAGCTGACCGGATTATTTTTTATTCACGCTACTGTACATATATAATTTGTTATTATTTTGGAAGGGGCCATCAATGATTTGATATGTTTTCTCAATACACACAATAACAGTCCTAGTCCGGTAAAATTTACGTTTGAGTGCAGTCAGGAAACCATCCTTTCCTGGACGTTGCCATTTCCATCAAAAATGGTCATCTGTCTACAAGTCTTTTTTTTAAATACACAGCCCATAATAAAATTTTACATTAAACGAGATGTCACCCTAAATATACAGTAAAAGTGACCCATTCATCTCCTGGGTGAACACTTACAATTTTAGAAGCCCCCACATAACTCCAGTGGCTAAAGAATTATGGAAGATCATCAGAACAGACCCAGATTTAGGCTTACAAAATACCAGGCTAATGGCTTGTTTTAAACGTGGCCACGGCTTAAGGGATTGACTTGTTTAAACCTACACTCCTATCTCCAAAAAAACCCCAGTGTTAAGACCTTAGGTTGTATGTGTACTACCTGTACATTTTTAATCTCAGGTAACACATTTCAACACCCACTGACAGGTTGCACATTAAGTATTCGGCATACATTAACGTACAACACTAAATACGTGGTGTATCAAATAATCTGCCCATGTGGCCTCAGCTATATTGGCAAGACCAAGTGCAGCTTTACAGAGCGGATGGCTGCGCATCGGTCGGCCATCAAAAAAAGCACAAAAACACAGGCACCAGCGAACAACCTCTAGCACGCCATTTTGTTCAAGCCTCACATAATATATCCAGCATTAAGTATCGGATGATAGACCACATCCCTGAATCTATCAAAGGTGGGGATCGTGGTCGCAAATTGCTTGAATGTGAATCCCGGTGGATTTTACGTTTGGGCACTTTATCCCCATAGGGACTAAATGAAATCGCTGGCCTCAATATTTTTCTATGAATTTCCAGGAATTTATAGATCTCTTTAGGAATTTGTGCATATACTTTGTTTAATATTCAGCGCACTGCAGGTATGATCTAATATCGCTAATTTATGATAACCTATAAGTAGCGAGTCGTCATAGGGCACTTTATCTCTAACTGCTCCATTTACATCTGATCATGAGCAATGACCATACAAATCTGTAGCAAATAGCTATGGTGTTAATTATGTATTGTGTGTCAGATATTATTGTTTAATAAGGACATAAATGACTGTCTTAAATAGAGCCCTAATAATTTGGTATTGATATATTATGTATTTATGTGTAGCCACCATTAGCTACAGATATGTTCCTTTAAGATGACCTTGGCTAAACAGTACCGGCACAGATCATTAGCCGTCTAGTGCCTTCCAATACTTACCATCTATTATGGTTCTCTATGGAGTATATGTATATATTTGTTTTCTTATAATTATATGTTAGTCTTTATATCACAGTAGTAATTCATGGCATGTTGTTAAATTATTGAATATTTTATGTACTGACTGGCCGGAGCGGTGAGGGAATGTTACACTTATAAAGAAGCATTAGTTTCTAACACACCTTAGGGTCTATATCTAAGCCCAGATACTGCATAGACTTGCACCGTTCCTGCCAAAAGATACATGTCGTAATTAATAGAGTTTTTGCCGCCCACATTGTAACTATGGTCACGGCGTCTGCGCCGGAGGAACCATCACTATGGCAACCATTTTTCGTTAGCTGCCGAACGTCATGCGTGCGAGGGCACGGCCCCGCTTGATGATGTCACACGGGTGTTCCCGGGCACAGGGAAAGCTCCACACTGGAATCTGACCCTTAGTATATATAATTTGAGAGTTGTATTTGCATTTTTTGAGCCTGATGAAAATACATTATATGTATTGAAATGCTGCCGTGTTGAGCTTGGAATAGACTAAGGGGGGTATTCAATGTCAGGGGCACGGCTGTCGAGCGGCGAGAAGGGGGCGTGGCCGCGAGTTGCGGCCGGGAAGTGACGAGCTGCAGCCGGCAGCTAGAGATGTCGGGCTCGTTCTGACAGGAAACCCTGTTCAATGCTGTCGGGGAAGACAGCATTGAATAGGGCCCATCGAGCATCTCCCCCACGGGAGATGCTCGACGGCGATTGAATCTCCCCCTTAAACAGCAATCCGAGCGTGCTTCCAGTCCACCTCATGGTATAACCTACAACTTCTCCAAGATAAGACTCCTATCATACTACTCAGTTCCATACCACCCTCGCCTCTTCTCTCTTTTTCCTTGTATTATTTGTCTCTCTCTTTCTCTCTCCTTTTTCTCATCTCTTGCTGGATGACTGGATCGGTCCATGGATGGGTTGATGTTTGGGTGTAGGAACGGGCGGCCATTAAATACTGTACTCTATTTTGTTTTTCTCTTTATCCTTTCCTTTATTTCATGTTTTTGTTATATTCTGATGCCTTTTTTTAGGGTTGTTCCGTGGCACCCCCTTGTTTTTGTGTGGGTGACACCGTCAATCCTGTGCTAATATCTCCAACGCTACTATTCAGATACTGAGGCTACATTATTCTGTATATTTTCTTCCTAAATTCATTTTTGTTGATGTTTGTTTGGAAAATTTGAAAATGGTGGATTGCTCCTCACTTAGGCCCTTATTCTGGTCGGTGCGGATATATCCGCGAGCGTTCGGGCCGCCGATGTTTTGGGTCTGCGCATGTGCAGAGGCGTCTCTGCGCATGTGCGAGCGGGGCGTACGGCCAAATCCCGCATGATATGTGAACACTCAGAACAGGGGGTGGAGAGGGGCGTGAAGGGCTATTTGGGCTCATTACCATATGCGTACGCCCCGCGTTTCATGGGCGTTCCCATGCAAACGCTGGGCGTACATATGGTAATGCGGCCGTGACGCACGTGTAGGGGGCGGACATATGACATCGCCGGATGTCAGCTGCCCGCCCAGATCCCTGCTTTTGCATGGAAAAATGTCCGTGTGGTCTGAGGTTGCGGGAGCTGGTGGAACACTCGGTCCTGCATTTGATGGTCTGCGACCATCGAATGATGGGGGAGGTTCCCTTAGATGGAGGAGGCGTATTCCGTGAAAAATACACGTGCGGTCCGTTCGGCCAGCTTCTTACCGCGTACGGACGGAGTTGGCGATCCGTATGGAAGGCGGGGTTTCGCACGCACGGTCCTGGCCGCATAATCGGATCCAGCCGCACCGATCAGAATAAAGGCCTTAATACTAATGTTTTATGTCCTTTTCATCTGTACACTTTGTGATTTATGAGGATCAATAAACATATTTTGAAAAAAGAAAAAGAAGAGAAGCTAAGAGGATCTTTCGTTTACAGACCATTTCTCTCTGAATGAATATACTGGTATACATTGTTTGACCTAATAGCGCTTGTGTCAACTATAGAGAGACTTGTAGTTATACATTTGGAATGTTGTTAATAGCATTGTTTTACAGCATTATTATTATTATGGTTATAAATCTACATAGCATCATTGGATTGTGTTTTGTATATAGATATTTTTATTTTATTCACATTAATTTTTTCACATTCATGTACTGGTGTATATATCTTTTTGGTTTATTTAGACAGCTTGTATGTTTTTGCTGTCTATATAGAAACTGCTTAAATTGCTGACACCACCCGATGTAATCACTTGATGGCTTACTGATCTGATTAGGGGCAGAGTGTATTGTGAGATACAACACTGCTATATAAATGTGTTCTGTTTGTATTGTGTGTGATCCTGAAGACAAATAAAATCTATTCGAAACGGTGATCTTTAAAACTACTTCATCCTGATCCATTTAGGGCAGTACGGATGGTGTAATGGTTAGCATTACTGCCTCACAACACTGAGGTTATGGGTTCTATTCCTACCATGGCCCTAACTGTGTGGAGTTTGTATATTCTCCCCATACTCCAACAGGTACTCCAGTTTCCTCCCACAGTCCAAAAATATACTGTAAGGCTAAATGGCTCCCAACAAATTAACCCTAGAATGCAGGGGCGTAGCTAAGGGTTCATGGGCCCTGGTGCGAAAGGTCAGCTTGGGGCCCCCCTACATACAACAAAATTAAAATCTCGGTCTGTTTATATTTTAATACATCAAGTATATTATGTTAATAATAGAACTAACATTTAAACATAGGATAGTAGTTTATTTAAATAAAATATTAAAAGAACAAAGATGATAAAACTGGAGAGGCCCAGGTTACTGGAAGCTATGGTGTGCTAGGTATTAATCTACAAGGCCCAAAGGATTATATTATGATACTAGTGGCCATGATATCTAGATGTGGCACTACAAATCCCAGCACATCCTCTATCGGCAGAGCATGCCGATGCCCACATCGGCACAGCAAGCTGGCAGGGAAGGGATATCCCCAGCACGGCTGTCTGTAATCCCCATGGCATCTCCTTCCTATGAGTCACCCAGGATGAGCCCCCCACCTTCCCTCCTCAGCATCATGGCGTCCCAGCAACGGAGGAGCTCGCTCATCCATAGCCGCAATCCTCCCGGCACAGCCACTCAATGCCCTTTCCCTACCAGCACGCCCAGCACCGCCGCCCGCCTAACGTTACCGGCCTCCCCGCGGCATCACTGGCGCACCGGCCCCACTCACCATCCTCTACGCGGCGACTCTCTCCAGGTTACCAGGGGCAACTACGTCACCCAAGGCGCTGCTGCTGGTGACGCTGTACGCCCAATGGGCGGTCTTCTACGAGACGTATGGAGCGTGCTCCGCTGACGCCCGATGCTATCCGTCCATACTTGAAGCTGGAACGGCTCTGCGCATGTGCGAAATTATGCCATTAAACCTCGGCTGCCCTATTATAGTGGCGGGGGTTACAGTGGCGGGGGTTGGGCCCCCCTGGCTCAGGGGCCCGGTCGCAGGTGCGACCGCTGCGACCCCTGTAGCTACGCCACTGCTAGAATGTCTGTGTGTGCATGTGGTAGGGAATATAGATTGTAAGCTCCAGTGTGGAAGGGACTGATGTGAATGATCAAATATTCTCTGTAAAGCGCTGCAGAATATGTATGCGGTATATAAGAAACGGTTAAGAAATAAATACATTTATTTGCTGACTTTATATATACATATATATATGTGTATTATTGTGTATTTTTTCTGTTAAAACATAAAGAGTGGGTGCTTCACAGAGTGTACAAGTTTTGTAATATAAAATGCAGAACTGCAGTCAGGGCCGGTGCTAGGGTGTCCTCGGCCCCACCTGCAAACTATAAATTTGTGCCCTCCCAGTCCCATACTAAACAAAGAGACAGCGCGTTGTGGAAGTGCACGATGAAATAAGGGGTGTATGATGCCAGTAGTAGTAGTACCTCTTATTCACATAATGTGCCCAGTAGCAGTAGTGCCGTAACTAGATATTGTTGTGCTCTGTACAAGAAAGATAATTGGTTCCACCCCAGCCCCACACTGAAAGGCGTGCAGCTCACACAGTTCACGTTTTCCAGGTCACCCAACAGGTGCACTCATTACTGACTGACTCATTTAAAAAGCCCCACAGGTGGAGGGAATAATTTCATTTGATTCTATGAGGAGACCTGCAAAACATGCAGTGTGGGGTCCTGAGGACTGAGGACCGACTTTGAGTACCTGTGCTTTAAACATATACACCTCCTGCAGGAATCATTTCACCAAATGGAGAAGACTCAACACAATAGGAATTTTAAACTCATAAGTGCCGTAATGGAACTGGATCCAAAGCTGTCATTTGTCAAACATAGATACAACAACATACAGAGAATTGTGACAGGGGTTTTATATATACGTAGTGACTGCATTTTTACTATCCCCCGGGTCCAGGCTCTTTCACCCATCCCACCCATTGCACAGCACAGAAACCTGCGGACACAATATAACAGTAAGCACTACCACCATTTAAAAGTTTATTAACTGTGTTTATATATATATATTATATGCACGGGTGTGACACTTGGGGCTATAGAAATGATCATTTTGTGGAGGGGAAACACTGCGCTAATTTCCTCTTTTTATATATATATATAATACATTTTATTCAAATAATTATCAAACAGTAAAATAGGTGGCCACCTTAATTAGAATATATTGCACATAGTAACAAGTATATAATATAATATTAATAATATTCCCTATTTTGCTGTTATTTGACAGTTATTTGAATAAAACTTATTTTATATATACCGTATATACTCGAGTATAAGCCGACCCGAATATAAGCCGAGGCCCCTAATTTTACCCCAAAAACCTGGGGAAAATCATTGACCCGAGTATAAGCCTAGGGGAGGCTCTGGTGACCCCTGGAAGGGTGGGAAGCTCAGGCTGCAGCTGTGTGAGGGGGACCCAAGGGGCCACAGTACCCAGTAACTGCACAGTGAGGGACCACATGGAGGAAGAAAGCATCCAGGCAGGTGTGATAGCACGTCCAGCACTAGGGACAGAGGACCAGTACCCACTGAGGGTCCAGTATCAGGGACAGAGGAGAGGGTACCTTACACCTTGAGGGACTAGAGGGGGTACCCAGCACCAGGACTAGAGGCAGACAGTGAGGGAGCAGCACCACAGTAGACCCCTGGGGCACAGGGCAGGGAGCAGAGCCCAGCTGGGGACAGTAGGTGGGTCAGTCCCCTCCATCTCCCTGACATAGGGATCAGCAGCACTAAGAGAACAGATTCCGGCAGCACCCACCTGGCACAGGAGACAACCGCCGACGTCCATGTCAGGACGGTGTGAAGCGCAGGCAGTCTGAGCCCCAGGAAGAGCAGGCCAGTGAGAAGATGCTCCAGCATCTTTGTCACCCCGACCGACGTGCTGCGGGAGGTGGGCGGAAGGGAGGCAGGCTCCCACGGAGGTTGCTGCTGGTCTGGGCTGTGTGCGGCCTGTTCTTAATAGTGGGCGTGCTGTTTTACGAGTCCCGGCTGTCGCACATCCCGGCCCGGCACTTCCGGCAGTGGCAGCTGCGTCCTCCCTTCTCCCTGTGTCCCTGCAAGGTAACCCTCACTCGAGTATAAGCCGAGGTGGGATTTTTCAGCACAAATGTGCTGAAAAACTCGGCTTATACTCTAGTATATACGGTATATATATATATATATATATATATATAGTCATGTGATTATTATTTTTTTTTGGACTGTGAATCCAGTCTAATCCAGGTGAATCCAGGTAATAAGCGCAGTGTTCCCCCTCAACAAAATTGTCTATATTTGGTTTAAATCTATGTGTTTGAGTCAAAAAAGGGATTTTTGTAAGAACTTACCGTTCGAATCCCTTTCTCTGATATGGTCCTGGTGACACAGCTCAACACTGGGATGTAGGAGGGTCCGAAGGAGCCAGGCACCTATCCTAAAGTTTTAGAGGGTAGGCTCCTCCCCTACTGCATCCCTGGACTCTTCAGTTCAATCTTTCAAAGCCACTGGAATACATTAACTCAGTACAAACGCCTGCACATATTATATGCACATTTTATAACAGAAACTGTTAACTTTTAACCATTTTAACATGAACATCATGAAACTTCTGGCATACTTACTGAGCGTAAGGGAGGGATCGCTGTGTCACCAGGACCATATCAGAGAAAGGGATTCGAACGGTAAGTTCTTACAAAAATCCCTTTTTCTCTTTCAATGGTCCTGGTGACACAGCTCAACACTGGGACGTTCCAGAGCCGGTCCTTTGGGAGGGTACGCTCAGGTCTGCAGCTCTCAGCACTGCTCGCCCGAATGATGCGTCCTCCGACGCGAACTCATGGAATCTATAGAATTTGGCAAATGTGTGAACAGATGACCAAGTGGCAGCTCTGCAAACCTGCTCAGCTGTAGCCCCATGTCGAACCGCCCAAGAGGTGGCAACTGACCTGGTGGTATACGCATTTATTTTGGCCGGTACCGGTCTACCCACTTTGGTGTATGCAAAGGCTATCACAGACCGCAACCACCTAGCAATAGTCTGCTTAGATGCAGGCCAACCAATTTTGTGTACGTCATACAATACCAACAATGTGTCAGTCTTCCTGACACTCTTTACTCTGTCCACATATATGCGTAACGCACGCACAACATCCAAAGTTCTCAACTTGTCCCTTTTCTTAGAACCCTCTGGGGGTTGAAACACAGGTAGAACTATCTCCTGATTTAAATGGAAGGTAGATACCACCTTCGGTAAAAACTGAGGCACTGTTCTTAAAACAGCCCTGTCATCATGAAAAATTAAGAAGGGAGATTTACATGACAAGGCTCCCAACTCTGAAACTCTTTTAGCAGATGCTACTGCTAACAAAAACACTAGCTTCCACGTGAGAAACTTAAAGTCAGCCGACCTTAAAGGTTCAAATGGTGTCTTTTGAAGGCATTCCAAAACCAGTGATAGATCCCAAGGTGCTACTGGTTGCTTGTATGGAGGTTTCAACCTGGATACTCCTTGTAAAAAGGTTTGAATTTCCGGCAAAATGGCTATCTTTTTCTGGAAATAGATGGACAAGGCCGAAATCTGCACCTTCAGTGACTGAAGGCTTAGACCCGATGAAAAACCATCTTGTAAGAATTCCATCATTCTTGATAGCTTAAAATGAGATGTATGAGCCTTTCTTCTCTCACACCATCGAATGTAAGTCTTCCAGACTCTATAATAATTTGCCGAAGATACAGCTTTTCTGGCTTTTATCATCGTCTGTACTACTGCCTCAGAAAACCCTTTCCTTTTCAAAATGGTGGTTTCAATAGCCAGGCCGTCAAAATCAATCGATCTGAATCCAGGTGATTGAATGGGCCTTGTCTTAGAAGGTCTGGTCTCAGAGGTAGACGCCATGAGTCCACAGACAACCTCTGAAGCCTCGAGTACCAGGACCTCCTTGGCCAATCTGGGGCCACTAAGATCACTGGAACCTTCTGCCCCTGTATTTTCTTCAGAAGTCTCGGTAACATTGGTACTGGTGGGAATGCATAAAGGAGATCGCCCTGCCAGTGAATAGTCATGGCATCCACTGCCTCCGCTAGTGGATCCCTTGTTCTGGCATAGAACCTGGGCACTTGACGGTTGACCCTGGATGCCATCAGGTCCACATCCGGAGTTCCCCACATCGAAGTGATCTGGTGAAACACCTGAGGGTGTAAGCTCCATTCCCCTTCCTTGAGCTCCTCCCTGCTCAGGAAGTCGGCTTCTATATTCTCTATTCCTGGAATGAATATAGCCGATACAGCTGGAACATTCTGTTCCGCCCATAGGAAGATTCTGGACACCTCCCACATGGCCAATTTGCTGCGTGTACCTCCCAGGTGATTCAGATACGCCACAGCTGTGGCATTGTCGGTCTGAATCCTCAAAGGGAGGTTCTGTAACCTGTCTCCCGCCAAGGAAATCACTTTCCAGACAGCTCTCAGCTCCAAGATGTTGATTGGTAACGCTGATTCCTCTGCCGTCCACAGGCCCTGAAGCCTGAGATCCAGGGCTACTGCCCCCCAGCCCCTGAGACTGGCGTCGGTAGTTACTACCAACCAGTCCCAGGTCTGTAATGACCGACCCCACTGAAGGGAATCTACTTCTGTCCACCATTTCAAGGATTCCCGAGTGTCCGAAGACAGCACTATCATCTCGGATTTCATGGTCAAAGTGTTCCCTGACCAGACTGACAAAATGTTCTATTGGAACCTCCGAGAGTGGAACCTGGCAAATTGAAGCGTCTCGAATGACGCCACCATTTTCCCCAGGAGCTTGAGGCACCTCCATACTGAAATGCTCTGAGCCCTGAGAATCTCCTGGACTAGGGTGACCAGATCCCTGGCCTTTACCTCCGGGAGGAATACCCGATAAAGATGGGTGTCCAGTATGACTCCCAAGAATTGGAGCCTTTGTGACGGTATCAACTGAGATTTTTGCAAATTTAAAATCCAGCCGTGAGCCTGCAAAAAACTGATGGCCTCTGCCAAGTGACTCTGCAGCATGTCTGCTGACTCTGCTTTGAACAGGAGATCGTCCAAATAGGGTATTACTGTGATTCCCCTGAGCCTCAGCACCGCCGCCATCACTGACATTATCTTTGTGAATACCCTTGGCGCGGTTGCTAGTCCAAAGGGTAACGCCCGGAATTGTAAATGCAGGTCTCCTATGGCAAACCTCAACAAGGTCTGATGTTCCGGGTGTATAGGGACGTGCAAATATGCGTCCTGGACATCCATGGACGCCAAAAATTCTCCCTGGTCCAGACTCAGGAGTACTGACCGTAGGGACTCCATTTTGAAATGGTCTACCCATAAATGAACATTTAGAGACTTCAAATTTAGTATTGGTCTGAAAGACCCGTCTGGTTTGGGCACCAGGAACAGCGTGGAGTAAAAGCCTTTCTTCCACTCTGCCCTGGGGACTGGTGTAACCACCCCTTTTTCCAAAAGGGAGTGAGCTGCTCTCACAAGAGCTGTACGAAGCCGTGCCTCCTTTGGTAAGGATGTGGGAATGAACCTCTTCGGAGGCGGCCCTCTGAAAGGGATTTTGTAACCCTGTGTTATAATATCTAACACCCAGGCATCCTGGTCTAGAGAAGCCCAAGCGTCCCTGAAGAGTGTGAGACGCCCCCCCACTTTTGTCACTGTCGGGCGAAGCCCCTGACAGTCATGCAGAGGGTTTATCCTCTCCTTTTGTGGCAGGCTTCTTGTGAAAAGAGCCAAATTTTGACTTTTGTGTCTTGCCTCTAGAGGACTGAAACCTTCCCCTGAAAGACTGTCCTCGAAAGGACGCACCACCTCTAGGGGAGGGCCGAAAGGACGGCTTAAAAGCAGAAAATCTGGACGTCTGCTTTGCTGAGGAGGCCGGCAGGAATGTACTTTTGCCGCCCGTGGCCTGTTTTATAATCTCCTCTAATTCGGTACCAAAGAGTACCTTTCCTTTGAAGGCTAATGTTTCCAGAGCCTTCTTGGACTCATTGTCTGCTTCCCAGGCTTTAAGCCAAAGCACTCTCCTGGCATTAATGGAGACTGTGGACACTCTGGTTGCCATTTTAATAGCTTCCTCCTCTGCTTCCACTGCATATTCTGCAGCTGCCTTAATCTTTTCTGCAAGCAGTAACGCACCAGGGTCAGCCTTCAGCATGGTGCATAATTCACCAGCCCACTCTATCATGGCCTTAGAGACCCAGGCTGAAGCAATAAGGGGCCGTAAGGTAAACCCCACCCCTTCAAAGATAGCCTTGAGGTTTCCCTCCAGCTTTTTATCCACAGAATCTTTAAAAGCTGCACCGCCTTGTACTGGTAATACAGTAGCCTTGGACAACCGTGCCACTGAAGCGTCCACCACTGGGACCTTTTCCCAGAGCTCCGCATGAGACTCTGGCATGGGGTACAGATTAAGGAATCGCTTAGGCATCTGAAGCCTCTTATCAGGAGTTTTCCAAGCCCCTTCTAACAATTCCTGTAACCCCTCATCTGAAGGAAAAGTAACAGCCTCCTTCCGCTGTCGCTTAAAAACACCTTTAACAGGAGTCTTATCCTCCACAGACAGCTTTAAAGCCTGCTTCACAGCTACAATGAGATCCTCTATACCAGCAGCAGAGTTCTCTTCCAAATCATCACCCTGATCCCAGGGGATGTCAGTATACTCTCCTTCCTCCTCATCTACCACAGTAGTCAAAGCATAAGACCTTCTAGGGGTCCCTGCCACATCATCCATTTTGTCCAGCATTTCACTGAACCTGTTGATCCCTTTAGCAGTATCCTGCATCACCTGAATCAGCGCAGGATCTGCCTGGGTAAGAGGCAAGGAGCCAGACGACTGCTGAGATGATGGCATAGGTCTCTGTGATTCTACCAGCCCATCACTCTGCCTGTCCAAAAGCTGCACCAAAGCGTTAACTGACCTGCCTAGGGCCCTGGCCCACGCAGGTTCCATCTGCTCTGCCCTATGGGGTTCACTGCCCATGGGTCTCACATCAGCGCAAGTAATACATAAGCCCCCCTTGGCCATCTGCTCAGGGACAAACTTTTGTGTGCAAACATTGCACGCGCTCAGTGCACTAAGGGCTCCCTCCCCCAAAACCACAGCCTGATGCTCAGACATGATGCAAGTGATAAATGTATATCTATCAGTATACACAGTGCAAACAATGTACAAGCGTTTATACAGAGGCAATGCACCCAGTCACTTATCTGTCTGTTGGTTTCAACTGCGGGGAAGCGATGCCCAGGAAATCCAAGTCACTCTACCAGGATCAGTAAGCCAGCTCAGCTCCGCTGCAAGCGTTCTGAAAGGCGCCAAAGTCAGAGTGAAGGAAGAGACCACAGGTCCCTGCTGCTGCGGGGTCCGTGACCTTTTGGCGCCAACCACCCCAGCCAGCCGCTCCTCAGGTAGGATTTCCTAGTTTCAGTGTCTCCCCCTCAACTGGGGATCACTTGGAACATGCCTGTCACAACGCTGCTGTCCTCTCATCTAGGAGCTCAGCGTGTAAGCTCCGCATAAAATGGCCGCCGCCATCACGGAGCGCCTGTCCCCCATGATCCCCACCTAAATGTGGAGCCGGTTTCAGGGTACTCCGGAGCCCAGGCAGCCTTTTAGAAAAGGCTATAAGCGCTGCACAGGGAGACCAGACAGTGTCTCCCCTGTGCACAGTGAGCTGACAGGACGCGCTTCTGTCAGCTCCTGCTGCGCTAGCAGTGTGAGGATTCACTATGAGAATCCTCACACTGTGCCTACCTAGCTAGGGTAAAAGTTAATAAAACAATAAAAATCCCCTAACTACTCTAATTCTTCGGCTGCTCCTGCAGCCCTTTAGAATAGCACCCACTCCAGTGGGCACCTAACACGAACTGAAGAGTCCAGGGATGCAGTAGGGGAGGAGCCTACCCTCTAAAACTTTAGGATAGGTGCCTGGCTCCTTCGGACCCTCCTACATCCCAGTGTTGAGCTGTGTCACCAGGACCATTGAAAGAGAAATTGGTGAAACAGACTTAGACCAATTAGATGTGTATGTATACACTAACACAGGGGTCCTCAAACTATTTGCTCTGGGACCCCATCCGACAATAAAAATAATGACAGGTCCCCAGCAAGTTACTGCAGAAGGTCATCACATCACATGTGGCAGCAGCACATACATGGCAGCACTGCGGAGGCACAGAGTGATGGGAGGAGTCTAAAATAACAGACAACTCAACAGACTTATAAGACTCCTTGAATCACTGACTGAGATTAGAAGTCATCAGCCTGATGGTCAGCAACATGGAGTCGCGACCCCATCCTGAGAAGGTCGGGACCCACTTTGGGGTCAGGACCCACAGTTTGAGAACTGCTGCACTAACACATCATTGAAACCTGCAGCTTTTCTTTTTTATTATATATTTTTATAAAAATATATATATAATTCATATAAAGCTTATACACCCATCTAATAGCGCCCGCCCTCTAGAGTAATCTAGTGCCTGTGCTATAGAAATTATGCCATCATTGTGTCAGTGTAATTATGTCATTGGGATCATAAAAAAAAACATGTACAATAGGTTGTGTCATTTGTATAGTACATATTGCAGTACCTCTGCAGCTGCAGAATATTGGCTTTTCTATATGGGGACGTGTTATTAATTTGTTCCAGAGTGTGACAGTGATGCACACCCGTCAGTGAGGCAGGAATGCGCAACCATCAGCAAGTGGGGATGTGCTGCGTCAGTGAAGCGGGGATGTGCTGCTGTCGGTAATGTGACGATGCACAGCCCTCAGTGACCCACTTCTACACTTTCCATCCCTACACCATGTAACTGCCAACTTCTGTACTTCACACACCTGCACCTTCCCTCCCAACACCCTGTAACTACCCACATCTGCAACCTTTCTCCCTGCACTTTGTACATTCTAACTCTACACTTTCTCTTCCTGAACCTTGTTACTAGGTTGAGGGGGCCCCTAACATTTTCTGCTTTGGGGCCCATGAAGATGTAGTTATGCCCCTGGATTATCTACTAATTAGCCACCACCAGCATCCATGCTGAGCTGCTGCAGTGCAAAGTGAAACTAAAAGCACATGGCACAGATATGTATGCACTTGGACTGTACCATTCAGGAAGTGTTGCCTGCTTTCACAGCATAAACTTTCTAATATGTACTTTACAGGAAATAACGCTTTATTTGACTTTAAACATAAGAACCAAATATATTTTATGTACAGAAATGTTGGCTCATCTAATTATCACAATTAAAGCCTTATTAAACTTAAAAAATACCGAATGCATCCCCCTACAATTTGGTTTGTCCCAGATCTCTCACAGAAAAGTCCAAGCTGAATTAACTCCTAACATGCCAGCAATATATATATTAACTTTTTCTTTAAATACAGTTTAAGCATACTTTTACACTATATACCTGTGGAAGAAATACTGAAAAAGATTACACCACAGAATCTTTATTCACCCCTGGATCACCCCTGGACTAATACAGCACACTTGGCAGCACCCCATGAATTATACGTCAGACTTGGCTCACCCCAGGAATTATATGACACATATGTGGGCACCCCTGGTCTGATATGGGACACATGGGGGCACCCAGGGCCGCCACTAGGAATCTCGGGGCCCGGGACTGAATAATAAAACACGCTAGGCACACCCCAGGAATTATACGGCAGACATGCGGGCAACCCTGTCCTGATACAGCATACATGGAATTATACGGCACAGATGGTGGCACCCCTGGACTGATATGGCACACATGGCGGCACCCATGGAATAATATAGCACAACTTGCAGTAAAAATAAAAAAATACTTTTTTTTTCTCTATTCATTAAAAAAAAGGGCAGCTCCCCTGGTCTGATACGGGACACATGGGGGCACCCCTGGAATTATATGGCACACATGCGGGCACCCCTGGACTGATATGGAACACATGGGGGCACCCTTGGAATTTTACGGCAGACATGCGGGCACCCCTGATCTGATACAGCACACATGGAATTATACGGCATAGATGGCGGCACCCCTGGACTGATACAGGACACATGGGGGCACCCATGGAATTATACGGCAGACAGGCGGGCACCCCTGGACTGATATGGGACACATGCGGGCACCCATGGAAGTATACGGCACACATGCAGGCATACCTGGACTGATATGGGACCCATGGGGAACCCATGGAATTATACGGCAGACATGCGGGCACCCCATACCTGATACAGCACACATGGAATTATACGGCACAGATGGCGGCACCCCTGGACTGATGCTGCACACATGGCGGCACACATGGAATTATACGGCAGACATGGCAACATTCCTGCAATAAAAAATTTTTTTTATTCTTTTAATTTAAAAAGAGAGCAGCACACCTCGAAATTATACAGCAAACTTAGAAGCACCCCATGAATTATACAGCACACTTGCCTCACCCCTTGCCAATGTTCCCTCTAATTTTACGAAGGCTGTATGCGGCAAAAGATATTGGCTGTGCAACTTTGGAAGGAAATGAAAATGTTTGTGCATCACATATATATATATATATATATATATATATATATATATATATATATATATAATTGTAGACAAATAACAGGCGTCACTCCGGGACTTCGTATAAAAGATATATTTAAAGCAGTGTAACGGTCAACGCCGTTTCGGATAAACCGTCTTCAGGACCACACAATGTGCAAATGAACATGAAATACATTTATACTTACAGAGTCAGATACAGCAGCGTGGCGTCTCCCTCCGAGCGGCTTCCGCCGGTGACTACCCCCTGACGTCATCAGGTGGTGCCCTGCCGCGAAGTACTGGCAGCGGAGGATGCCCATACTGCTGTAATAGAGAAAAGTGCAGCAAAACATTATAATATGCAATATACAAATAAGATGGTGTTTCATACAAGTGAACAAAAGTGAAAATTGATGAAAAAGATGAAAAAAAAAGGTTGAAATGTTAAAAACAAGTGCTGTGTGTTTCATGGCTACTGATATAATCCTTAATGCAAATGTCCACCAAGTGTCAGTGTGGTCCCCTATAATAAAAAGGACCAGACTGTGGAAAATGTATGAAATAATATATTAATCTATTGGTGGACATAGTCATCAGTGATCATCATCAGTCGGACTGTGAATTTACATTTACAACATATACATATTGAATTCATGGTATTGATACATAAGGCAATAATTTTAGAACAAATCATGTATGCTGAAATGTGACCACGATCTGACAGTTATAATTAACTGGCCTCTACAGGAAACATCCTAGATTGTAACATTCGTTAAGACCCCCCGGGGCTATGGTTCCCAACCTGTGGATCCATTTATTCTCTATTTGAAGGAGCCGTTTACCCCTGTTTCCACCCCTCAAATTTTCTGGGACATGGTCAATTAGTTGGAATTTTAAATTGGCCATGGTGTGACGGGCCATGACAAAATGTCTGGCCACTGTCTGGTCACTCTGGCCCTTTTCAAGTGCCTTGCGTATGGCTACCCTGTGGTTGGCCATCCGTTCCTTGATGGTACCTATGGTTTTTCCAATATAGCTCAAACCACAGGGACAGGTCACCATGTATATAATGAACTTTGTTGAACAGGTGAGTATGTATTTAATGGGGATGTTTTTCCCTGATTGGGGGTGTCTGAAGGTGCGACCTGGAGTCATGTATCGACATGTTAAACATCCAGTGCATCGATAGCATCCATTAGGTCTAGACAGAAAATGAATGGGTGTAATCGAGGATAAACAATTTTTTGAAGAGCCAATCTGGTTTGCAATTGTTGGTCCCCGTAAGTAAGCAGTCTGCAATTTGGTGTTATTGAGACTAGGTAAAGCGGGATCTGTGGATACTATCGGCCAGAACTTTTTAACCCTTTTAACAATTCCCGGGGTTTTATTTGTGAAGTGAGTTACCCAGGTAAAGCGCTTCTCTTGTTGACCCTCATTTTTTCTACTGGTTTTAAGGAGATCATCTCTGGACATGGTCTTGGCCTTCATCATGGCCTGCATGAGTAGATCATATGGGTACCCCCGTTGTAGAAATTTGTCACACATGGCTTCTAGTTGTAGATCTCGTGTGAGGTTATCATTGTTGATTCTACATACCCTTAAAAATTGGGAGTAGGGTAAACTCCTTACTGTGGCCCTTGGGTGGAAACTCTGAAAATGTAAAAGCATATTTCTGTCAGTTTCCTTGGAAAACAATTTGGTGCTTAATTTGTTGCCCTTTTTGGTTATTCTCACATCCAAAAAATCTAATTGGTTATCACTAATGGTGAATGTGAATTTGGCTGGACACAACGAAGCATTGTGTTCAAGAAGTAAATTTACCAGTTGGTCTCTTTCACCGGTCCAGAACAAAATCAAGTCATCAATATAACGATAATAAAATATGGCATATTTCTTAAAAATTTCATTATTCAGAAAACAGTCTGTTTCCACCTGGAACATGAATGCGTTAGCATAGACCGGAGCAGCTGGAGATCCCATGGCACACCCAGAGGTTTGAACAAAAAACTTGTTACCAAACAAAAAAATATTATGAGTAAGTATAAACTCCAAAAGTTTAAGGAAAAAAGTAATATCAGGTCCAGTATATAGTGGGTTGTGTGCCATGAGATCTGCCGCTGCTCTCAGGCCCAGTACATGCGGAATGCATGTGTATAAGCTCGAGACATCTATTCCAACCAGTAGAGTATGTTCTGGAATGTCTCCTAAAGCGTTTAATTTTAATAGCAGTGATGTTGTGTCCTTCAAATAAGTGGGGGTCCCTTGAACACATGATTGGAGATGGAAATCAATGTATCTTGCAACCTGTTCACATAAGGATCCCTCTGCTGCTATGATCGGTCTTCCCGGTGGTTTTTGGGGGTTCTTGTGTAGTTTAGGCAGTACATAAAAATAGGGTATAAGGGTGTCTTTCTTGAGTAGAGCAGGTTTGACCTCTGGAGCAATGATATGGGACTGGATAGCAGTGTCCAATAGTTGTTCCAATTCCTGATAATGTTCCATAATGGGATTTCTTTCCAATGGAGCATATGTGGATGTGTCTGATAGAAGACGCTCACATTCCATCTTATAGTCCTCCTTATTCAAGACCACAATGGCTCCTCCTTTATCAGCCTTAGAGATGATGATGGTTTCTTTTTCTCTAAGGCTCTTTAAGGCCGCCAGCTCACGCTTGTTTAAGTTAGGTTTGGAGGAACCTTGGACATATTGGCTGGAATCCTCCAAAATCCTTCCAAATGTCTTCAGGGAGGGATTATTGCTTAGCGGGTCAAATGTGCTTTTGGGTTTTAGCTTCTGTATAATAGGATCAGTGGATGCTTCCTCATTTCGTGCAGGGGCCTGTTGGTCAAAATATTCTTTTAGTCTGAGTTTACGATTTATTTTAAAATTGTCCACCATCCAATCGAAATCGTCGAACCTTACATTGGGGACAAAATTGAGGCCCTTATTCAATAGGGTCAGTTCGTCTTGGCTCAATGGGGTGTCGGAAAGGTTGAACACTACATCCTGTGTTCTCTTCCCTGCTGACGCCTTCCTCTCCCTTTCTTTTTGACGACCTCGGCGTGTGCGCTTTGTATGGTGTTGGCATCCCTTGCCCTTGTGCCCACTGATAAAGGGACATGTACTTTAGGTTTTCTCTGTCTGGTGGCATTGGTCTGATCCGTCTCACTAGCTGATGTGCTGGTTTCATCTGCGACTGATGGATTATATCGCCGCCCTTGCCTGCGCATCGGTCTCTGACGTTGACCTGCAGATGCTGATCCTTGTAGCCACCGATATACTCTATGATTGGCATAATCTTCTTTCACTTTGGCCAGTTTTGTTTTTTTAAATTTTATCAGATCTTGCTTGTAAACTTCCACCTGCTCCTGTAGTTTAATCATGCTCTCCTTTTGATTCTCAGAATTTAGTGTACTGGTTTTAAGGGTATGTAGAATCAACAATGATAACCTCACACGAGATCTACAACTAGAAGCCATGTGTGACAAATTTCTACAACGGGGGTACCCATATGATCTACTCATGCAGGCCATGATGAAGGCCAAGACCATGTCCAGAGATGATCTCCTTAAAACCAGTAGAAAAAATGAGGGTCAACAAGAGAAGCGCTTTACCTGGGTAACTCACTTCACAAATAAAACCCCGGGAATTGTTAAAAGGGTTAAAAAGTTCTGGCCGATAGTATCCACAGATCCCGCTTTACCTAGTCTCAATAACACCAAATTGCAGACTGCTTACTTACGGGGACCAACAATTGCAAACCAGATTGGCTCTTCAAAAAATTGTTTATCCTCGATTACACCCATTCATTTTCTGTCTAGACCTAATGGATGCTATCGATGCACTGGATGTTTAACATGTCGATACATGACTCCAGGTCGCACCTTCAGACACCCCCAATCAGGGAAAAACATCCCCATTAAATACATACTCACCTGTTCAACAAAGTTCATTATATACATGGTGACCTGTCCCTGTGGTTTGAGCTATATTGGAAAAACCATAGGTACCATCAAGGAACGGATGGCCAACCACAGGGCAGCCATACGCAAGGCACTTGAAAAGGGCCAGAGTGACCAGACAGTGGCCAGACATTTTGTCATGGCCCGTCACACCATGGCCAATTTAAAATTCCAACTAATTGACCATGTCCCAGAAAATTTGAGGGGTGGAAACAGGGGTAAACGGCTCCTTCAAATAGAGAATAAATGGATCCACAGGTTGGGAACCATAGCCCCGGGGGGTCTTAACGAATGTTACAATCTAGGATGTTTCCTGTAGAGGCCAGTTAATTATAACTGTCAGATCGTGGTCACATTTCAGCATACATGATTTGTTCTAAAATTATTGCCTTATGTATCAATACCATGAATTCAATATGTATATGTTGTAAATGTAAATTCACAGTCCGACTGATGATGATCACTGATGACTATGTCCACCAATAGATTAATATATTATTTCATACATTTTCCACAGTCTGGTCCTTTTTATTATAGGGGACCACACTGACACTTGGTGGACATTTGCATTAAGGATTATATCAGTAGCCATGAAACACACAGTGCTTGTTTTTAACATTTCAACCTTTTTTTTCATCTTTTTCATCAATTTTCACTTTTGTTCACTTGTATGAAACACCATCTTATTTGTATATTGCATATTATAATGTTTTGCTGCACTTTTCTCTATTACAGCAGTATGGGCATCCTCCGCTGCCAGTACTTCGCGGCAGGGCACCACCTGATGACGTCAGGGGGTAGTCACCGGCGGAAGCCGCTCGGAGGGAGACGCCACGCTGCTGTATCTGACTCTGTAAGTATAAATGTATTTCATGTTCATTTGCACATTGTGTGGTCCTGAAGACGGTTTATCCGAAACGGCGTTGACCGTTACACTGCTTTAAATATATCTTTTATACGAAGTCCCGGAGTGACGCCTGTTATTTGTCTACAATTGTATGTACGGGCTGAGCCCAGAGGAGGAAGGCACCCGGGCACAGACATCTCCTGGATAGGAGTGCCGGACAATCCATCCCAGCATTATATATATATATATATATATATAAAACAGGAAAATGATGATCAGCATTTGTGTTAACTTTACTTTAAACTGATATTAAACATTTAAAACATTTAAACATTAAAAACACAGCACGCCATGTAGTTAATGGGTGAAACACACATTAATTGAGTCCACAACTGCAAAAAGGGGACGGTACTTGTTTCCTAGCACGGCGCCAATCGGGTCCCATCACATACCTTAACTTAAGGTATGTGATGGGACCCGACCGACCCGATTTCGGGCTTTTTTTGAAGGTTTCCCTACAAATGTAAAATCGGGTCCATCGCATGCCATTATAATGACATGCGATGCAACCGACACGACCGACCCGATTTTACATTGTAAGCATTGTATGTAATGTTAAATTCCTATGTAAAATTACAATAGCCATGCAGACCCCCAGCTCCCACGCCACACCAGCACAGCACCTCCCCGCCACAACGGGGTTGCAGGGCTATTGTTACGCCACTGTTTCAAAGGAATTTGCATTTGCAAGTGAACCAGAATAAGGGCCAAAAGTCGCACACACCTTGTACCTGATCATGTAAATAGTTTATTTCTGTTCTACCTTTTGTAAATTGAGATAACCCCATTCTTGTGGTCACCAGGATAGGTTTCTACATGCTGTGGAGCTGCTGGCTCAGAGGTGAATTGCGCTCTGGGAAAAGGAATTCAGCTTTCTTATGGTCCTCCCATTACTGTAGAGTAGACAACGGTGATTTGTTTTTGGTGTTGACCACTTGTATCGCATAATAGCCTTTATTCTGATCATTTCACCCCATTGCAATTTCACAACAAGAACCGATGTAGAAGATCTGCACATGCGTATAAGTGAATATGTGCATGTTCAGGCCTTCTCTGCAGGCCCCTTGAAGACTTGCATAGGCTTTTGCAGCGGGGTGGACGTACAGAAGGTGGGTTGGGGGCATTCCAGCGTTTCCTGGGCATACCACTTAAAACGCTGGGCATCCCGGTGCGAACAGGGGTGACTACCTGCCTTGTGGGGACAGGGAGCTTGCATAGTCTAACAATGAGGGCGGCATGCATTTGCATGGACACCCCATGGGCGGGCAGCTGAAGTCACTGGATGTCAGCTGCCCGCCCTGTTCACGGAGCAGGGCACTGCTAATCTCCAGAGAGTGAGTTAGATTAGCGAGCGGTTTTGAAATAATTTGATGGTCGTCGATCATCAAACTGATTTTGGGTCCCCAATGCAAGGCTGTGAATGGATGTTTATGCAGGGGACATTTGGCAGGCGGCGGGCGTTTGTGCGGGCGGCGTTAGTTGGCTCGCAAAGCAACGAAAAAATGCTGTGTTGCAAGTCAACCAGAATGAGGGCCATTAAGTAATGGGCATCTGTGGCACTAAGAACAACTGAACCATGGATAGTGTCTAGAAGCACAGATTGAGGAACCCATGGAAATTGAACAGCAAAATGCTGAAAAAAATGGACTGTGGACTGTTTGTAGCTGAAAGCTTTAGCTGTAAAGGACATGGCATTATGACACCACGCTGACAGCCCCCAATTACTGTCTCTGCAGCAAGCGTGCCTACTGATGCCAGTGCGAAAACACCAGGCAGAGCTGTAATAAAACTCTAATATCACAGAAAAATCCCAATAGCCCATGTTTTTCCCGGGTACAAAACCCAAGTTAGGACTCGACAGAAAGCTCTGAGCCCCTTTCACACAGCACATTTTACCCTGGAATTTCCCATGTCAACCCCTTTCACACAGAGGGCGGGATGTACTATGTCAAAATTTACCGCATTTTCAAATTTACTAAAACCCGACCGCACCGTCTTCGGTGGGCAGGGTATCGCCACTTTTGGGTGGCGTTACCCCCGCCGTCCGCACCCCCCTCCCCTGTCCTCCGTGCTGCTCCTCCTCCCCCAGCAGCATGTCACAGACGGGGATGTCCTTCCGGCTGCAGGGGGTAGGATGAGACGCCGGGGACGCCGCAGAGCCCAGGAGGTGCACAAGACATCACAGGTATCGCAGGTGGCCTCTGTCACCCCACCGCGATGCCAGCCGCATATGTAAGTACATATACCCTGGCATCGCGGCCTCCGGGCGGCAATGTATATTAATACATCCTGCCCAGAAGCTGATATACGAGGCTGCTGCTTGTGCCAAGCTCCTGCATAAACACAGAGCACATATAAGGGCGCACTGCGAGCACAGATGTGCATTTCTCCAGCTCCTGTGCCCCTGGGAATAGCCATACCCCTCCGTGCGCTACAGCCGATGCCAGCGTCTAGACACCTATAGCGCCCACAGACCCTGCAGTGCTGCCACCCTGTCCTAACCCGTATTATGGGCATTAGCAGGAACACTGTGGGGATCTGGGACAAGAAATCCCCCAGGAGCAATGATCGTAGTGCCCGGGCATACACAGAGGGGACGGCAGCCTGCACACTCACTGCTAGGCTACAGTATAGAGACATGCTCGCTGCTGTCAGTGATCAGTGCCTTTCTCTGTGTATTAATCCCAAAAACTTTGGCTGCACCCTTTCAGACAGCCAGCGACCCGGGTTTTTGGAATTAAGATCTGGGAAAAACCCTGGTAAATTCCAGGATCGAAGCGCTGGCATTTTAGATCCGGGTTGACTCTTTCACAGAAAAAAAACAACCTGGGTCTACCCTCCTGGGTCAGGGTAATTTTCTGTCTGAAAGGGGTGTAAGGGTTCTGTGCATCTAATACATATGCAGCTAATCGGTCCCGTTTGGAAGCTATTGTGTGTGTGGTTGTTTTTTTTAATTTTTTTTATTTTTTTATTTAACATGTATGTGCCTTATCCGGACAGATATGCTGTTCTTAAGCTGGCCATACACTTGGCCGATTTGGCCACTTTTCTCCCTATTCCAATGGATCGGGCTGAGAAATCAGGTGAAAAGTGGCCAAATCAGATGTTTGACTTTGAATTTTTGATCTATTGATTTATCTATTATTAAATAATATGTTTTTAATATAATAATTGTGGCATCACACTATTATCCCCCCCATTCAGCGCAGTCACATCATCCACCCTTTTTCTGTACCATAAATAGTTTGTCCTATTTTCACAGACCATTGTATCCTGAAATGCTCTCCAGTATCACGGCACTTCGCAGCACGATGCCCAGGAGTTCCTGCTCTGGCATCTGAACCATGTCCATGAGGATCTGAACATCGTTGCGTCTCTCATCCCTTCTTAAGGGTTTCTTACAGACTATTCAATCTCTTCCAAATGTGGGCCGAGATTGAATAGTCTGTTCCACAAATACACATCAATTGGTTTCAGAACTGTAAAAATATTAAGTTACAGTATAGTGTTTTTCCAGCTTGTGGCGGGAAATCATATTATGCTACGGGTAGTAGCCATTGGCATTCAAGGTAAACATGAATTGCTTAAGCTCAGTATCGTTGCATTATTTTAGTCAATAAGTTGGGTTACAGCAGTGATTCCCAAACTTTTTACATTCATTATACCCTACAATATTAGCATTGTTTTTTTTTTTCATAGCACACCTAATATATGTGGTCAAATACAAGCACAATATACTGTAGGTTCTCAAAGTATATCCTCTACTTCACTTAATATACATACATCAGAGACAGACTCTACTGGAGCAGTACTCACAAACCTAAACTTTTTTTCAATAAGTTTGTCCCAGAATATCAGCATTTTGTTGCATGCCGCCCCTAGGCCAGAAGTTTCTACCGGTCATCTCTATTTCAGTAGCGTGGTGCTGGACATAGTTGTGCCTGTATCTGACAACATATATTAGGATCAGCACACACGAACACTGGGTTTGCCTAGTACATTGACCATTGTGGGACCACTGCACTAGAGAAGCTGGAAAACCACTGCTTTCTGGCCATGCATTCATGATACCGTTAGTAGGTCTACAAATTCAGCTATGGAGCAACCACGTGTCTGATATGGCACAGAGACTTTTGTGTTGTGTTTGGGTTTGGGTGGCACTGTTTTTATTTACCCACTTTCCAAAGTGGGTAAATAAAAACAGTGCCCACCAAACCCAACAAACAGAAAAACTAAGGAAAATGATACCTTACGACAAGAGATAAATTAATTGGCAAATGAAAATCTTGGCTTAAAATATAAACTGTAGAGTATTAAGGCATATTCAAAGGCCGCAGCTATAATAAGATCTTATTATTAGCAGTGGCCTGCAAAAAAATAAAAATAGTAGTCATAAATATTTTTTTTAGCAGTCTTAAGAAAAAAAAAAAAAAAAAAATGAGCAGGATAAGAAAAAAAACAACAAAAAAAGCTCTGAAAAAAACCCCAAAACTTTAGGTACTTGTGTATTATCACGGCGCCCATCGCATTGCATCGCATACCACTAAATAGGGTATGCGATGCGATTTTTGCGTGAAAAAGCCTGAATGTACAATTAAAAATCGCATGCCAGCAAATGGCATGCGATGCGATTTTTTATTGTACAAGCACCCTGATGGGTGCATACAATGTTAAATGCCCCCAGAATGTTAAATGCCCCCCATTGTCAACGTGACCCCCACTATCAACGCCAACCCGAAGTGTGGCGAGCCCGCGAAGGGCAGCAGTACACGTCCTCCGACCATTTCATACCCTCACTATCCACATCGGCGTGGAGTTGATTTCAGGTAGTGTGGCAAGCGCACGCGGAATACATGTAAAGTAATCCGCATCCGCTCGCCACGCTTCGGGCTCGGTGGCTCGCTGCGCTCGCCACACTATCTACATTCAACTCCACGCCGGCGTAGATAGTGGGGGTATGAAAAGGTCGGAGGACGCGTACCGCCGCCCCTCGCGGGCTCGCTGCGCTCGCCACGCTTCGGGTTGGAGTTGATAGTGGGGGTGGCGTTGACAATGGGGGTGCATTTATCATTGTAAGCACCCATCAGGGTGCTTGTACAATTAAAAATTGCATCTGATCGCATCGCATTGCATGCATCGCATGCTGCTATATTGCATGCGATGCGATGGGATGCGCTGCCGTACGATCGACATCGTGGGCGCCGTGATAATACACAAGTACCAAACTTTATATACTATGCTATTCAATACAATACTTAGCTATGCTATACTAACACAATGGCCACGTGGACCGCACAGAGGGACGGAGGGATTTTGGGAAGGACGCCACGTGGACCGCACAGAGGGACGGACTGATTTTGGGAAGAACACATACATTTCAATGTATGTGTTCACACAGTGCCGCTGTGTTCTCCCTGAAATATGGTTAGCAGTGTCCGGATCCTATTCTGCAGCATCCAGCCACACTGCTGTGTATGACCCACCCCCCCTTCCTCCTTGTGGCCAAGTGGGTCCTGCAGAATGGGACCTGCTTGTCCAATATGTGCGGACCGGGGACCCGATTTTCAGGGAGCTTCTCGGCCATTCTGAGAGGGTAGGCAACCCTGGCCCAAGCTTTATTCCCCAGAGACAACTACATATCCCACCAGCATAAAGATAGATGTGAGACCACTGACACTAAACATAGGCGAATCTAGGGGGTGGTCCAGGGGTGCAAAGGACCACCCATTCGACTGCCCGGCGTCTGTACCTTTAAATATTTATTCTGACCGCCGCTGCCCGGATTTTATACATAAAACATGGCCACGGGACTCGGGAGGGTTGCGCGCATGCCCGACTGCATGCAGCTCCTCCCATGGTCCTTTGCGGAGCTTGCACCTGACCTTGGGCGGCTCCCTCCATGTCCTCCTCCCCGTCCTCCCATCTCCATGTGCTGCTGCGGCGGGGGCTAGCGCGCGTGTGTGCGTGCAGCAGCCAGCACAGGGTCCGGGACCGGGTCCCATCTGGGAGAGACTGCTCCTACTGACTCCTCTCCCTCTGGGCTCCCAGCGCCGGTAAGTGCAGAGACTCACAGTGATTTCAGCAAATGGATTTTATAAAACAAAAACAAAAACACTGTAATCTTTCCCAGTGCCCTGCCCAATAAATTGAAAGGCACTGGGAAAGATTACAGCGTTTTTTTTTTTATAAAAGCCATTGCAGGCTGCAAAATGCCCCTGTTAAGCCACACCCCTGAAATGAGTCCACACCCCTTTTTTTTGCAAGCTTCACCGCGCGCAAAACCATTACGTGTTAGGGATGGCCATTGTTGCCATTGCCATCGATGGTTGCCATCGATGGCAATTCTGCAACTGGCCATCGATAGTGCTTAACTATGCAATGGATGACCATCGATATTTTTACATATCGATGGTCATCTATTGTGTTTGATTGATTGGCCTGTGGGCCAATCAAAACGCAGGGGCGGGGCTTCGCGGGTGTCGGGGGCGGAGCTATGCTCCGTGTCCCGGCACTTTGAAAAAAAAAAAGCAAAACATTGTTTTGCTATTCCATCGATGGAGGGAAACCATCTGGTTCTCCCCCATCGATGGCAAAAGTATTCGACATCGGCCATGAACCATCGATGATTTCGAATCATCGATGGTCGATGGCCATCCCTATTACGTGTAGTCTGGGACCACCCATAGCATTTTTCTAGATTCGCCTATGACACTAAACCTCGCTCCCCATTAAATCCCCCCACAGGTGTAAATTTACTTAAGCTTCTGAAAAGAGGTGATGTTGCCCATAGCAACCATTTAGATTCTGTCTATCAGTTTCTAATAATATGAAATAGAGAGATTCCAAACAGCTTCTTTTCTTTTTTAGAAGCTTTAGAAAATGTACCCCACAGATTGTAAGCTCCACATCGGTAGGGACCATTATTATATAACCAATTTAAGTTTAAATAAGTAACATCTCACAGTCTGTCAGGGCTGAGGGCGGGGGTCCACACGTCACCATGGTGATAAGGTCTTGCCCTTAGGCAAGATGGCGGCGGCCGCCTCCCCGGACCTGGCAGTGTGGTGGGCGGCTTCGGTGCAGGTCACGTGAGACGGCGGCAGCCGGTGCGGGCAGAGTTGGGTGCACGGTGAGGTGCCCCCAGAGCGGAACAGCTGAGCAGCAGGAGCCTGGGGGATGCCCTCATGTCGCAGGTGTCGGGCGCTGCCCCGGCGAGCAGCAGCAGTGGCGGCGGGGGGAAGGAGAAGAAGAAGGTCTCCCTGGGGAAGAAACTGTTCTGGCGGCGGGGCGGGTTAGTCAGCCGCTTCCTGCGGACTCTCAGCACCCTATCCCACCTCAGCAATGAGCAGGAGGCTGCCGCCGCCGCCGCCGCAGCAGCTGCGGCTGCCGAGCCGCCCCCGGCCAGGGATAAGCCGTGCTCCCCGGCTCGCAGCCAGCCGGCCTCCCCGCAGCTCCCGCCCCCCAGCCTCCAGGTGCCCGGCCTGTCCGGCCTCCGCAACCACGGCAACACCTGCTTCATGAACGCCGTGCTGCAGTGCCTCAGCAACACCGACCTGTTCGCCGAGTTCCTGGGCCTGGAACAGTACAAGGAGCCGGGCGAGGAGGCCCCGGCCAGCCCCCTGCCCAGCCCCAGCAGCCAGGACCGCGGGGAGGTGACCGAGCAGCTGGCCAAGCTCCTGCGCTCCCTCTGGACCATGGAGTACACCCCCCAGCACAGCCGAGAGTTCAAGGTGAGGGGGGGCGGCTGGACAAGACAGTGCCAGTCCTGGTGGGGGGTTGCCCTGTTATTGCCCAGGCACATCCCACCATGGACCTTGTCAACCTCTCGCTGACATTTGTAGTTCCACAGCAGCTGGGGGGCCTTGGGTCGTCTTCCTATGAGTATAGTTCTTGTTTACTGGCAAACAGGTGATCTATTCAAATTAAAGATAGAGCTTGGGGAAAGCTCTGCACCTTTGTAGGTAGCGCCCCCCCCCCCCCCCATATCAGTGACGTAGAGAGGGCTGGACAGCCCCTGATAGTGACACCAGCCAGGTGACCCCCACCCCCCCACACATCAGGCAATGCCCCTCTTCCTTGTGCCAACTGCATTGTCCCCGCATAGGATTCTAGCGGGAACACTATTCAATTGTTTGCACCCCTGGCAGCTGCTAGGTGTTCAACTGAGCTATTGAAATGTAGCGCCATTGGGGCGCCTTAAGCTGCCTGCTTTTTCCCTGACACTCTTAGGGGTATTCAATGCTGTGGGCGAGCGGTGACAGCGAGCAGAGCTTCCTGCTCGCTGTCACCACTCACCCTGTCAGTATTCAACACAGCCCCCCGCATACGCCAATTCCCCCTCGCTCCATTTTTTGAGCGAGGGGGAATTGGCGTATGCGTCTCCAGAACTAGCAAGACTCGCGGCTAAATACAGCGAGTTTTCTGCATTAGCCACGGGTCTCGCTGTTTTGGGGAATTCCCCAGAACATTGAATAGAGCGAGCGGCCGTCGCGGGGGTTAAACAGTGAGGATCGCTGGTTTTCTGCAATCCTCGCTGTTTAACCCCCTCGCCGGCTGCATTGAATACCTGCCTCTGAAGGGGTGGCAAACTTACTTAAAGAACATTTGAGGGAGGTATTCAATTAGGACAGGGGAAATAGCGCCGGGCACCTATTCAATGCTGTCTTTTCTGACAGCATTGAAGACGCAGCTTGACAGAACGGATCCAACTTTAAAAACAGTCTGATTGTGTTTTGTGCCCATCAGTTTGATCAGGTTTAATAGCTATATGCAGCTGAACCCGATCCTAATTTCATAATCAGCATGAAAAAAACATCAATTACATCAACAATAAAACCAGAGCCTTTAAATTCTATAAAAATAACTTGAATGAGGAGGCATTCGCAAAATACAAAGAATCAAACAAAACTTGTAAAGGGGTAATCAAAGCAGCTAAAATATTATATGAAGAGTGCATAGCCACTGAAAGCAAAAACAACCCAAAGAAATTTTTTAAATACATAAATAGTAAACGTTTAATTAAGGAAAACATAGGCCCATTAACTGATACTAGTGGAAAAAGTGTTACTGAGGACAAGGGAAAAGCAAAACTGTTAAATGAGTTCTTCTCATCAGTATTTACTAAGGGAGAGCAGACTGTGGAACGAACATTTACCACAAACGGGACAAATAAGCCAGATCTCATTGTGGATTTCACGCCGAAAGAATTAATACTGAGGCTAAGCAAACTCAAAACAAATAAGTCACCAGGGCCAGATGGGATTCATCCGAGGGTATTAATGGAATTAAGGGATGAACTAGCTACCCCCCTACATTATATCTTTAGCAAGTCACTATCGTCAGGTATAGTACCAAAAGATTGGAGAATAGCAGAGGTAGTGCCAATATTCAAAAAAGGAAAAAAGGAAGATCCCGCTAATTACAGACCCGTTAGTTTAACATCAATTGTGGGTAAACTATTTGAAGGATTTTTAAGGGATAGTATCCAGGAATATTTAGATCATCACCTTCTACTCAGTACTAACCAACATGGGTTCGTGAAAAATCGTTCATGCCAAACTAATCTACTAGGGTTCTATGAAGAGGTTAGCAAAAACCTCGATAATGGAAATGCTGTAGATGTGATTTTCCTAGATTTTGCTAAAGCATTTGATACTGTCCCACACAAGAGATTGATTAATAAAATGGAGAACCTAGGATTGGGTGAAAATATCTGCAGATGGGTAGGGAATTGGCTATGTAATAGAGAACAAAGAGTGGTTGTGAATGGTGCCGTATCAGATATGATACCGGTACTAAGTGGAGTGCCCCAGGGTTCGGTTTTGGGGCCCATTTTGTTTAACATTTTTATTAACGATATTGGGATAGGGTTACTCAGCAATGTATCCATCTTTGCGGACGATACAAAACTTAGCAAAGTCATCAAATCACCAGAAGATGTCACCATGCTTCAAAATGATCTTGCAATTCTAGATGAGTGGGCAAAAAAATGGAAGATGAGGTTCAATGTAGATAAATGTAAGGTTATGCACCTTGGGAGACACAACCAGTGTGCAAGTTACAACCTTAGTGGAGAGGAACTGGGTAATTCCATACTTGAAAAGGATCTAGGAGTCCAAATAGACAGCAATCTAGGATGTAGTGCCCATTGTAATGTAGCTACAAAAAAGGCCAACAAAATTCTGGCATGTATTAAGAGGGGAATGGAAACTAGGGACTCAAGGGTAATTATGCCACTATATAAAGCATTGGTGAGACCTCACCTAGAGTACGGAGTACAGTTCTGGGCCCCACACTATAAAAAGGACATCATAGAATTAGAAAAAGTCCAAAGGCGAGCAACAAAGCTTATTAGGGGAATGGAGAATTTAAGCTACGGGGAGAGATTAAGCAATTTGGGACTATTTACATTAGAAAAGAGACGTTTAAGGGGGGACATGCTCAACATGTACAAGTATATCAAGGGCCAATATAAGGAACTGTCACACACCCTATTTTCTACTAGAAAGGAATCTAGGACGCGAGGGCATGAGTATAGATTAGAAGAAAAAAGATTTCATTCAGCTAGTAGAAAGAATTTCTTTACGGTCAGAACAGTCAAACTCTGGAACTCTCTTCCCAGAGAGGTGGTAACGGCTGGCTCATTAAATGCGTTCAAGGCAAAGTTGGACAATCATTTACTGGAGAAAAACATCCATGGGTACAAATAAGAAATATAATTTGTCTGTAAAATACCAGAACCAACCAAATCAGCAATGGATATCTATACCAGGTTGAACTAGATGGACGCAAGTCTTTTTTCAGCCTTACCTACTATGTAACTATGTAACTATGTCACCCTGCGATCTCCCATCACTTTAGATGGAAGATATGGTGCGATATGACCATTGAATACAGCACTGTGTGTGTGATGGGCAGTACAGATGGTGTAACGGTTAACCTAACTGCCTCACAGGTATGACGCCGATTGCGGCCTTAATTGTGGGGAGTTTGTATATTCTCCCGTTTGCTCCTACAATCTGAAAATATTGTAAGTCGAATGTGCACATACATGTGTAGAACAGACTAGATGGGTCTTGTTTCCTAGCACGGCGCCCAGATTTTCTACGTACGCTAACGTAGTGAAATCGCATCGCATGGGCCATTTTAGTGCCGTGCGATGCGATTTTTTTTTTTTTAAATGTAATTTATTCACTGCTCTACAATAATATGATTGTATGACATACCAAGAGGTTTTAGGCCCCCCCCACACACACACTATCCACTCCACCCCGAAGCGTGGCGAGCGCAAGCGGAACGCGTCGTCCGTTTTCATACCACAACTATCCATGTCGGCGTGGAGTTGATATTATATAGTGTGGCGAGCGGATTACTTTACATGTATTACGCATCCCCTTGTGGGGCTCGCCACGCTTCGGGCTCGAAGCCAACGTGGATAGTGGGGGTATAAAAACGTTGGAGGACGCGTTCCGCCGCCGCTCGCCATGCTTCGGGGTGGGGTGCCTAAAACCTCTTGGTATGTCATACAATCATATTATTGTAGAGCAGAAACTAAATTACATTAAAAATGGCACTAAAATGGCCCATGCGATGCGATTTTCACTACGCTTAGTGGGTGCCGTGCTAGGAAACAAGTACAAGTTCTTTTTACCAGCCGTCAAAATGATATTCTATACCAGGGGTGGCCAACCGGTCAGAGGTAAAGAGCCGAAAAATATCGGTAGTCAAGCTAAAGAGCCGACATCATGCGCATGCGCCAAAAAAGGGGCGTAGTCTATTTTGACCCCTTGGGTGGGTGTGATACAAATATGCCTCCAATAGTGCAGTGCCATATATTCATATGCCCCCAATAGTGCCAGATACACATATGCCCCCCACGGTGCCAGGTATGCACCACACGGTGCCACCAACTGATATGCCCCCACAGTGCCACCAACTGATATGCCCCCACAGTGCCACCAACTGCTTTGCCCCCACAGTGCAAATTTCCCAGCAGCATCACTCACTGTTGTTGCTGCTGCTGCTGCCGGGCGGGGAGAGGACAGTCTGGCGTCCCCCTGCAGTCCTCCTGTCATGTCACCGATGGGAGGAGAGCACAGTACACCACGCGTCTCCTTCCCCCTCACTTCCCTGTGACTGGGCCGCCCACCAATCAAAGCTCGCTGGCCGGCTCCTGATTGGCTGCTGGCCCACGAGCTCTGATTGGCAGACGGCCCAGTCACAAGAATGCACAGTAAGGGGTAGGAGAGATGCGCGATGCGCGCTCTCCTCCCCTCAGAAGGAGAAGGGATTCAGGGAACTGGCAGCTGGGGGGACTGGGACAGACGGTGGGCGGCGGGCAGCAGTGGGAGCAGGAGCCTCACTTTACAAGGGGGAGAGCCGCATGAGGCTCAAGAGCCACAGGTTGGCCACCACTGTTCTATACATTTGATATGCAAGTGTGTGTATGTAATATGTATAGAGCTGTTGCTGTAATAATTGCGTGGCTTTTGGTCAATAGTACTCTGGACTTGGTGCTTCGCTCTTCCAGTACTGCTTGCTTATTTTGTTCTTTGCAGTGTTAAGTGTCCTCTTGATAAGTTCTTAAGAAACCATTGTATTGCCAGAACGTGTGCTAGTATCACTTGTATGTTCTTAGCTGATCTGCTTACTTGGCACTGGAATAGCTGGAGGATGCTGTAAGAGCACTTGGTGATATCACCCAAATGTATGTCCAGGTTGTTCTGAAAAAGGCTACAACCTTATGGGCGAGTATATAAAATGATGCAGGCTAAAATAAGCCTTTTAGGATAGAGATATATATATATATATATATATATATATATATATATATATATATAGCGTGGCTGTAACTAGGTACAAACAGACAGCGGCACTCTGGGTTTTTCAAAAAAAGCGTGTATATTCTCTAACGTTTCGGGGACTAGCCCCTTTGTCAAGGTGCAGGAACACCTTGACAGAGGGGCTAGTCCCCGAAACGTTGGAGAATATACACGCTTTTTTTGAAAAACCCACTAGTGCCGCTGTCTGTTTGTACCTAGTTACAGCCATGCTATATATATCTCTATCTCTATCCTAAAAGGCTTATTTTAGCCTGCATCATACACCATGGTAAGATGTTTAAATTTAAATGAGACTTTAAAATACATTTGCAGTGCTTGGTGTGTATTAGAGAAGAGCATTACATGTGTGAATACAATATTTGAAAAAATCTATTGGTTTGCAAGTTTTGTCACACGCATTTAAAGTGAAGCCCCATACACACTTGCGGATCACCGCAGATTTTGTGGATGGGGAAGGGGAGTGCATACACACTTGCTGATGCCAGTTCCGAGGTGAGCGATGGCAGAAGGGGGAGATTCAGCCGTGCTGCAGCATATTTAATGGTGACCTTCCTCATTCGGACATGCTGGACAAGGCATGGGTCATTCACCACCAGCAGGAGTGGGCATCGTTCATGACAGGTAGTGTACAAACTAAAGGTGGCCATACACACGCAGATTTATCCGCAGATCTGTCTGGTTGGAACAAAAACCTGGTTATGGATGAGAGCAAATTACAGTTGATCATTTGCTTGGAAATGCTGGAAAACTGACAAACTGTCACTCATCCATAACCATGTTTTTATTCCAACCAGCCAGATCTTAAGATAAATCTTACTAGTGTATGGGCACCTTTAAACTTTCTGAGCGGTGTTGTGAACATTATCGCCTAGACAACCCACATGTCTCCTTACACTATGCTGACACGGATCAAAACTTGTGCAGATTGCTCTATATTATGTTTTATCTCAATTATCACATATATAAAATAAAACCGTCAAAATTAAATGTTTACAATACAGTGTATTCAAAATAGAATTGGTACTTGCAATGGTTTGGAAACGCTGGTATTGGCACTGCGACTCGCCCATCTCACTCCAGTTTTGAAGATTTATTTTTGTTTTATGCTGCAGGCTTGCCCGGCAATGATGTAGGAGCGCACAGCAGCGCTCACCGCCGGTGCATACACAATGGGCGGCTTTGAGCTGAAAGCCGCTCAAACCTGCGGTTTGGAATGACTTTTAGCTCAAAGTCGCCCAGTGTGTATGGGCCTTAAGTTGACAATGGGAAAGTCTTTCTGAAAATCCAGAATAAGGTTCTAGGCTCTTGTATTATTGCAGCAAAACTGGTCTCCTGGGGCTGATTATGGAGAATTTTGCTCTGCGCGCAACGCACAAAGTACTGAAAAGTGTTTTATTATTTGTGTGTGTGAGGAATAAAAACGACTTTATTCTGCTCACAGGTTTATGTTATTTGGCTATTTGTAGTCTCACAGACTTTGTGTATGTGTGGGAAAAATAGAAAATCTCTATTACATTCCTGCCCTGTTCTATTAGGATAGAAATAGCAGAAAACCGCTAAGTAACTCCTCCTCTAGTAGTAGTAGTAGTACGTTTATTTATATGGCGCCGCAAAGTGTCCGCAGCGCCGTACATAGCAAACAAAAAAAAATGACGAGGTAACGTACAGGGTGTGTTGAAAAATACAGTATAAATGGGGGTATAGCTGGTAGAACTAAAATCAGCATCAGTTCAGAAGTAGGTGTCAAAATTGTCAAGGAGACTAAAGATGAAGTAGAGGAAGGGAAGAACAGGACAGGAGCACAGGTGAGGTAAAGAGGTAGGGTGAGTACGTGAGGAAGGAGGGCCCTACTCATAAGAGTTAACATACTAAAAATAGGTGGGTGGACGAACGAAAAACAATAGGATAAGTAGGAACGGAGGGGAACGGAGGCAGGATAAGAGGATCAAAAGAGGTTAGGAGGAGGGATAGGCTAGTCGAAAAAAGTGGGTTTTGAGGGAGCGCTTGAAGGAGGTAAGGGAATCAGAAAGCCTGATGGGTGGCGGGAGGTTGTTCCAGTGCAGGGGGGCAGCGCGAGAGAAGTCTTGGACACGGGAGTGGGAGGAGGTGATTAGGTGAGAGGTCAGTCGGCGGTCAGTGATGGAGCGAAGAGGACGGGAGGGAGTGTGGATAGAGATCAGTGAAGAGAGGTAAGGAGCGGTGGAGGAGGAGAGAGCTTTGTAGGTGGTGGTGAGGAGTTTAAAGAGAACTCGGAAAGGAATGGGGAGCCAGTGAAGAGATAGACAGAGGGGGGAGGCGGAGGTAGAGCGGCGGGAGAGGAAGATGAGCCTAGCAGCAGCGTTAAGAATGGATTGGAGAGGTGCGAGGCGGGTGAGAGGTAGCCCGGAGAGAAGGATGTTGCAGTAGTCAAGGCGGGAGATGACAAGAGAGTGAATGAGAATTTTGGTCGCGTCAGTGGAGAGGAATGGTCTGATGCGTGAGATGTTGCGTAGGTGAAAGCGGCAAGACTGTGAGAGAGCACGAATGTGGGGGGTGAAAGAGAGGGAGGAGTCAATGATGACACCGAGGCAGCGCGTTTGGTCGGTGGACGTGATCTCGGTTTCACCAATGCTGATGGAGATAGTGGGAGAAGAGGGGATGTTCGGGGGATGGAAGATTAGAAGTTCAGTTTTAACCATGTTTAGTTTCAGGAAGCGTTGGGTCATCCAGGCTGAGATGGCCGTGAGGCATTCGGAGACCTTGGACAGGAGTGATGGGGATAAGTCGGGGGAGGAGAGATAGATTAGGGTATCATCAGCATAAAGGTGGTAATGAAAACCTCTAGCGGCATACCTGTTTTGGAAATGGGGAATCATTGACAGCTGGCTCTGTTGTTCTCGATGGACATTAATTAGCATTTGTTCTCTTTATCAGAAGGATGCAGTTACAGTAATTAGAATCAAAATGTAATAATCAAGCGTTTTTAGTGAACGCTGTATACGACTGAATACATGATTTCTAGCATGCTTGTGTAACATCGTCACATTTCTACCCAGCACGAAGAACAAATGCTTCCTGCCGCATACGTGTCCTTGGACAAATTGTGTACAAAATGGGAAAACATTTCCATTGTCGCATTTTGACGGACATGAATTGATGTCACACGTGGGCTTATTGCTGCAAAATAAGACAGAGACTCCAGCTAGCAGAGTTTGTCTTTCATATAGCTGTAAAAACATAGCTCACTTAGGAGTAAATGTACTAAAGCTTCCTAAAATAGTCGCCCACAGCATCCCATCAGATTTCATTATTTTTCTGTTGCATCTTAGAAAATAATAGAGTAAGAGGGGTATTCAATATGGGATTCCGACTGTCGGAATCCCTGGCTGTTTTCGGTTGGTCCGACATTAACTCGACAGTCGGAACTCAATGTTCCTGCTGACGGAATGCCCGCTGATCGGCGAAGAGGTCTGTGGATTGTCGAGAAACAGAATTCAATTAGACAAAACCAATCTGACTTTTTCCACCATCAGGGTGGCTGTACAATTAAAAATTGGGTCTGGGGGTGCATTTAACATAGGAATCAGCCATCAGGGTGGCTGTACAATGTAAAATCAGCTATGATCGTGTCGCATCTTATGCCATTATAATGGCATGCGATGCAATATTAAAATTGTACATTCAGCACTTTAAACCCTGAAATCGGGTCCCATCGCATACCTTAATTAGTGGAATGCGCCGTGATAATACACAAGTACCAAAAAAAATAGTTTTGCACACTTAGCACAATGTTGTCTATTCATGAAAGACACTGGTATAATTAATATAAAGACTGTGAAATGTATTTCTGTCAAAGACTACCTTTTTTATATAGGCCCATGTAACATGTCAGGCTGTAATACATTTCCATGCATGCCAATGCCTTGTGGTACAGACACACGGAGTATTCAGCCATACGCCTCTCACTGGGAACGTGCTTCCTTCAGAGGACTTTGATTTCCCTGCAGGTTTAGTGTGGCGGGTGTGGTTCTCCCCTCCTAGGCTTTCTGTAGAAATAAGTCGCCCACGCCTTGTACCTGATCATGTAAATACTCCTGTTCTACCTTTTGTAAATTGATATAACCCCATTCTTGCTGTCACCAGGATAGGTTTCTACATGCTGTGGAGCTGCTGGCTCAGATGTGAATTGCGCTCTGGGAAAAGGAATTCAGCTTTCTTTTGGTCCTCCCATTACTGTAGAGTAGACGATGTGATTTGTTGATGCTGTTGACCACTCATATCGCATCATTTGTGTGAAAACGTCATGTGATGCAGAGCAGGCAGGCAAAACATACTTTTTAGGAAAAGCTTGGGGCGGATTTTCAGTTGAGGGTGACTGTGTCCAGCTTTTGTGGGATGCAGGCAAAAACAGCCAGCATCTACCCCACATGCAAAAATAAGACGTGTATTTATTTGCATCCCTTGCAGTTTAGTTTGCTTCAGGGGCAGAGATGTTTGCATTATTGTTTTGCCCCAACTGCGCAGACCTGTTTTGATGCTACGGCTGTGTATTATTAATTACAGATCCTGTCTGTGGTTTACCATTATGTATGCAAGTATTTTCAATTCGAGCTGTGACGGTTTTCACTTTTACTTTGAGCTATGACAGATTTTAGCCCACACTCCCCACTTCACCCCCCACCCGTCCCTATCTGCTCCTACCATTTTGGACAATGGATTTAATCTGGATCTAGTGGCATTCTCTAAAGCCGCCTACACACGGGGTGACACCGCTGAGTGATCTGAGTAATGTAGATCGCTTTGCACACAGTGCTGCACAGCATTGTGTCAGCGCTGTGTGCTGAGCGGTCTATCAGGTCCAGTGTTATCTGGTGAGAACACTGGCCCTGACCGGCGATTATGTGGATTTATCCTGCATGCTGGATATTAATGGCCAGACGATAGTGACACGTATCGTTATGGCCCCTACACACGGAGCGATGTAGGGGTATTATCTAACGATCTAGTTATATCACTTAGAAAATAGGCTGAAATGGTCCCGTTTGTAGGCCCCATAATAAGCATTGTGTACCCCAATGATGTCACTCCTTATTAGTTTACAGATATGTTGTATTCTCCAATGTCAGTCCAGTAGACATAGACTCTCATTCTGTGTAGGTGACTGGGTGAGGGAGGCTCTGGGGGTCTGTACAGCTGTGTATGCTATTGGAATACTGAGTTTATTACAGTACTCTGTCTGAAGAATACTCAACAAAGCAGAGGTTAGAGTCTTGCTGCCTCCTGATTACCGTTCTTGAGAAATTGATTGTCCGGAAATCACTTCTGATTGTAATGAGCTGAAACAAGACAGTGACCTCTAAAACGAGAGACGGTAAGAGGTACTTCTTGGAATTGCTACATTATTATGTGTAGTAAACACAGTTATATGCGAAAACTCTGCGACATCGCACCAGGCCCATCTTGCTATAATTGCAGTAACTTCACTCGAGATTCCGTAAAGGAGGGTATTTAAAATATCCAAGTAGACCCAACAGCCTACCCTATGTGGCCAAAAGTATGCTGGATAGTTGCCAGGTAGTCTGTCCGTTGGGAGGGTTCCATTTGGAATTGTTTCTCTGAAGGTGTCTTTTGCCCACAGTTTCAAGATTATTATTTTTTCTTTTGATTGTGCATCCGATTTGTTTAAGCTGCATTGAGCGATAGTCTCAAACATTCTCTGTTGGATGATTTATTGAACGTGCATGGCAGGTATGTTTAGCATGGAGAACAGAATGAGAAATAAAGGATCAGAGAACTTGGATACCACTAGTAAAGGAAGTAGAAAAGACCAATTGGGTGCTATGAATAAAAATGGGTTGTTTGGGGCACCTGATGACTCCTTTCCAATGTCTCTTGCTTCTATAATTTATTTATTAAGTTTGTTATATAGCGCACACATATTCCGCCGCACTTTTACTGAGAATATATTCACATCAGTCCCTGCCCCAGTGGAGCTTACAATCTATATTCCCTACCACATGTACACACAGCCATTGTAGGGTTAATTTGTTGGGAGCCAATTAGCCTACCAGTATATATTTTGAAGTATTGGAGGAAACCGGAGTACCTGGAGGAAACCTACGCAAGCACGGGGAGAATATTCAAACTCCGCACAGTTAGGGCCGTGGTGGAAATGGAACCCATGACCTCAGTGCTGTGAGGCAGTAATGCTAACCATTACACCATCCGTACTGCCCCATAATGCAGTTGTCATGCAGGTGTCTAATTGCCAGTTATTGCAGAACTAGTCTTCTGTTTCCTCCCACCTAACTAGCTTAGAGTTTTTGGTTGGTTCTTAAGTCCCTCATTGTATGTAATAAAGCAGTCATGGGTTGCTGTTACACATTGCCTCCTTACATGGTCTTTGGGGGCAATTCAGTTGTATCTGCTCACCTCACCCTGAGACAGCAAGCAGAAATCTGGCAAAAGAAACTCAGTAATTTGCACGGGGTTAGCTGTTTTACATATTTAAACCTGGTGCATTTGTGTAATGAGTGTCCATGGCACACAGAACAACTGTCGGGTGTCTAAGAACTACTAAGTTTTTTTTTTTTTTTTTTTTGGGGGGGGTTTGTTCGTTGCTTCAAAATTCAACAACATGAGGGGCTCTTCAATACTAAAATCTTTTGCTGCGCTTTTTTGTACTCCGTTATTGACTCTTTTTTTTTTAACTGCCCATGGCTAGTATCTTGAAGCACAGATTGAGGAACCTGTGGAAATTGAACAGCAAAGTGCTGAGACAATGGACTGTGGGCTGTGTATAGCTGAAAGCTTTGCCTGTAAAGGACATGGCATTATGACACCACGCTGACAGCCCCCAATTACTGTCTCTGCAGCAAGCGTTCCTACTGATGCCAGCGCGAAAACACCAGGCAGAGCTGTAATAAGTCTCTTAGGGCTCTGTGCATCTAATACCATCTGCAGCTAATCGTTCCAGTTCGGAAGCTATTGGCTTTGTCCGTGTGGGTGGTGTTTTTTTTTTTAATTCTTTTTTTCTTCTACGATCCCCATGGCAGCCATAACACTGGGATGTTCCCTTCCCCCATAGAATTAGACAGGATAATTTTTCTCTAGGACCGCCCACCTTGGGGTATAATAGCCTCCTCTTCCCCCTCCTCCATGTCTTTTTTCCTGTCTCCGTTAGAGTTAGGACAGAGTAGGCTGTTATGTTTGTTTTAAGCAGGGTTACCTCACGCAGCATGGAGCTGAAGGGGTGGCTCCCCGGGGAGAAGAAGTGTCTAACTAGCTTTAGCTATGTTAGTGCAATGGTTCCTGCCTGTATACGCGATGTGAATGGTGACAGTCCCACGTGGAGCGGAGGTACCTGTAGTAGATGGACACAGGGCGCCAGCGGGATCCTTGTGGCAGGGTGAAGCTGTGTGCGCGCTCCACGTGGAGTGGATGCAGACCGGCTGGAAGCCGCGTCTGCACGCTCCGGATACATCAGGCAGAAGGGGCGGAAGTGTGCGCGCGCGTCACTTCCGCCTGCAAACGCCGGGGGACGGGCGGTAAATGCTTCCCCGCGGAAACAAGGGGAAGCATATTGGTTCCGCTCGGCCATCCTGAATGAAGGTGATCCGGGGAACTGAGGGTTAAGGCGCCATATTTAAAGGTGCAAATGGACAGCGTGCCTTACACTGATCTCAGTGCCTGGCTGTTTTTGACTGCTGTGTGCATCATGGATGAGCCTTCTCCCCATAAGCCGGATAATGCCCCTCAGAGGTAAGCCCTTGGTTTTTGTGGGCATTAGCTGTTTATTTGTAGCATTTTATTACAGAATAGTACTTAGTAAATTCTCTTTTGTAGTGTGCCTATAGAACAGGATGAGGATGTACCTGCTATTCCTAAGAAGAGAACAGCCAAAAAGAAATTTATACAGACTAATTGCATGTCATGTGACAAATCATTTGCATCTGCCCAGAAGAAATCTCTATGTGGAGAATGTGAGTCCAGGCAGGACAGATTAGAAAAGAAAGAAAAGAAGTCAGATGTTCTTAGAGAACTCATGGACTGGATGAAAGAGTCCTTTGTGTCAAAGCAGGAGTTTGCTCAGTCACAGACCCAGAAAAGATCCAGAACCCAGGCGGAGTTTAGCCAGGAGGAGGATACAATTGAAGAGATAGAGGGTGATAGAAGGGATTCTACAGATGAAGGTGAAGTTGAAGATGTAAGATCTTTTAATTTGGAGCTGGTGGAAAATGTATTAAAAAACATCTATAAAGCTATGAATTATAAAGAAGAACCAGGTACGTCGGAGAAGAACCCCCTATTTGAAGATAGGGAGAAGAAGGGAAGAACGTTCCCGGTTCACAAAATGGTAAGAGATACCATTTCCAAAGAATGGACGAATATGGATAAAAAGCTGACTCTGGGAAATCGTATTGAGAAGATGTATCCGTATAAGGATGATGAGTTCCTGGGATGGTGCTCTATCCCTAAGGTGGACGCTGCTGTAGCAGAGCTGACCTCCAAGTCTACTATTCCGGTGGAGGACGCAGCAGCATTCAAAGACTCAATGGATAGAAAAATTGAGAACGGACTTAGGAAGGTTCATACGGCCTCAGCTGGGTCTCTTAAGGCTACGGTAGCAGTCGCATCGGTGTCCAGGGCCCTGAGACTGTGGGCGACTAACCTACAGACAGACGTGGAGGAAAGAATATCTAAACATTATGTATTGAAGAGTTTGGAGGTGATGCAGAAATCCATAGATTACCTGTGCGAGGCCTCCCTAGATTCAGTGGCCTTTGCAGCGAAGACTATGGCAGCAGGGGTAACCGCAAGGAGGGCCCTGTGGCTAAAACCCTGGAGCGCTGACGCGAATTCCAAGAACAAGCTGACTACTCTGCAGTTTGAAGGGAAATTTCTTTTCGGCTCAAACCTGGACGCTATGATACAGAGATTGTCAGGAGGGAAATCTGTACGTCTCCCGCAGGACAGGAAGAGTCGCTTCCCGTACCCCAGCACGACCAAGCAATCCTATAGGGACTCTAGGAGTTATAGGCCTGGTAGGCCTTATTATAGGAGAGGTGGAGCAAGCACTTCAAGGCAAGCCTTCCGCCAGCCCTTTCGAGGACGCTTCCAACCTGACAGAGGAAGATCATGACTATGCCCAGGAGGCAGTGATAGGAGCCAGACTCCTCCAATTCAGGAGCCAATGGGAGAGTACCATATCCGACAGATGGGTACTGAAGATAATCCAACAGGGTTATCATATCGAGTTTATGGAAATCCCACTACAGAACAGATTCCTGACGTCCAGAGTACCTATAGAAAAAGAAAAAAGGTCAGTTTTATGCTCCAAGATAAGCCAACTACTGAAGCAAGGAGCGATCGAGTTTGTACCCGAGATTTACCACAAGAAGGGATTCTACTCCAACCTATTCTTAGTAGAAAAAAGCAGTGGAGGTTTCAGGACAATCCTGGATCTCAGGGACCTGAACTGTTTTATCAAGAAAATGAAGTTTCGCATGGAGTGTCTGTCATCCATAGTGACAGGCATAAGACAGGGCGAGTACTTAGTGTCAATCGACCTCAAGGACGCTTATTACCATATCCCGATTTGTATGGAACACAGAAGGTTCCTAAGATTTCATGTGGCCGGCCAGCATCTCCAATTCACGTGCCTCCCGTTTGGGTTGAGGACATCCCCAAGAGTCTTCACCAAAGTCTTGATTACGCTGGTAGCGGAGATGAGAAAACAGAAGGTCCAGATCTGGCCATACTTGGACGACTTATTGATAGCTGGGAGCTCAGTGGACGAGCTGAAGCAAAGCTTGAACCTGGTCACAGAGACACTGCAGAGCCACGGATGGGTCATAAACAGAGACAAAAGTCAGTTGATACCGACCAGAAATATTCTTTTTTTGGGGGTAAGGATAGATACCAGAAACTATTCTGTAGCCCTATCTCTCGAGAGGTGCATGAAAATAAGGGAGCTAATTCTGGAAGTCCTGCAAGGAAGGAAAATTCCCCTAATAAAAGCAGTACAGTTACTAGGAATGATGGTCTCCTGTATAAAAGTCATTCCGTGGGCACAGTGGAACTCGAGACAGCTTCAGTGGTTTCTTCTGCCCTTACTAAAAAGAGGACTAAGGGATCAACATATGATAAAGTTATCAAGCCAGGTGAAGCAATCTCTTGGTTGGTGGCTCCAAGACTTGGAAAACAAGACATCAAGTTTGGAGAACCCACAGTTCTTGGTCCTGACCACGGACGCCAGCTTAGTGGGGTGGGGAGGTCACCTCGAAAAGATGTCGGTCCAGGGAACTTGGTCCAAGGAAGAAGCAAGGAACTCTTCCAATCTCAGAGAACTGCAGGCAGTCTGGGAGGCTATGTGTCAACTAAGACCCAAGATTCGGGGCACCCATCTGAAGATTATGTCCGACAACGTGACTGTAGTCGCTCACATAAACCATCAAGGCGGGACCAGAAGCCTGAAACTGATGAGGATGTCGGAGGAAATTATGAAGTGGTCGGAGAACAACCTAAGGTCAATCTCGGCAACCTATATTCCAGGCAAGAAAAATGTCATAGCAGACTACCTGAGTCGCAAGACTATATTGCCGGGAGAATGGGAGTTGAACAGCGAGGTTTTTCTGCAGACAACAAGAATCTTTGGAACACCGGAAGTGGACCTGATGGCCACCTATTTGAACAGAAAGGTGAGCGAATTCTACGCAAAGTATTATCATCCACAGGCGAAGACGTTAGACACTTTCTCAATCAAGTGGACATTCAAACTGGGATACCTGTTCCCGCCATTCCCAATGATATCCAAAGTATTGAAAAAGATCAGAGAAGACCAAGTAATAGTGCTGATAATTCTTCCACATTGGCCAAGAAGAGCCTGGTTTTCCAATGTCTTAAGGATGGCGATACAGGGACCATGGCAGCTGCCCAACAGGCGGGACCTTCTTCATCAGGGGCCTATGCTGCACCCAGAGCCGGCGAGTTTACAACTAGAGGCGTGGAAATTGAGCGGCAGATTCTAAAGAGACACAATTTGTCACCCCAAGTGATTGAAATGATGCTGAGGGCCAGAAAGAAGGTTTCATCGGAGGCCTACTATAAAACCTGGTATAGGTTTATTAGTTGGGGACAGTTCAAAGATAACTGTTTGGACATTCCTACTGACCAAGTATTACAGTTCTTGTTTGAAGGTTTCCAGATGGGTTTGGCCACAGCGACGATTAAGGCACAGATATCTGCATTAAGTGTGTTACTGGACAGACCTCTAGCAGAAGAAAGAATTGTTAAAAGGTTTGGTAGGGCGATGAAAAGGATCAGGCCACCGATAAAATCAATTGTCGCCCCCTGGGATCTAAACCTGCTTCTGACGGTGTTAACAAAGGATCCCTTTGAACCACTTGAAGACTGCCCGCTAAAATATCTAACTTGGAAAGTGGTGTTCCTAGTAGCTGTGACTTCAGCACGACGGGTTAGTGAGCTTCAGGCACTGTGGATGGAGGAACCATACTTGATAATCTTCCCTAATAGGGTAGTATTACGGACACATCCAGACTTCGTCCCCAAAGTAGTGTCAGCGTTTCATCTGAACCAGGAGATAACCTTACCTGATTTCTATCCTCAGCCTAAAGGTAGAGAAGAAGAGGCATGGCACACGTTAGACCTGGTGAGAGGGATAACGTTGTATCTGGAGAGAACGAAGCCTTTCAGGTTAACTAAACACCTGTTTGTGATTCCGGAAGGAATAAAAAAGGGTAAAGCACCGGTGAAGCAGACCATATCTCGGTGGATTAGAGAGACCATCTTATTCGCTTATGAGAAGGAAGGCAAAGTACCACCTTCCATAGTACAGGCACACTCTACCCGGGCAGTGTCTACCTCATGGGCGAATAAGGCGAAGGCGTCAACAGCTGAGATCTGTAAGGCAGCAACATGGTCGTCCATCCATACGTTCTCAAACCATTATTCACTTAACGTTTCTACTGCCCACTTTGGGACGCATGTGTTACAAGAAGCCCTTACGGGTGAATGACTATATATATATATATAAAATATTTCATGCAGTATCTAGCCCTCCCGTGTGTTTACTTGGGTATGTCCCAGTGTTATGGCTGCCATGGGGATCGTAGAAGAAAGAGTCGAATTATACTCACCGATAATTCCTTTTTCTTCCTAGAGATCCCATGGCAGCCACTGGTTTGCCCTCCCTGTGTTATGTATTTTTCTCCAGGACATATTCGGAGACAAGAAAAGACATGGAGGAGGGGGAAGAGGAGGCTATTATACCCCAAGGTGGGCGGTCCTAGAGAAAAATTATCCTGTCTAATTCTATGGGGGAAGGGAACATCCCAGTGTTATGGCTGCCATGGGATCTCTAGGAAGAAAAAGGAATTATCGGTGAGTATAATTCGACTCTTTTTGGGGGTGGGTTGTTTATAGATTTAACATGTATGTGCCTCATCTTGACAGATATGCTGTTCTTAAGGTGGCCATACACTTGTCCGATTTGGCCACTTTTCTCCCTATTCCGAAGGATCGGGCTGAGAAATCAGGTGAAAAGTGGCCAAATCAGATGTTTGGCTTCAGTACTAATGTGTAATCCCGTGTGCATCGGATTGGATCCGGAGATTGAACCTGCTGTATATAAGATGTGCATCAGATTGGATCCAGAGATTGAACCTGCTGTATATAAGATGTGCATCAGATTGGATCCAGCGATTGAACCTGCTGTATATAAGATGTGCCGTCCCGTGTGCATCGGATTGGATCCAGAGATTGAACCTGCTGTATATAAGATGTGCGGTCCTGTGGGCATCGGATTGGATCCAGAGATTGAACCTGCTGTATACGTCCTGTGGGCATCAGATTGGATCCAGCGATTGAACCTGCTGTATATAAGATGTGCCGTCCCGTGTGCATCGGATTGGATCCGGAGATTGAACCTGCTGTATATAAGATGTGCATCAGATTGGATCCAGAGATTGAACCTGCTGTATATAAGATGTGCATCAGATTGGATCCAGAGATTGAACCTGCTGTATATAAGATGTGCATCAGATTGGATCCAGAGATTGAACCTGCTGTATATAAGATGTGTGGTCCCGTGTGCATTGGATTGGATCCAGAGATTGAACCTGCTGTATATAAGATAAATCTGAATCGCAGGCGTTTGCACATTACAGCTGCGATATCTCATCAGATTTCCCTTGGACTCCTCCGGCTGCTCCCCGTGATTCCTTTCATGCTATTTTTACATCCGATAAATCGCTTGTAAAAATTACACAGGAAGTACCAAATTGAATGGTATCCCTCCTGGGAAACTGCCGGGGGAATTCAGGTGAAATGGGATGCGTCTTGCTCATTTAGAAAAGTCGCAGTAGTGCGTGGGGGCCTTAAGAAAGCAGTAGTATGAACATGTTTGACGCTGCATGCGCGGTTAGCCTGATAATGGAGTAAAGCTTTAATAGTACAGTACGCAATCTAACATGATAGTGCTGGATATCTTGCTGCAGCCCCGGGTTCAGTTCCACTTATAGTCTTGGTGGTAGCTTTACTAAGCAGCGGTTTTACTGTGGTTCATGGGGTGACACATCACCTGCAGAGTGCCGCGCCAAAGTGCCCAATTTACTCTGCTGTGACAACCACCTCGCTTCCCTATTTTCTTTGACTGATTTGCAGCAGTCTCTAAACCTGCCACTTAGTAAATCTGGGCTCTAGACTTTGGATGGTTATCCCAAGTCTAATAAATTCTCCCAGGTGCATCCTAAATGTAATAACTGAAAGATCTGGTCAGGAGGATCTTAAATCTAACTGTGTTCTTCATGATCTGCCGGGGATACTTAGCCGTGTGCACATTGGCAAATTACGGTGAAGCCTTCCCTTGTGGCTCTATGGGGTGCAAGATAAAGGGGATCCTTCTTCTTATGAATTCCTTAGAGACGTCTAATACTGATATTGTTCAGTGTGTATGCACAATATAATTTTCCCTGGCTTACCCCCAGTATCCTTAACCATATTGTCAGTGGAGTCTTTTGTTTAGTGGTATTTAGATGCCGCTGTCACACCAGAAAGCAATTGACTCTCCATTCTCACGGTATGTGTGTGTGTGTGTGTGTGTGTGTGTGTGTGTGTGTGTGTGTGTGTAGAATTTGTGTCTTTGTTTAGAAATAAAGCAGGATTTTTTTGTTTATTACGGACTACAGTGCATGTGATTTGTAATAAGATGTTATCGGTGTGCTCCCATATCTCTACCATAAATGGTTTGTCCTATTTTCACAGACCATTGTATCCAGAAATGCTCTCCAGTATCGCGGCACTTCCCAGCACGATGCCCAGGAGTTCCTGCTCTGGCTTCTAGACCGTGTCCATGAGGATCTGAACATCGTTGTCAAGCACAAGCCCCGGGTGCGTGTCTCATCCCATCTTAAGGGTTTCTTAAATACACATCAATAGGTTTCAGAACTGTGAAAATATTAAGTTATAGTGTTTTGCCAACTTGTGGCGGGAAATCATATCATGGTACGGGTAGTACCATTGGTGTTCAAGGAAAAATGAATTGCAGAAGCTCAGTAACGTTATAATTTTATTTTAGTCAATGAATCCTGTTACAGCAGTGGTTCCCAAACTTTTTAGGTTCACTTTACCCTAGAACACAGGTTCCAAAAGGCGGTCCTCAGGACCCCACACAGTGCTTGTTTTCCAGGTCTCCTCACAGAATCAAGTGAAATAATTAGCTACACCTGTGGGTCTTTTAAAATGTCCGTCAGTAATGAGTGCACCTGTCGGGGGACCTGGAAAACGTGAACTGTGAGGGGTCCTGAGGACCGAGTTTAAGAACCACTGCTCTAGAACTGTTCACTTAATTTTTTTTTTGCGTCTTACTAGCATTCGGCTAAACCAGGCGTTCCCAAACTCTGTCCTTAAGGCACTCTTAAAGTGGCCATACACACGCAGATTTATCATCAGTTCTGTCTGGTTGGAACAAAAACAGGGTTATGGATGAGAGCAAATGACAGTTGACCATTTGCTTGGAAATGCTGGAAAACTGACAAACTGTCACTCATCCATAACCATGTTTCTGTTCCAACCGGACAGATCTGAAGATAAATCTTACTAGTGTATGGGCACCTTTAATGTCCAGGTTGTAGGGAGCTCCATGGTTGAATGCAGATGGTTAAATCAAATTACCGCAGGTATGCAGCCATCTGTGCCCATGCATTGTTCTACTTAAAGGCTGGCTGTCCTATTGTATTGGCACTTAATAAAGGAGATGAATTACTATTATAAGTAGAGTAGGTTATAATGGGGAAGATGTATTCAGGCTGGTGAAGTGATAATGGCTGCTGATAATGCAGCAGCCAATCAGCTCCTAACTGCCATTCTTCTAAGCCAGCCTGTAACTTGACAATTGGGAGCTGATTGGCTCCCAGTATGTTTGGGTCTGAATTAGTCCCCTGATGTTTGTGGATTGTGAATGGGTGATTATGCGCATGCCGTTCGCATCAGGCAGGGGGGCGGTGGCACGGGAACATGCAGCGTTTTATGGGCGTTCCCCTACGAATGAAGGCGTGACAAGGCCTACTCTGGGAAATTCTTAGGATAGCGGCTGGAATAAATGTCAGTCCATTCGTGCGATGGGGGGCTGAATCAGGCCCTTATCTTTACCAGCTAAATACATCTGCCCCATATAACCCTCTCACATCGCTATTCCGGATTGGACCTGAGATCTCAATACCGGACCCAGGTCCAGCACTTTCACATTAAACCTGGGTCGCCCATTGAACAGAGGGTGACCCGGGTTTAATCCTTCTTGTAACCAGAGACGAATTGCCGGGTGGATCAACCCGCGTTACAAGCTTTGGTGCTTTCACACCGCACCTCAACCCTAGTCGGCATCCCGGCAGTTATCCGGGTCCGAGGCGCCGTGTGAAGGGGGTTTGTGTAATGTGTGCTTGTCGGGAGGTCCTGTTGTAAAGCGGTGGTGGGTTCACGATGAGGTTCTAGTACGAAGGGTTTGTTGCTGACAGAAATGCTCATTATTGCAGCCGCCAGTGGAAGAAGATCTGACTGGAGACGGGCCGCCTTTCCCAACCAGCGGAACTTTCGTTCAGGAACTTTTCCAAGCTCAGTATAGGTAACATTGCCTCTCGCCTACAACGCTGCTTTGTTTTGCTTTACTAATTTGTAATACAACTTACACAAAGATCTGTTATAACCAAAGTCTGTGTTTTTTTTTTTTTTTATTAATATTATTCTGTTTAAAAACAATTGGTCTTTTCCAGCAGTTGTTTATGTTGTTTCTAACGCTGTTGTCTTTTGGTGTTACCGTTACTTCTTCCCATACTGTAGGTCCTCCTTGACGTGTCCTCATTGTCAGAAGCAGAGTAACACTTTTGACCCTTTCCTGTGCATCTCTCTGCCAATCCCCTTGCCTCACACACGGTAAGAACAGGTTACAGAGATTAGCACGTTCTTCATCCTTACTTCCTGCGGATTTCAGCTTTGCATTGTCGCTACAGAATTAGAGTGGAATCCACCGGCAGAGTCATTGACTTTCCATGTGCTATTCTATTAGCTCCCACTGTCGGCACTTATGAAGGGGTATGTTCCATCTGCCTCCGATAGTACGGCATGCTGCGATACCACAACAGACGGATGGGTTAGGAGTTGCCTAATCCTGACCTATTGTGTTATTCCATGGCCCAAATCCTTAAGATACCCGGCAGGTCCCAGGCAGCGGGATCGCATACAATGCATTGTATGCCAGTGATGGCTAACCTTGACACTCCAGCTGTTTTTGAACTACAAATCCCAGCATTCACTGCATCAATTTTTCTATTTGATGCTAAAACTGATGCAGGGCATGCTGGGATGTGTAGTTCAGAAACAGCTGGAGTGTCAAGGTTAGCCATCACTGTTGTATGCAGCACTTTTGCGTAAAATGTATGGTATGCGATCCTTTTCTTGGCTGCAGGATCCGATAGATCATTGGTGCAGCGGACACAATCTCCGATCCGATAGGCACCGGATAGTGCATCGGATCAGAATTGGAGGTTAAACAAATAGATTTGGGCCCTTTTCATCCGATTCCTCAGCCCGATGCCCCCCGGAATCGGATGAAAAGGGCCCAAATCGCAGTAGTGGAATGGGGGCTTTTAGTGTTTTGCAAGACTCTCAGAAATAAGCCATAATCTTGTGTTCTTACTCTGCTTCTTTAACTTTTGTTTTTTGTTATATATTGTTATTTTTGTGTTTGCGCCTTTTTTATTTTTTTTATGGGTAATGACATCCTTTCTATACAGTTCTGGAACTTTGCATAAATGCCCCTCTTTGTCTTTTTATAGGCCACGCAGTGCTATGAATGTGTTTTTTTTTTCCTTAACATTTAACAAGGTTTTTTATTTTTAATAAATACATACATCAGAGACAGGCAGCACTGTGTACTGGTGAAGTGCTTCCCAAATTCTTTTGAATAACTTTGTCCCAGAACATCAGCATTTTTTGCATGCCTCCCCTAGGCCAAAAGTTTCTTCCGGTTTGTTTCAGTAGCGTGGTGCTGGACATTGATGCGCTTGTATCTGACCACCTACAGTATGATTGGCACGCACAAGCGCTGGATACGCCTAGAACACTGACCATAAATAGTTTGATCTGGTCTTGGTACCACTGTACTGCAGAAACTAGTTAACCACTGCTTTCTGGCAATGCATTCTGGTCATTGTAGATGGGATACAGGGAAACATGAGGTATCATTTCTCTCTCCTCCTCTCTATGTACCTTATGCTGGCATTCAGGGATACATTTACTAAAGCTTCTATAAATGAAGAGGCATTGTTGACCATAGCAACCATCAGGTTGTTTCTATCATTTTCTAAGATACTATAGAGAAATGAGCGACAGACAGAATCTGGTTGCTATGGGCAGCCTGACCTTCATTGTTAGTAAATGTGCTCCTCTATGTGGGACTCGGAAAGCCGTCTTCCCCAGACACTGAGGGGCAGATGTATGAAGCCGTGATAAGGGAGGAGAAGTGAGCCAGAGGAGGAGTGGCCAATGGCAACCAATCAGCACTGAAGTAACATCTATAATTTGTATAGTCTAAAATTATACAGAGCAGATGATTCGTTGCCATGGACCACATCTCCCTTATTACTGCTTCATACATCTACCTCCGGTGACCTCTATGATGTCTGGAAGCAGATCAGCATGAATGATACAGGTTGTGCAATGGGGATGAGGGGATATCCTGCCACTGCTTTAAGCTTGTGGCGATTATTTACTACAGACATGGTTGTGTAGGGGTGCTGCTAAAGAGACGTGTGTGTGAGTTTGTGGCACCGTGAGCATGTGTAATGATGGGAGGCCGTAACTTTCTTACTGCTATAAAGTTTGCCTTTCAAATGTGTCCTTGTGTTAGAACGGAATAGCAGATGCGCCCTTCTGTGTCTCACGTGTGGCCTTCCTGTCTCATCCAGGCCTTTATATGTGACCGTAGTCTATCAGGGGAAGTGCTCGCACTGCATGCGTATTGGTGTTGCTGTACCGCTGTCTGGCAATGTGGTGCGATTACGGGAAGCCATAGCAATGGAGACAAAGATTCCCACAGACCAGGTAAGTCCTACAATTCCAGTAGCCATTTCTTATTTACTACTACTTTATTATTGTGTAAATGTACCAGAACGCTGCAGTTACTTCTGACTTTTTTTTTTTTTTTTTTTTTTGCTATTTATGAATATTTCTGTGTTTTTTTTACTGGTGGTTTATTTTAGTGACTATCCTCCTATTAAAAACCATAGTAAAGGAGCCAATACACGGTCCGTTGTGTACTATGCGATGCGCGCTCCCGCGCATCACATAGTACTGTACAAAAAAGTATGTGCTGCACTTACTTTTTTTACTAGGTAAACATCGGATCGCAGTGCATGCACAAGGCATGCGATCCGATACGATGTGTGCTGTCCGATGAACGGACCGTGTATGGGGGGCTTAATTCTAATCTATCTATTGTATACTTCTGAAGGTAGTCACATAGAGATAGTAAAATCTGATACGGGTTCTTCGTTTCGTCTTTGAGAATCCAACCTAAAGGGGCGTACACATGAGGCAATTTCAGGGCATTTTCTAAGCTATGACTAGATCACTTAGAAAATGCCCCTACGTCGCTCCATATGTAGAGGCCATAGTGATAGCCATGTGTGGCCCCGCGCGTCACTATTGCCATGCGGTTATAATATCCAGCATGCTGAATCAATCTACTAAATCGCTGCCAGACAGGGTCAGAGTTCTCACCGGAGAACACTGTCCCTGACAGATCGCTCGGCACACAGCGCGGTACTTATATGTTAGTTGGGCGCCCACTATAGTTAGTACGCTCATACCCCCACTATCCATGCCGGCATGGAGTTGATTTTATATAGTGTGGCGAGCGCAGCAGAAAACTAAGCACACAGCTTAGTTGGGCGCTCAACTAACATATAAGTACCCGCAGCACTATCACTCAGCGCATCTCCCCGTGTGTGTGCCCCATAATCTCTAATTAGCAGGGCCCTTTATTGATTCGTGCTGAGCACTGCAGAATGTGATGCTTCTACTCGAATTGTAACAGTAATGATTTATTATCTTTTATTTTTAAAAAATATATTAGCATATGCCATAATTCGGTTGCAATATAATTTGTTTAAAGTAACATTCTGGGGTAAATTTGCTAAGATGGGATGTTGCCCATAGCAACCAATCAGATGCTATCTATTATCTTCTAGTAGGTGCTAAATAAATAAGTAGAATTGTATTTGTTGCTATGGGCAACATCCCATCTTCAATAGGACTGCCATCTCAGTAAATGTATCCCTCCTGTGTCTGGAGTTCTGAAATAAACATTGGGTGAAATGTAATAGGATGAGAGATTTGGTAAGACATTTCCAGGTTTTTTTAAAGCGGCAATCATTTGCACTACAAAACCTTTTGATTTTGCCGTGTAAATGATTGCCGCTTTAAAAAAAAAACTGGAAATGTCTTAGAGTGTGTACACACGGTTCGATGTTCTGTGCGATCCGATGTACGATTCGATGTTTTGTCCGATTTTTACTTTTCCCTTTTTTTTTTTTTTCTCTACTCCTTAAGATATGCCTTAAGATATGCTTAAGATTTTGACTTTTTACCATACAATTTGCTATGCGATTTCCTATTTGATTTACTATGCGATTTCCTATGTGCCTTAAGATTTGCTTAAGATTTTGACTAAGCGATTTTGACTTAACAACAGGATGACTGACAGGGCCCTGGAAATCGTATAGCACATCGCATCTTAAGCATATCGCAAGGCACATACGATGCATGCGATATGCTTGCGATTTGTGCTAGATAGAGTGTGCTGCCCACTCTATCTCCCCTCCGATCTCTCCTTAAATGGGAGCGCGCATTGGGCTAGGAAGCCCTTACAATGCATACAATCAGTATGCGATATGTATGCGATATGGCTTCCGATGTTGACGATATCGTCAACATCGGAAGCCATATCGAACCGTGTGTACACACTATTACCGAATCTCTCATCCTATTACATTTCACCCATGTTCTCATTAGACTTCAATGTTAATGATTGAAATGCTTTCTCAACAATGGCCACTGGGTGGTGCTGTTCAGCAAACTTTGTAGAACACAATGGGGCAGATGTATTAAGCCTTAACATCTGCCCCAATATGATGTATATTTTATCAAAGAATATTTACAAGTGTTTTTTTGCAGGGCTACTGCAGATTCTAGAGAGATCTGCTTCTATAGAATGTAAGCTTGCAGCAGGGCCCTCCTATCTCAATGTCTGTCTGTTGTTACCCAGTTTGTTCTGACTGTCAACAGTTGTAAAGCGCAACGGAATCTGCTGCACTATATAAGAAACTGTTAATAAATAAAATAAATGTCCATCCCCCCCCCCACCCCACTATTTTCAAAGCAAAAGTAAGCCACCAAAGGTTTCAACAGTCCAGATTCCAGCAAGACAGACATTTATTTCATGTGCTTGTCTACACCGTTCAGATTTTCTAAATCAATGTGTTGCTAGGTAAGCTGTGTGGGATGATTAAATGCGAGCTGCATTCCAGGACCTCTGGCCTGGTTTGCTAATGCCATTTTCAGATGGCATTCGAAGTTGTCTGCCGTGGGCCCCGGATCCCAATAATTACCGGCAGAGGGATTGCTTTGATCCCACCCCTGCATTTTCTGCTCGCACGTGTGTAGTAGTTGTCCACAAATGCACAGTAGCGTTGGTGATCAGTTTATTTGTACATCTTGCAGGGAGGGCTGATCACTGCATGTGGCCGTATAAGGAAATGTATCTGATCTTTACTCATTGTCGTGACGAGTGCTGTTAAGAGTTTATTTGGTCTAATTAATAGGACTCTGTCATGGATAGAATAGGCCTCTCACACATTGGCTTAGCACTTAATGTGGCCGCACCTGTTTGTACTGAAATGTGGAAACCTTGGAGTACAATGTGGTTCTAGGTGCAAGGTGACTTATTCATTATTCTTGATGATGATTAATAATAAAAATAAAAAAAAATGGATCAAAACAAAGTGGTCTCTTTGTAAGCAGTCTGTGCTTTGTGTTTATAAGAGGTTAGGAGAACATCCTTTCTGGGAATAGCTGGGTTCTACTAGGTAAAGCTGCCATAGTTCTACCTTTAACAATACACTCCTACAAACTGCACAAAGTGATATGTCTGAAAGATTAAACATGCCACCACCTCTACATCAGCAGCACCTACTCCTGTCTGTCACTGCTCAGGGCTCAGGCTGTATTTGGGTATCATCACTATAGCACAGTGTAATGTAGGCCTGGCTAACCTTTGGCTCTCCAGCTGTTGTGAAACTACACATTCCAGCATGCTTTGCTACACTTAGCATCCACAAATATCCAAGCTGTGGCAAAGCATGCTGGGACTTGTAGTTTCACAACAGCTGAGGAGCGACAGGTTGGCCTGGCCCGGCGTAATGACTATGTACTGCCCCAGCTCTCCTCACTGTGGTGTGCGCCAGCTATGTCTGTCTTACGTCTGCCTTCTCCTCTTCTCTTTTTCTCTCTCTCACTCCAGATAGTAATAACTGAAATGTATTTTGATGGCTTCCATCGCTCCTTCTCTGACACAGATGACCTGGACACCATCCACGAAAGTGACTGCATATTTGCCTTTGAGACTCCAGAAGTCTTCCCTTCTGAAGGAATATTAGGCCAGAGAGGTAACGGTTACCATAGTGATGCGTCATTGCTCACCACAGACAAACGGGCATGGGTCATAGGGTCGATAGGTTAACACAAACATTACATCATCAATGGAAGGCCAACAGCCAAAAAGATCGACATGAATTTTTCCCGTTTGTCCCGAAAAAAAAAAAAAAACATGAAAAACTCATGTCGACCTTTTGATTTCCCATTGTCAACCTAATGCTTGTGTCAACCTCCTGGATGTTTTAACCTATTTCATGTGTGGACCTGAGCCCTGTTGACCTTTTGGTGGTCAACCTAATGTATGTCGGCGTGGCAACCCTATCCCAGCCACACTCCCCCTGAGTGTATGTGGGTCGGAGTCAGGGTGGTCCTGTCTCAGTGCGGCTCTCAGTCAGTATTGGGGAGGGTCTCCCTGTAAGACACTGTAACAGCCGCGGATTCTGACATCCACAGCGGCCATCGTCTTTATAGGCATCCACGTTCCCAAGTATGCATTGCACTGGTGACGTGACATCACCCAAGCTCCCGCGCAATGCATCATTGGGACCGGGGATAACCTCTGAAGACTAACGCAATGGCCGCTGTCGATGCCCTGGATGTCTGGGGACCAGGTGAGAATGGAATTGAAAAAATATTTCAAGATCCGCAATAATCCCTTATCCAAAATGCTTGTGGTTCCGATTATTTCGGATAAGGGATACTCGACCTGTATCTGTTACTATTCAATCAATTTTGAAGACCAGATTAATATGCCGCATACAACTGCGCTGTGGTAGTGTTATTCTAAAACGGAATTTTCAGCACTGTATTATTTTGCAGTTGCCAGGAACTAATCCAATGGTTCGTGCCCCCATATCCGTCTCTTAGCGTTCGTTCGTTGTCTTTTCTTCACCGTTATGACATTCATGATGCTAACCTGTGTATGTGTGTCTCATGGGGTGGGAGTAACTGAAGGGTTTGGGTTACTGCCGTTCTGAAGTCCTTTTCTCTGGCTTACAGGCATCTGTGTGAACAATAACCAGAACTATATGAGGAATGGCATTGACCAAAATAGGTCTCCTCACTACTCTGGTTCAGTTCGGCTACCTACAAACCGGTTCGGAGTCGGGGACCGGATTGTAATCCTGGTGTGTAACCGAGCGTACAGTGGGCAACATGGCAAGAGGTGGGCATTTTGCTTCTGTTTTCTTTGGCCTGTCCAGGTCTGATGCATGTTAAAGTGCAACAAAGTTGTCTGTTTTAAAATATGGATGGATCGAACAGCAAAATCGTTCGACATTACGTGTGTATGACACCCGATCCGATGTGCGGCCCTGTGCGAATCGGATCCGGAGATCATACGTACTGCACATAAGATAAATCTTTTATGTGCAGCTATCAGCAGCACCCACAATGTATCGCATCTGATATGGAGGGGACGCAAGGAGGCAGGCATGGGGAGCCGGGCAGTGGCGAATAAAAAAACATACAAATAAATGGGCAGCCACTGATTGGCTGAGAGCTATCAGCCAATCACTGTCTACCCTTTCATTTGGATTATTTTTTATATTAAACTGCAGCCCGGCTCCCTCTGCCCCACTACCCTGCCCAGCTATTGGCTCCCCCACCCGGCTCACTCCACCTTCCGCTCCTCCGGGGTTGCATGTGATAAAACTTGGCACATTAAGGGGGGTATTCAATCCCACCAGTGACAGTCCGAATTGTCGAGCATTTGTTTTTCTCGTTTTGCTCGCCATGAATATTTAGCTCGACAAGTCGAGTTCTCGCCTATTCAAACTATAATTTCAATCCCACCAGTAACAGCCTGAATTGTCGAGCATTTGCATTTGTTTTTCTCATTTTGCTAACTGAAAATTTAGCTCGACAAGTCGAGTTCTCATCTGCTCGACAAGTCGAGTTCTCCCCTAGAGAGGAAAGTGGCAATTGTCAGAGATAGGCTTCATTTTTATAGTCAATTATATAAAAGTAGATATCTTGTTAAAAATGAAAATTCTCCTATAAAAACCATTTCCAAATCAGCAGACTGCACTATGCTGGTGTCTCCCTGAAGTCTCAGTACAGGAATGAGAGCTCTGAGGTAAATTGCAATGCATTGCATTGTAGAAGTAAACAAAAGAATGGCAACAAACAAACATTGTATCCTGAGTAATTCTGCCCCAGGATGGATACAAGAGTCCTAAACATAGGTGTTTGATCAAACCAGAAGTATACATAAATAGACATGTATACAGAAGACTTTCAATGGGCAAAATGCAGCACAGTGAACATGAAAGGTGAGCAGAAAAAAAGATAATACTTCTTATATGCCAAATGGAATAATTTAAACAAATGCGTAATAATACAAGCTGAAAACTGATGCTGACAATGGAATAATGGGTACCATATAAACATGCAGCAAATGTAAAGTTAATCAAAAGAGGAATATTTAGCAAAATATCACAAAGACAGAAGTCAAGATAAGCACTACACACATTAGTACAATCCTGCATATACATTTAACACAATTTATGAACATGCAACAAGAGAAACTCCCTTGTCACGACAGAAAGAATTGTCAAGTTAAATTTGAGGGAAGAGTGATTTCAAACAGTCGAGGTCAGGTGAATTCTTTGACATTGAATAGGATGCAGGAATTATCTCGACAGATTTTACCCAAAATAACTCGACAAGTCGAGCAAACCGAAAACCAAATCAGGTGAGCTCTGCTCGACAAGTCGAGAAAACTAGACAATGAATAGGCGACCTCATAAATAACCAACCTCTCGTCGAGAAAACAACAAAGCTCAACAAAAATAAGGAGCTCGACAGACATTGAATACCCCCCTAAGTGCCTAATCGTGTTTGTCATCCTGGGGAGCTGCCGGGAAATTCCAGTCCGACTTCAGGCAAGTCTGCCTAATGTATGGGGGCCTTTAGTTAGTCAGACTTAATCAATAAACAAGCTGCTTGGTGACCAAGGCCAAGAACATAAATAAGTATGTATCCATATCATTGCTCACCATTACATGCCATGCATAGGGTTCTTGGCTGGTCACATGCAACATTTTACGCTCTACCCTAGAAATCGGGATGGTCACTGCTGTCCAATAGAACCGCTAGACAAATTAGGGAAGAAGCTTTCATACAAATACTATAATGAGCACTTTTCTGTCCTTCTCTCTGGACTAAGATTTGGGCAGCCCTTTGTTCTGCACTTGGAGAGGAACATCACCTGGGATGTCCTTCAGAAGGAGATCTTGGAGAAAATGCAGTACTCCTTGCGCCCTTTGGTGTGCGTTCAGGTGGGTGAGCCTGTATTATCGGAACGATCTCCCCATGTGGCTAGCCTTGCTCGCTTGTATACATGCATGATGCCACGCACTGTGTTCTTATTGCAGGTGTGTCCATTCAGTCTACGGGTGGTTACTGCTGTCGGGATAACTTACCTCTTACCTCAGGAAGAAAAACCTCTCTGTCATCCCACAGTTGAAAGGTAAACCCTGGCTATGTTCTCCTTCTTTAGGAGACATTGGGGGATAGTTTTTCGTCGAATTGGCTTCTTGTGTCTCTTACCAAAGGCTTTCCAATATCTGTAGTCTATAGATAAGGTTACACTAATGAGCCATAATATTAAAAACACCTTCCTAATATTGGGCAGGTGCTCCTTCCTGCCACCAAAACACCTAGGGCCCTTTGAGAAATAGGGGAAGATGCATTAAGCCTTAAAAATAGATAATCATGAGGGTGATAAAGGTCCAGCCAATCAGCCCCTAATTGTCATGTTATAGGTTGTTTGAAAAAAATGACAGGAGCTGATTGGCTAAATGTTTATCACCACAGGACACCCTCAGAGATCCTGCGAGGGTCATATAGTATCTGGTGCCAAGATGTTCGCAGCAGATCCTTTAAGTCATGTGCATTGGAAGATGGGACCTCCTGTGTGTGTAGGGCTTCTTCTAGCACACATGTGTTTTAAGTTTTAATAGGGTCCCGCTTCTTCTGCATAACGAGGAGAAACGGGCACCCGTTACAGCCGTATGTATTAAATTCGCCCACTGCCAATAAAGAGAGCCGTTATGTCCTGCGTCCTTAATGGAATGCGCATTAAAACACCCCTCCCCCCAGCCGCCTCACAAGATCTCGTAATTATCACAAGATCTCGTGTGCAGCCAGGACCCAGCAGCAGGGCTAGCGTTGTCCCTGCAGGGGTATAGGACAGTGCTGGCCGTGGCGGTTTAATGCCAAGGTGGCTGTTAATACATCGCTCCGGGGGAATTGTCCCTAGCGCACGTTAGGTGCGCTGTTCATACATTTAAAGGATTGAATCCCCCCCAGCTAACCAGCTTTAGGTGCAGCATACAGTAGGAGCAAGTTTCATCTTTGCTCCTTTGTCCATGGCTAGCCATGGCTATTCTATTGTTCTCAGCTGCAATACAATACGTATTGCAGCTGAGAACAATAGAATAGCCATGGCCAAAGGAGCAAAGATGAAACTTGCTCCTACTGGATATGCACGTAACGCTGGTTAATGCATCTGCCCCAGAGGGAGGTATTCAAACTGGGATTCCGACTGTCAGAACGTTGCGACAGTCCGAATAATCCGTTTCCGTTACGTTTGACAGCAACTCAACACCTGGAATTCAATGTTGCATCTATCGAGTGTCAGAAACTCTGCGGATTGGGAAAAAAACGGATGCAGGTTGGCAAAAAATGTCCGTAAATTTGACAATCTGTGGCCGTTTTCGACAAAACAGATCCAACTTATTACGATCTGTTTGGTAGGAATCTGCCTTCAATGCTGTCGGTAACTGCGGCATTGAATAGGTGGTGGAGCTGTTTTCCTTGTCGGATATAGCGGCCAGGATTAAATGCCCCCCCAGGGTTTCTCTTGCATTGAGATCTGGGGGAATTGGAGGCCAAGACAACACCTTGAACTCTGTTCCTATGAACATTTATAAGCAACGTTCATAGTGTGGTAGGGTGCATTATCCTGCTGAGAGGCCTCTTCCATCAGGGAATACCGCTGCCCCAAATTGGATACCCTGAACTGTAACAATTGTTAGGTACAGATGTAGCCACACTCATCATTGCTGCAACAATCGCCAAGTGCGCTTCCCGCAGTGATTGGCGCCATTCTGCCACCATTCGCGTGTGTATAAATTGCTCCCCTGGATCATAGAAACGCATGAAGTGGCAGTAGCGCAGTGTGGCGATTCTACTCCATGGGTGTGAATTTGGCGCAACAAATGGGCACGAGTGGCCAAATCGCAGCAATGATGAGCGTGGCTAGATCTGTATGCTTCAGACCAGTCCTTCATTGTTCCATGGTCCAGTTCTGTCACTCACATGCCCATTGTAGGCCCTTTCTCTGGTAGACAGGGATTAGCAGGAGCACTCTGACTGGTCTGTGGCTATGCGCCTCTATAGGCTTTGATGCGCTGTGTGTGTTCTGACACTTTTCTGCCATAGCCAGATGTGACTTATATTGCAGCAGCGTCTCTATGGGATCAGACCTGAGGGGGAGGTAGCCTTCAATCACACAAATCAATGAGCTTTGTGTGTCTGTCGCCCTGTTGCTGGCTCACAATGGAGGACACATTGAACAGTTGTATTGATATGGTCGTGTGTGTGTGTGTGTATAGCGATCACATCCTCTGAAGCACATATTGTCCAAATTTCTCCACGATGATCCTTATTGTGCACTTAGTAGGGTTGCTTTTATTTTGGCAACCTTGCGTATGTACATAATAAATGACCCAGCGCTGCAGTTTTCCAAAATAATAGTTTTTCGGTATTTCATATTTGTTCTCTCTCTAGCTCTATAGTTACCCATACGCAGTTATTTTTATTGCATTTTCTAGTTATTCTATTTTTGCAGTTGACAAGATAAAAATTTGTCTGCCTTTTGCTACAAAAAAAACCACCTGTTTTGCGGTTCAGACCCGCTCGTAGCTTGTTTAGCACATGCTGAGGTTCCCAAGACAAGTGCCAGGTTTTGTTACTGATCATTCTCCGTATTGTGCGTCACAATTGTGCTTCATTCTTTTTGTTCCAGGGCTCTGAAATCCTGTGGTATTGGTGGGGCTGCTCATGTGAAGCTGGTGGTGGAGTGGGACAGAGAGACCAAGGAATAGTGAGTATAGAAACCTCTGCAGAGCCCAAGCTACAGCACAACTCGAGTCCCACGCTCATACATCTGTTCTGTAAGCTTCATACACGGCTGCAGCGTTCCCCGGTGCTGTAATAAGTAACGGGGTCTCTCTTAGTATCTATGTGTGGGGGAAACGGCAAATGCAGTCACATCTCAGCATCGCATCTTGTTTAAAAGTCGGATCTGGTTTGTCATAATCTGCCTTCAATTCTGTCGGAAACATCAGCATTGAATAGGCGTCCGCCGCTATTTCCACAGGCAGAAATAGCGGCTACGATTGAATACCGCCCTTATACATTTTTATTCACACTGTGGGGGTTATTCTAGTTAACTCGCAAAGGCACAATCGCTCTCTAATGGACAAAACCAAATGCACTGCAGGTGGGGCAGATGTAACATGTGCTGAGAGAGGTAGATTTGGGTGTTTTATTGTTTCTGTGCAGGGTAAATACTGTCTGCTTTTATTTATTTATATAGATATCAGTTTGAAGTACACCCCACCCAAATCTAATTCTCTCCGCACAAGTAACATCTGCCCCACCTGCAGTGCACATGGTTTTTCCATCTAAGAAGGATTTTGTCAGAGTGAACTAGAATAAGGCCCCATGTCTGTCTATGCTCCCTGACGCTGCACATATAGAACATGTAGCTTGCAGTGTGTATGAGGCTTGGGATCGGAAGCTGATTCCCGGCTGCACGTGATCATTAAATTGTCAGAAACGCATCAGTCGGAGCTGACTTTAGTGCTTTTATGCTGGTGATGGTTTACAGACACGCATGTGACATCTTCCCAGGCGTGTTCCTTATTCGTTAGTGTTATTTATTACAGTGACTCGTTCCTAATCAAGCGTGACATAGCACTGACGATTCCGACTTGTTATTTGAGCAATGTTCTAGAGTTGGGCGGTGTCCACAGAATCCAGCAGCGAGCTGCACATGTTAATAAACAGCTTTGCCGGCTTTCCTCTTTCCCATGCTCCCTAATTGTTTCGTAGCATGTCTCTGGTTTGTCCTTGTCCAATTCCGTTTTATAGTCTTCGCATGTCCAAGCACACGGCTTCACACCCATTACTGCAACAACTTGGCAGGAAATAACATTTCCCTTCAGAACATGGGGGCAGATGTATTAAGCCTTGTGAAGTGATAGTGGAAGGTGATAGCGCAGCAGCCAGTCAACCCATAACTGTCACTTGCCAATCTCTGCCTGTCACTTGTCAGTTAGGAGCTGTCTGTTGCGTTACCGCCTTCCACTTTATGACTTCACCAGGATTCATACATCTGCCCCATGGTTGCTTATGCTGGCCATATATTAGAACGATATCAGACCCGACCGCACGATTTTGATGGGTGTGATTGAGTGTGCACATTGTGAGGTATTTCTGTGCGATTTGTGGTCCCGTAGGTCGAGAGGTTGCTCAACTGATCATACGTGCTGCACGTATGATCAGTCTGCATGGCCTGCGGTCATAAGCAGAGCTATATATTGTATTGAACCAATGCAATCTATAGCGATCACGAACGAGCTCACTTTTTTAAAAATGAACAGACCTCTAAAGTGCTCACAATACCAGCGGTGTGACCATTTTAGCATAGGTCTGTAAGCGTGCATCCGATCAGCCGGCACACCCTGGCCTGCACAACCCATTTATGCACCAGAGAATTTGACAAAGGACAAAGACATTTAATTCATTATCAAACTTTCACCGTTTTTCTTAGCATTTTGAAAATGCTTTTTTTCAGGTAGTAGTATTAGGGACTTCAATGAGAACACGTGGATATGATTTTTAAAATGCAATGGGCAACACCTCCACTTTTCTGTTTAAGAGGGTTTATTAAATCTACCTAATGCATACATTTTTATGACTGAAAAAATAAAAATAATATCCGGCTTTTTGAAAGAACCAGAAGCTCTAGATCAGTGGTTCCCTTCCTGGGGTACGTACCCATGGGCGTACTTGAAAATAACACTTTTAATGGCAGAAGAAGTCTCCGGTTCCCGTGGAGAATAACCGCGTCACTCAATCAGCAGCGCCATTAGTGTCTCCTTGTGCTTTTGCCTGATCTGCAATCCACTGGGAGCTACCCTGACAGATCGCTCAGCAATGACACATTGCTGTGCGCTGAGCGATCTTGCTGAGCGTTATAAACATTCTAGCATCACTCAGAACGCTCAGCACATCTCCCCATGTGTAGGCCCTTATAGACTTATCCAAACTACAATCCAAGTGTTAGCCAGTGAGTAGATGAAGTATGAAGAGTTCCCGGCAGCTTCAGCTCCTGTTTGAAAAACTGTTTTGACAGCTGAGTTTTTACAGGTTCCACCTGTCTGGTTTCATTCAGTCCCTGTTTTCATTTAGGCTACTGGACTGCGATCTGTGTGTCTGAACTAAACACGCTCATTCATCTCTAAAATCTGCCACGTTCTGGACTATCTGGATTCGATTTCACCACAAGCGTTGCCATATCTCAGCCTACATTTTCATTACTCTGGTGTCATCTGGTCGGTATTATTCAGTTTTTTTTTTTTAAATGAACTTTGGCCCTTATTCTGGTTCACTCGCAAAGGCAAATTCCTTCTCAAATGGACAAAACCAGGTGCACTGCAGATGGGGCAGATGTAACCTGTGCAGAGAGAGTTCGATTTGGGTGGGGTGAGATCTATATTGCAGTGTAAAAAAAAAAGAAAAGCAGCCAGTATTTTCCCTGCGTGGAAACAAAATAACTCGCCCAAATCTAACTCTCTGCACATGTTACTTCTGCCCCACCTGCAGTGCACATGGTTTTGTCCATTTGAGAAGGAATTTGCCTTTGCGAGTGAACCAGAATAAGGGCCTTTGTCCGGTTCGTGCAGTCTGCATTCTAGTAAACCTTTATTTAACCATCCCATAAAGTGGCTGCTACGCTGATTGGGTTTATGATCCACCTGATCAGAAAAGATCCATGTAAACCTCTGTCTGTTAAATAAGACTTTGTCTAGATGACCCCTTGAAAAACCAGACTTGTTGGTTTATACAAGCCTACATGTCCATGGGCCTATCATGAATGCATGCACCTTTTTGTTGTCAAAGAACATAATTATAAAGCTGAAGGTCCTTTCCGAGGGAGTGACGTGCTGTGGTGTGGTCTGAGAGATGCCGGTTACTCACCCACCACCCAATCTGGTTCTTCCAGTTGCTGCTTTTTCTCTGCCGGGTCCTGACTGCATAGTCCTGTAAGTGTAGATCATACCTACCATTTCCAGCCTATCCCTCCTCATTTACAGCATTACTGACCGTCTTGTGGGAAATATCATCAGCTGCTGCGTTCCTTTATCCTAAGCACCAGCTAGCACAGCGGTGACCATCTTGAGGCTTTCATTGGCTCCTTTAGCCGTTACGTAAGCATGCGTCCTGCCCGGTGCAGGCACTGCAAAGCCATGTGTAAGTGATCCTGATCTAAATGTGGATACCTTTTTGGGTGGGTGTTCTTGCCGACATGACTTCTTCCCGTTATGTATTCCAAGGGACGGATGGGTTAACAAACAGCAATGTTTCAGTCTCGGTGATCATATGATTGATCAGCAACTTCGTTCATCTCGAGTTCTTCATCGAGTCTGTATACTTACCCGCTGAGGACGTAACTCCCGCTCCTCTCGGCGCACCTGGACGTAATAACATTTTGAAAAGGCGTCAGCTGCAGACAATTAGGGGGTATTCAATAGGGGATTCCGACTGAACTTCCAGACAGAATTCTGGAGGTGATCCGTCATTACATTGACAGTTTGTATTCAATGCACCGAGTGTAGGAAAGTCCGTGAATTCGACAGTCCAGGGCTGTTTCTGACCGAACAGATCCGACTTTAAGTGGGTTTATTGTCTGAGCACAGTACTAAATATACACATAACGGTGTTCTCTTCACACTAACTTTATCATTGCTGTAAAGCAGTGTTTCCCAAACTGTGTCGTGGTGCCATGGATTGGGATTATTTATGGTAAATATAATGGTTAAAATCAGTGCCTAAAAAAATGATGATACGCTAGGGTACCATGATTCCAAAAAGTTTGGGAACCACTGCCGTAAAGCATTCTTCCAGTGACGTGTATAGGATTTTGTTTTTCGTGTGCAGATTTCTCCTTTCTGAATACCTGTTTTGTTCTAATGGCCCGTGGTGGAGACGACAGTAACTGTGCTTGCTCATTGCAGCCTTTTCGGTAACACAGAAGAGGAATATGTCCCGGATTCTGAGAGTGTTCGCCTGCAGAGGGAGCTTCATCACCAGCCACAGTGCTGCAGCCTGTCCCAGTGCTTTCATCTGTATACCAAAGAGGAACAGGTTAGTGAACAATGCCTCTTGTGGTGCCGGAACGGTTTGCTGTCGGTAGTTAGAGGTCGCGTACAGGGTCCAACACCAGCTCAGAAGTCTAAATTAATAATTGTGTGTCCGCTCTTCATGGAACCAGTCGTTTTGTGGCTGTGAAATGTCCATATACATACATGCATGCTGGGGCTTAGATCTGTTTGTATTTTTGAGGTTGGTTAGAAACGGGCGGGGCTCATATCTGGAATGGTCTCTTTGTGGAGCTGGGGATCACCAGTCACTGTACGGGATGCTTAGCTTCTTGTGCTGTCTATTTGTACTTGTGCCTGACTGCTTATGCCGCCTGTTTGCAGCTGGCTCCTGGCAATGCCTGGCGCTGCCCTCACTGTAAACAGCTTCAACAGGGCAGCATTAAACTCAGCCTGTGGACCCTGCCCGATGTGCTCATTCTACATCTCAAGAGATTCCGACAGGTAAGACTGCGCGTTTGCTGTGCTGCTTACCACTAACCGTCACTGCCACTAACTGCTGCAGTATGTGGTACCCTCTAACCAAGTGTTTCCTAACATCGGCCCTCAAAGCACACAGACGGTACAGGGCATCAGCGAAATGGTTAAATCCTAAGAGGTACTAATTAAGTCACCTGTGCTTAAGTATGGCTATCCTTTTAAAGCCCTGGGCTGTTAGTGTGTCTTGAGGACTCTTGGGCAGATTTATTAAGCCTGGTGAAATGATAAAGCAGCTGGTACTTTATCACTGGCCAGTCAGCTCCTAACTGCCATTTTTCAAACCAAGACTGTGACTTGACAGTTAGGTAGCTTTCAAATTGTTAAATATACCCGTGACCACCATGAAGGCACTGTAATATTACTATTGCCAGATACAGTGGTGACACCAATATCCGTATGGTTAGATACCACTCTGTTCGCTATAGGCACACTGTTGTGTCCGTGTTATTGCCACTGTAACATCAGTATGGTTAGAAAGCGTTGTGCACACTGTAGGGACTGCGTTAGTAGATAGGCCTATGGTGATATAACAATACCCTCTATGGTGACACACAAACATCAGTTCAGAGCACAGGTACTCACTCGGTCGTCAGGGCCCCACACAGTGCATGTTTTCCAGATCTCCTCACGGAATCACAAGTGAAGTATTTAGCGCCACCTGTGGATCTTTTAAAATGTGTCAGTCCGTAATGAGTGCACCTGTGCACCTGCCGGGTGACCTGGAAAACATGAACTGTGTGGGGTCCTGAGGACCGAGTTTCAGAGCAGTTCACCTGTACTTGCTGTATTGTCACTGTAACTTCAGTATTCTATACACCTGCCCTGACGATGTGGTCATACTAATACCCCACTACTCACTATACGGTACACACTAACCTCGGTACTGCTATATACTTTGTACATCTCTGCTCACCAGAGGACACACTACCTGCTGTATTGTTAGATATATATATATATTTTTTTTTTTTCTATCTATGTGAGTTATTCTGGTTCACTCGCAAAGGCACAATCACTTCTCTGTGTGCAGCTGCTACACTATAATGTCTGCGAGTAACACCTGTAACTGGTGACTCTGACTTCTGTCATACTGCAGTACGTGTACAAGGTGACTGGCATCCCCATTGGTGACACTGGCATCTCTAGTGCTCTGTACTGTACCTGTACACGGTGGAGTCCCTGTAACCAGTCTACTGTTAGATGCACATTGTACTTGCTGTGTCTGTACAGGACGGGGATCGGAGGGTGAAGCTGCAGAACATGGTCCGCTTCCCTTTATTGGGGTTGGATATGACTCCTCACGTGGTGAAGCGCAGCCAGAGCTCCTGGAGCCTCCCATCGCACTGGTCACCTTGGAGAAGACCTTACGGCATGGGCCGGGATCCCGAGGACTTCATTTATGACCTCTACGCTGTGTGTAACCACCATGGAACCATGCAGGGTGGTCACTATACAGGTATAGAAAACAAATCCTTGCATTACCCTTGTGTCCTGCCCCAGCCTGGTGGTACAAGCCCCTACATGGAAGCATCAATATACCTGCTATATATTGTTGGCCAGTAGCACTGTTTGTCGTGAATAGAGTGGGCGGGCCTATGATGAACAAAGGCCTGATTCCAGTGTAGTTGTGGTGCATTTGGACTATTGGTGTAACCAGCATGTTTCTTCTACCAGCTTACTGTAAGAACTCTGTGGACGGCTTGTGGTACTGCTTCGATGACAGCGATGTGCAGCAACTTGCGGAGAATGATGTGTGCAAGCAGACGGCCTACATCCTCTTCTACCAGCGTCGGGCAGCTGTGCCGTCCTGGTCAGCCAACAGCTCTGTGGCAGGTACGTCTTCTCACTATAATCCTAAGCAGCTCGGCGTGATACCACACTGCATCCTATGTACTGAGACACTGTCTTCTTACCTGGACGAATATATGCAGTCTGGCACTCGCTGGTGCCATAAAAGTGCTTCCTGCCTGGTGCCCTCAGGGCTGGCTGCCCTGCCAATGAAGGAAACGGCTGTAATCCCATGTTTAGGAAGAACATGGTACAACATCGCTGCACTGCTATGACATATGGATACGTTCTCTTTATTCCTGTGAGTGCCGCCATTTCCGACATATGTTATGTGGCAAATGATGAGTAAGGGGCAGACCATGAAGAATTGTGTTTTAAAACGTGATGATTAAAAGCATTCAGGCACGTAACAATTAAGAAAACCGCTGGAAGAATATTTATATAGTGCAGTTCTCGAGGAAGGTTTAGGTATATTACCTATCGCCCCGCCCCTATCCATTCTACCATAAAAAGTTTATTGTTGGAAGGCACCGCGCTAGCACAACCGTGTGTATATATATAAAGTGTTGAGGAACGTGGTGTTCGGCAATGTACCTGTGCGAAACAAAGCCGGGTCTTAAAACAAGTTCGGAACTGTTTTGTTGGAAATGGCCGCGGATTGGTGCGGTGGCTGACAATACCCATTAGGCATGGGCCTCTACTGCTGAATTTCCTCGGTGGCCCCAGTTCGACGCTTCCACCTGCACTCAATTTTTTTTTCCCCACTAATATCTAAAAGCTCCTAGCCATAATAAATGATCATTGAACCTACTTAGAAGAGAAGTAAGAATAAATAAGGGGGGACAATACGTTAGTCACAAAAGGAACTGTGATCCATTATTGTCTTTTTTTATTTTTTTTTAACAAGGAGAGATGAAAGAGAACATACTCTATTAAAAAAGGTGTCGTCACACCTGTCATTGAGACCAAAAGGAACTACTGTATTTAAGTTATGACTCAAAAAGGCTTTACAACTATGTAATATTATGTATATATAACGATGCAGGCGCCACACTCTTGGCAGAGACTAAAACATTAGAAACTTATGAGAACTGAGAATATTTGCCAAGTCTGTAACCACTGTTGGCCTTTTCTCCTCTGCACAGCTAACTTCCTTGTATGTAAGCCGCTCTGACATCACTGTTTAATGAGCATAAAGCTTTAACCCATATTCTAGACGTGTGTTTGGCCTGCCTTTATCTTACTGATCCGTTTTGTGCAATGAGCAGTTGAGTCTTCACACTTCTTCTGAAGATCTCCCTTCACTGTTAGTTATTGTGGTTCCTAAATATTTCCTGAATCTTCTGTAAGTTTTTATCTGTAAAAAAAAAAATGCTTCGTTCAAGAAAACTACTGTGACTTAAGTCAGCCGGCCTTTCTTAATCTAACTGGAATCCCATTGGTTCTTTATGTTCTCCACTTTCCTACCATGCAGGTTCCACAAGCTCCTCGCTGTGTGATCATTGGGTTTCTAGGCTACCGGGAAGCAGACAGCCAAGTATCGCTTCTGCTGCCTCTTCCAGACGGACATCTCTGGCTTCGCTGGCTGAGTCTGTGGAACTGACGGGGGAAAGGAGTGAGGATGATGGTGAGAAGAGCGGCTTCTATCTTATTGATATTGTCTTCATTATAACGAATTTACTGATCAGCGTCTGCCTTCTGTGCTTTGTAGGGTCCGTTTGGATAAATGCTGGGGTGTGCTTATTTATTTATTTTTATATGTGGACAGACCTTTTGATTTGTATTCCGTAAACTCTTGTTCTGAAGAAGTCCTGTGTAAATTCCACTGAAGTAGCACTTCTGTAAGACTGGGTACACACTAGTAGATATATCTGCAGATCAATGGATTGGGCAACGTGTTCTACATACACACCACCCGATCCTTTGTAACTGACTGAAGCTGGGCCACCTAGATCAGCTGTCAATCACCCCCAAACTCTTGCTGGTGGTCGGTGGATCGTCCATACACACTGTACGATGTGCCGATTTACATCTTTAGCTACATCGGGCACCGGCTGTGTTGCACAGGCGACGCAATAGGTCTGTGAATGACTCTGTTCAGATGTATTGCTGGTACACACTGGCCGATGGTCCAGCGATATATTGGCCTTCCAATTGTGTGTACCAGTTGTGTTCCAGTGTGTGCCCCAGCGTTAGGCTTCTATTACTCTGAGGCGCCTGCACATCTTGGCTTTCCACATAAGATAAAAGCTAGTGTGTTTGTGCTGTCCGTGGTCTTAGGGTCACCTTTCATTGGATATGGTGAAACGTCTGGACTTTTAATGCCATACTAGTAGTTTGGTGTTGATCTTCTCATACACACGGTTCTTTCTATACCACAGACCCCTGTTATTCTTCTACATGTTGGTAGATCATTAAGGGGAAAAAAGGGTGGTTTAATTAATAAGGTAACAAGACCTCTATTTGCATAAATGTATTCAGCTATTTAGTATGGCCTTGTTACAGATTATTGTTCCACCTATAGTACTAAGCATTCGTTCCAGTGGTACACCACACCCAGTGCATCATGGCATAAAACACAAGTTCTCAAACTCGGTCCTCAGGACCCCACACAACGCATGTATTCCAGGTATCAAATCGAAATAATTGGTTCCACCTGTGGATATTTTAAATTGTGTCAGTGAGTAATGAATGCGCCTGTGCATCTGCCGGGTGACCTGGACACTTGGGGAACCACTGTTATAGAAGAAATCAGTGTCTGGAGTCAGGATATGAGGGCTTGCTGCATATCACTGTTACAAATTGCCTCCATCCAGATGCTGCTTCAGTGGTGGTGGATATCCCTCAGTGCCAGGTGTATTCTGTCCACCTTTATCGAAGGCAGTCCACAAACATGTTTCTGTACCGTTATCCCCGTACACCTGGAGAGGTTGGCTGCTGATGGGCCCTTTAGGTGCAGAAATCTGATCACACCTCAGTGTGTGACCATGCCCCAGCATCACCTGATATTGGGACAGTATGACTGATGAGGGGCACTCTAATGGTCATGAGGGAAAGAGGTGGTCTACCTGCTCTGGCCTGGTGGAACATTAGAATGAAATTGCATTACACACATGAGAGGACTTGTTGCCTCACTTATTGAACCACCTTTTGTTTTTACCTTGCTGCTTTCACCGCTGATTTTCTGCTCCGTTTATTGCAGATCTAATACAAGTTACTTGTCAAATTTGGCTAAAATGCGATCATTTCCTAACAAGCAACTTGTGTCATTAATTAGTAATGCCATAGATGTAGCCTTACCCAAAGGCCCCCTTTTCTTTAATTAAGATTTGCTTATTAGGATCTTATCAGCTGGAGTAGTGCAAAATACTCCCTAACCTTCTTCTTTGTCTCTCTAGTTCTTCACACCTATCCTGCACTAATGGGCCCCAGTAAGGGCCAAACAGTCTCTGGTGGGTTTCTCTATCAACACTGGCTTGTTGCATGCCCCCTAAATACCCAGTATTGACTGTTTTCATATGTAACGTACTAGAGATTGCATGTGCAGTTATTAGGCATGAGCACCAATTCGGAGACCCTGATCTTACAAGCGTTGGTACCAGGGAGGTGGTTCCTGTAGTGGGCAGTGAAGTTTCCATGGTAATGAAAATCTGATTTGGAAACCTATTGGTAAAAGATCTCCTAAAGGCTCGTGAGGTAATAAGCCAAAGCTGCTGATTGGCCCATATTTACGCTCTACTGTGTCAGGGCCCTCCTCAGAGATAGCATGTGCTTAAGTCATCGGCATAGAACGATCAGATTTATATAGAGCAATTGCATAATAACTTATGTCCTGCATTAGATGCTGGTTTTTTCCCATGATTTTTTTTCTTCTTTTTCTAGGTGGCTTCTCCTCCCGTCCATTCGTCCGCAGTGTCCAGCGTCAGAGTAGCGGGCGGTCCTCGGTCACCAGTCCTCTTGTCTCGAATGAGAATGGTTTTAGACCATCTTGGTCCCTAGCTGCAAAACTCCACCTGCGTGCTGCCACCTCCTGTCGGCATCCGTCGGACTCTCCCACACACGCCTCTGCCCTCAGCAAGATCGGGGAGGCCGACGACCATGTCTCAACGTCCTGCTTTGGAAGCCTACGGAATTTGTCTGGCAGCTTCCATGATCACATCGATGGCGTTCGGCGTGAGCATCGAGTGACGTCCCGGGCCCCATTGGCTGTAGCAGAGACTGGAGTTCAGGGAGAGTCTCTTGTGAAAAAAGCTGTTCCCACTGAGCCACCTGTAAGCAGTGCAGCCGAGCTAGTGGGCAGGAACCCACTGCTGGATCCTCTCGACAACAATAACCATATCGCCTTTGTGGATCAAAGTGATTCCGTAACTTCCTCACCTGTCCGGGAGAACTCGCCAGCGAGTGAGGAAATGCAGAGCAAGAAGCCTTTGACTAGTAAGGCCGTAACGGAGCAGGAAAAGCCAGCACGAGGGCCAGAGAAGGACTCTTCTACACCTACTTTGGCAGCATCGGCCAGTAATGGGAAACCGGCTTCTAAAGACAAAAGGAGTGCAGCGAAAACACCCACCCGTCGCTCATCTGCACCGCACAGGAAAGACCCATTAAAACCACAGGAAGTGTCCACGCCCGTCTCTCAACAGAAGCAAAAAGTGACCAGCTCTTCAGTCAGCAACACCTCCCAACCACCACAGAAGAAACCTGCCTCAACTTCCAAAACATCTTCTGTGCCCAGCTCGTGCAGTAAACATCGTGCATCTGAGAAGCCTATTAGCAGGGAAGCATCGAAAGTGAGCCTGGGCTCTGATAAAGCCTCTTCTGCAAAGCAAGGTAGCACAGCCCGTGCCCCACAACCCAAGAGCAGCAGCGATACTTCAGCAGATAGTAGGACTGTACGAAGTTCCTCCATGGCCAGCCTCCGCGCACCTCAAAGTGGAACTCGGTCCAGCCTTAAGAGGGACAGCAAGTCTGAGGAGAAGGGGCTGAGTTTCTTTAAGTCTGCCTTGAGGCAGAAGGAGAGCAGACGCTCAACAGATTTGGGGAAGACCAGCCTCCTATCCAAGAAACCAACGGCAACCAAGAGCTTAGGGCAGGAGAAACCCGAGGTTGCTCCTTCCTTGCCAGCCAATGATGTTGCCCCAAGTCCAAAAAGACATTCTTCCTTACCTCAACAGAAAGCCAAGTCTTCCCCTGATGAAAGACCAGCTCATCCATCGCCCAGTGGGAAAAAGACTGCTGAAAAATACCTAAAAAGATTCCCATCTTCAGCAAAGCCATCACCTAAAGCTCAGTGACCGAGGGTGCAGGGGCAGCTGTACAACATGTCCTGGCTCAGATGAATGCAGGAGCGCTGTCCCTGCCTACAGCTGTTGGGAATGTATGCACTTTCAGATTTTGATGGTTTTTGTTTTTAACCTCGTGGGGTAAGGTCTTGCCTTGTCTTCTCCCAGCTATGCTTGCCGCATGGAAGCTGACTCTTGTGGTGTTAGGTTAAACTATTAACATGCTGGCTGAGTTTGCTAAATGAACCATGCCAGCGGATACACTGCTCAGCCAGTCCTGCTGAAACTCAACCTGCTTGTTCTAACTCAAGGGAAGAGGGGGGAACCGTTGTTTTCTCTTCTGCCATCCGAATGCTGCTTTTATCTCTTTATCTTCCTTACCAAAGCCCGGCCATGACTCTTAGCACAGTGGAGAGCAGGATGAGGGTTGGGTTACTCTCAAAGAAGACTGAGTGGCCTGTTCTATGTGCGGACATGAAGGGAGCTCTGCATTACATACTCCTGCTGGAAGGCTGAAAGCACATGGGGCCACTTACCTTTAATTACAACTGTTTATCCATGCCATGTCTAGACTGGTGTATATGACCTTAGTAATCTGCTCTGGTGTTTACCTATACCATTCCACTCGTTCCTAGCCTCTCTTGTGCCAGTCACTGCCCTACATACATGTATTACTCCATATCACTACATTGCTACGATAAGTCTAAGTATAGAGGTTGATCTTGTACGTTAACCAATAGCAAGTCTGTTGGGAGACTTATCACTGTTGGACTCCCGTGGTCAATAATTTTATGCCAACGTTCTCTTCCCACCTTATTGCTGGGTTTTGCTAATCCCAGTGCTCTTGTGTCACCAGGTAATGGATTGAGAGCTTTTTTTTTTTTTTTTTGTTTATTATTATAAATATTTTTTTTCTAATTCTTTTGATATCATATCTGCAGCCTATGCAGTACTATTGCACTGTATTATTACTAGCCGGTAATGAGTTTCATACCTGCTGCCATTCCATGTACCAGACCGTTGGGTTAATGAGTTTTGCATTTCCCTCATAGTCATTTAATATTAGCTGCCCGGCAAGACCGACTGACTGGTTTGTGTCTGAAATACACTTTATTTGTATATAGATAAACACTAATGTTTGCCGTACATGTAACGCAGTCTAATTTGCTGGGACATCATAGATTCAGATGAATGAACTCCATATTTTTGCTCTCCTGCACCACCCAAGTGTTTAACTCTTGCATGTGCTCACAGTGACATTTGACCTCAGGAAGGAAACCTAGCAGTATTTGTAAGGCTGTCAGAAAACCAGACCGGTCAAGTTGGTGGGTGGGGGAGAAATCCTTACACGTCTCCCTTTTTATAGCACCTGACGTTCACAGACCTCCTTGCGCAGACCACATTTGCTAAGCAAGCCAACCCTGTACTCTACATGGTGCTTCCCTCATAAATCCATTATTTTGTGAATGTTGCTGGTGCCGGGTTCAGAGAACAATGTAGTAGAACACTAAAGTTACGGATCGGGTAAAAAAAAAAAAAAAATGGATTGGCTCCTTACAGCGACCCCTGCCGCTGTGGAGCATGCAGTATTGTGAGTGTACCGGTGACTGCTGGCCTTGTAGGATCCAGTGATGGGGTACAATCTAGAACGGTCTTTACCACACAGGACGGCTGGAAGCATTCCCTCCCCTATCTCCCTGGTGACAGCAGTCAGACCCCACAGCTGCCCACTACAAGCTCCACAGTGGCAGAGATTGCTGCAGGGAGCCGGAGAAGCAACACTTGTTTGAGATGGTTTCCGATTAGGCCTGTATGTATTTTCTTTTACTTTCAGTGCTGCTCTAGTGATAGACCCTTGCTGCGCAGTAGTAGTTGAATGTAGTGGCACAGTAGATTTGTGCAGCATTCCTTCCTCCTGTAGTGCAATCTGGCATACACCCGGGTGCACGGCTGAACAATTACCCTTACATTTTAGTTCTCTCCTCAGGCACTCTCTGCATGGCAATGTGTTAATCTGAACGTGCACGCACTTATAATCTATGCAAGCAGCCAATTGTTATTACTCGGTTCTCACACCTCTGGGCAACAGTGTCCAAGACAATTCTGTGTGTATGGTGTTGTATTGTGAAGGGCACAAGATGGTTAGAATTTGATTGCTAACAGTTTTTATTAGTTATTTGCACCTCTGGTTAGTGATGATGTTATGATCTGTGTTTATGTATCAAATTACCTCTCGGCGTCCATTTTGTCGGAGCACGGATGTATTTTAACCCTTTGAGTGCTGACCTCTCTGAGAGATGTTTAAAATATCTGCTAAAATTGCCAGCGCGTCTCACATTTGTTATATAAATTCAAATAAAAAATGTGACTGGAAAAAAAATATTCCTGTGTATGGTAAACATTGCAGGTCATTGTGATGAATAATAATGTATACCTGGCAATTTTCACACCAAATTCACTCAATTCGATTGGCACTCAAAGGGTTAAATATTCCTGGCCGTCGAATTTCCAATTTTTTTTTTTTTTTTAACCTGGGTTCCCCTAGTTTTCCTATGAGGGATTGTGTTACACTGGGATAAATGTATGAAGCTTGGAGAAGTGCGATCACCATAAAGAATGTTATGTGCAAGGTGATAATGCACCAGCCAATCAGCTCCTGACTGTCAATTTACATATTGGAGCTGATTGGCTGGTGCATTATCACCTTGCACATAACATTCTTTATGGTGATAGATAGCACTGCTCCAAGCTTCATACATTTACCCCACTGATCCTAACATTCGGATGGGGTAAATGTGGTACTGCTTAAATTTTAACCGTCAGACTTGCATTGGCGACATCCTGATCGGAAACACTTAGGGGGGGTATTCAATCTCCCACCGCTTTTTCCGACAGGGGAAATGGCGGTGGGGCACTATTCAATGATGTCTTCCCCAACAGCATTGAACAGGGATCTCGGCAGAACGGGTCCAACTTCACAAGCATTCGGGCACGTTCTGCGGAGACCGGCCAGGAATGGTCAAGCTCCCGGCCGTAGCTCGACTGTTTACAGCCGTATCTCCCGGCCACGCCCCCTTTTCGGCAGGCAGGACATTGAATCCCGCCTGTCTAGCCGGCAGACAAAGGGACCGGGTCACGGCTGTCTGGACACCAGATTGAATATCCCCCTTAGCCTGGCTTTTATTTGTAAGACCATGAGGGCTGTTGATTTAATTCTTCAGCATTCCATCAAACTTTTACAGAATGACGGCGTCCACTTTCTGACGGGCTATATGGAAGGTCCGTGGATTGCCAGCATTTGAGTATTCCATAAATAGTCTGAAAAGAGAATATATTGGGGTTCCTTTAAAAGTCCAGTAGAGTCCCACTCTTGAGCTGTTATTTACAGATATTGGTTTATAAATCCTCATTGTTCTAGATCTGCTACTTAACATTCAAAAATTGTATTTTCCATGCTTACAATCACCTACGGGTCCACATCGGAAAACTGCGTCTCGCCGTGTGTTTTGTTACACACGCCTTTCATTTTTGACTGCCGTCTCGATTTGTGATATCTCAAAGTTTAATTGTTGTTTTTCAGCGACTTGAAGTGTAAAAAGGTTTGAGGAGCATTGAGCTGCCAAATGCAGATTTTATGCAAATGTGGAGCAATCTAGAACAAAAATATGCTCCATTAAAGATTGGGTTCTAAAGGTTAAAGAGAATCTAACTTTAATAGGTTCCTCTAAATGTTATGCAATTTCCATTTGCATATCGCTTAAATTTTCATCATTCCTCGGCTTTTGGCAGCACCGCTCCATTCCCTGGGATTTTAAAGTCAAACTTTTTGGCTTGCGAGCGCTGCGCTGCCCGAGGCTTTCCAGCTAAGTGTATTGTGCCAGCTGTACAAGGTCGCGCTATCAAGACCTTATTGATCAGATTGCCTGCAGCAAAAACCTTAGTAGTGCTAAACTGAGTGTACAATTCTTCATCGTCTGTAACCCTTACAGGGCCTGGTGCAGAGGTGGATGTGAACTGGGCACATGTGAAAACAGGCATTACAATGTCCTGTACGCTATGTTCCATGTTTTCTCACCACTCAGGCTGCAGAAAATACGCTTCATTAGGCATTAGTTCACCGCTGCACCTGCCCCAACATGGGGAATTTTATAGCGCATAATTTAGCCAATTGCATCCATTAGATTTTCACCAGTTTACCATGTTTTAACTCAGCGACTCAGTGCGGCAACAGCTACTCTTTAACCCATTCACTGGTAATCCCAAGAATTTTCCTGAGCTATGCCTCAATGCCCAGGCTGGCAAGCCCGGAAAATTCAGGATTGCCAGTGATTAGCGCCAGGCAGCGCTGCACTCAGCTGGCTTTAGCACAGCCCGGCTCGGTTTGCAGACCTATAGTGAGCAGAAGGGTAAGATGCAGTTCCGTTGTCAGAATCTCCACACCGTCGCAGAAGCCACTCCGTACTCTTCTCCCGCGGCTGGATTGACCCCTATATGTTGTTCATTTTTTAGTAACCCAGACCTGTACTCCATATCTTGTATGGTTAAAGTGCAGTGATGTATACAGTGGCAGCAGCCGTTTTGTGGGTTTAACCAGTATATGTGAGGAGACAGCGCAATAAATCATTAGGAGGCTGGAACCTCAGTGCATAAATGACATATATGCTTCAGCAGGTGGTGGTCCATTAGTATGGTCTGCACTATTGGGAAAGAGGATCTGCCGATGCAGCTGTGAAGATATTCAATAATAAATATATATTAATGTACACATCTGTATACATATATTATTCTAATACACAGCATGAGATGTCTGGCACAAGTGATCTGCCAGGTTCCGTGTTACTCTTACGTCGCACACAGATATACAAAGTCAGATCAAATTAACCCCACAGTCGAATTGCAATGGTGACTAAGATGCATCTGTGACCAAGAAACTACGCCCGGCGTTAGATTTTCACATGACCTGGCATGCCAAGAGGGACTGCTTGGCGTGACTGCAACAAAGATGAATGATGACACATCTGTATTTATATGGGACACCACAGACTCGACAGATAAGGCACTAATAATAACGGATAAATAGTGATCACTTTAAAAAAAAAAAAAAAATTTAAAAGGTCAGATAATATAAGGTGACAGATAGATGATACTATTGCATATCTGTCAAAGTCTATTTATTATTCATTACATATATATATATATATATATATATACTCTTTAGAACTTTTTTTCATAAAGTGCAGGTTTCATCACACACAAAGTGTAAGCGGCCATTTTGTGCATTCTACAGTAGTAACCATTACCAATTCCTCGGTAGTATGTGATGTCATTGAGGTAAGATTCACAGTGTTTTATACCTCAGAGATGGCGCTTGCTTCATCTGAAATGGTCATGTCTGTTGGTTTAACCCATTAAACATCTGTCTCTTCTGCATATAGACAATGGTTCTACTGTTATGGCGCCTCTCTCAAAAAATGCCCTCTAGAATCCGGTAAACAGTCTCCTTTGATCTAATTGGGGACAACCTGATAAAAGTAGATGTCTGATTGTTGTACACTACATTTGTTACTTTTTCGTTGTTTAATATGACTTTAATGCTTAGATAACCTTACTTTTACATGGTTTTATTTGCTGCTAATGAAACTCGTTTCGCCATTCACTTACATAGCATCAGTTAATTTGTGCGTCGGGGACAAGCATTGACAGCATTTTTAAGTTGTATTATGACACAGTAATATTCCACTCCTGGTGCTAAAGGCCATAAGTTTTCATGGACTCCATATCTTCGTACCTCCAGTCTGTGCGGTTTTGTTTAACATAATGTTTGTGCTTTCCTCTGTCTGACGGCGGCATTCTGACCTCTCAAGTGTTTTCAGGAATAAACTGTTAACTGCCTTTATTGGCGCTACTCCCATAATGCATCTGTTCGCGTTTCCTGACTACACTGGATTTTTACATTGCTTTCCTGTTTATGGGTTTTCCCATCTCTATGGAATTTTTACAAGTTGCCTTCCCAGCACCTCTCATTTTGCAGTATAAACTTCATGGTTGCTTTCTGCGGAACACCGGTCTACTGGAATTGCTACCTGCAGGTTTGGGAAAGTGTGATGGACTTTATCCGACCGCTGCCACTGCCTCCTCTGCTCTTTGGGAACACTGGTTGTAATACGTCGGGCCTGGTGCATGATGCTGTAACAATGCCTTTTATTTATTTTAATGTTTTATCATGCCAAGTGTATGCACTTTTAATATGCAGAATTTATATTTTTTACGTTTAAAGAATGCTTCTATGTGGGAGACACGTTTGATAACCTGTAGTTGACAATATAATGCGGAAATAAAAGCATCAAAACTAACTAAAACAACGCAGACCTTTTTGTGAATTTATTTGGAATCTAGTGTGCTGCCTCTGTCTACCACTAGAGGGCATGAGTGGGTTGTGTTGTATCACAGGCCAAGCCGTTATCTTTATTAAATAGAGCCATCGGTTTTAGTATCCATAAACACCAGAATATTTTATTTTTTATGGGAGCAAATAAATGAATGCACACAAAGGGTTACTGCTAATTTCTCCACATTTCAGTATTTCAATCTAGTGCCGCTACACGCAAAATTGTGCTTAACCGGGTTTAAGTGCAGGACACTAGGCGTGTGATGTCTAATGTTTCAATGCTGCTGCCACCGCAACTCTCACCTTCAGCACATAGTTAGATTGACCCCTAAATGTAGATTTCTAAACTCACCCAGAAATGTATTGCTCGGTGTTCCACTGACCTTTCACCCTCATGCTTGGGGGGGGGGGCGGCATAATTTCTAGTTCTGCCACTGAGCAGGTGAATAAGTGAAGAGTACATGCATGGTGCTGTGACATCACTGCTCGCGTGTGTTTTAATCTTGCACAATCTGGATTAGTAGGAACACAGTGAGTGTAGTAACTTCCTCCTACTTCCTCCTCCATCTCACGCATCAGACCATTCCTCTCCACTGACGCGACCAAAATTCTCATTCACTCTCTTGTCATCTCCCGCCTTGACTACTGCAACATCCTTCTCTCTGGGCTACCTCTCACCCGCCTCGCACCTCTCCAATCCATTCTTAACGCTGCTGCTAGGCTCATGTTCCTCTCCCGCCGCTCTACCTCCGCCTCCCCCCTCTGTTTATCTCTTCACTGGCTCCCCATTCCTTTCAGAGTTCTCTTTAAACTCCTCACCACCACCTACAAGGCTCTCTCCTCCTCCACAGCTCCCTACCTCTCTTCACTGATCTCTATCCACACTCCCTCCCGTCCTCTTCGCTCCATCGCTGACCGCCGACTGACCTCTCACCTAATCACCTCCTCCCACTCCCGTGTCCAAGATTTCTCTCGCGCTGCCCCCCTGCACTGGAACAACCTCCCGCCACCCATCAGGCTATCTGATTCCCTTACCTCCTTCAAGCGCTCCCTCAAAACCCACTTTTTTTGACTAGCCTATCCCTCCTCCTAACCTCTTTTGATCCTCCTATCCTGCCTCCGTTCCCCTCCGTTCCTACTTATCCTATTGTTTTTCGTTCGTCCACCCACCTATTTTTAGTATGTTAAGTCTTATAAGTAGGGTCCTCCTTCCTCACGTACTCACCCTACCTCTTTACCTCACCTGTGCTCCTGTCCTGTTCTTCCCTTCCTCTACTTCATCTTCGGTCTCCTTGACAATTTTGACACCTACTTCTGAACTGATGCTGATTTTAGTTCTACCAGCTATACCCCTATTTATACTGTATCTTTCTACACACCCTGTACGTTACCTTGTAATTTGGTTTTTTTTTGTTTGCTATGTACGGCGCTGCGGACACTTTGTGGCGCCTTATAAATAAACGTACTACTACTACTACTACTATGGCGGCCTTCTGTTTTGGGTGAGAATTACTTTCCAACATTTGCTTTAGACATTTGAAGGGAAACCGCTTATTACCAATGGGGTGGTGTCAGGTGCTTTGTGTTTTTAGGCACTGCCCCCTTACCGATTATGGGTCTATGAAGAGGGGTAGAGCCTAGAGTATGTCTACCATTTTAAGGTGTCAACCTACTCAGTTGACCATTGGTGGTCGACCTAGTCACAGTCTACCATTCATACCAGAACCGTTCTACAGTGGGAAAGCCCTCCCCATGCAACAGATATAGGGGAGGGATGCTCTAAACCAAGAATGCGGTAACAACCCTGTTATTTGGGTTCTGCATTTTCGTAAGCAGTAATGCCCCTCCATCGGGTTACTGCTGTGGAGGGAATTGACGGCTTTTGCTAGCGATCCCTCCCAGCATGCCCTGCGTCTCTGCACATGCGCAGAGGGACTCCCGGGTCTCAGGCCCGGAAGACCAGGGACGGTGCCACAGCTCAAAGGACATCTCTTTTTTGCAAGAGCTGTCCTTTGCGTTACGGATACCATATCTTTGCGCATATGCGATTATTATTAATGCGGATGTTAGAACATTCCGCCCATAGTCTTTCCTGTAGCAAGATGTAAAGTAAATGGCCCGATGGCAAAGCTGTTGCATTCTTTGCTAATTGTTGTGCCTTTTAAAAACCTGGCTTGTGTCTCGGAGAACCTTAATGAAAATCAAATAAACTCCATCTGACACCGCAGGTTCCATTTTTAGACTGTGCTTTATAACCTGAAATTATTTAGAAAGCTTTTATCGCACTAATTCCAGCAATATGATAGACTGTAGAGAGCTTTTTTCTTTCCTTTTGTGCCGCTTGTAGTCTAATCTAAAGCTGCAGAACACAATCAAACGCGGCCGTTTCTCTCTAGATTTATACTTTTAAAGATAATCATTGTTGTATCACACTGCTGCATTTTAATTTGTTCGCATTTCCCAGACGCATTAAGTGATCTATTTAAAGAAAGCTTCTATCCATTAATCAAACTTGACACTGACCAATAGGAATGTGGGTTTTTATTCATCTTTTGTATAGCGCCAACATATGTAACGGCTCCATCAAATGTTTCATCGTGTTGATCGGAGCCTGACTCAGTGATGCTTACAGTCTCTAGGTCAGTGGTTGATGACACTGCAGACAGAACCGGAAGTGAAGCAACATTGTTCATCTCCATGGCAATGGGTGACCCAGGGGCGGATTGGCCCACCGGGAAACCGGGCCATTTCCCGGTGGGCCGGTCCAGATTGCTACCAGGCCGGTGCTGGCGTCTTCCTATGCGGCGGCTGCATAGGATGACGTCACCCGACTCAGCGGGGACCTGGAGCTTGCCGGGACAAGGAGACCCTGTGTGGCAGGACTCGGCATAGGTGAGTAGTGTCGTCCCTCCCACCCCCGGCACCCGGCAGCAGCGTCCGCTCTCCCACCCCACCCCCCCACCCCCCCCCGGCAGTAGGTGAGCACCCCCTGGCCCAGGAACAATTTGCAAGCAGCTCCCGACGCCCCCGAGCACCCCCCCCCGGCAGCACGAGAATCCCCCAGGCTGCTTACAGATTGTTCCCGGGCCAGATCGCTTTACCAATCCGTCCCAGGGGTGACCTCTTCAGCCATTACCAATATTATTTTCAAGTGCCCCAACCAGTGTGCAGTGTACCCCCAGGTGTATGAATACCCCAGGTTGGGAACTGCTGGTCTAATGCCTTGTACACACGGTGAGATTTGACATTAGATTTTGACTAGTCAAAATCGTATGCAGATCGCACAGGTTTTTTGCCTTGCAATCCCAATGCACGCATCCGTGACGGCACAAATCAAAACCCAGACAGACAGGGCAGCAATGAAATGAAATCCTATTCAAAAGACTGGGCCACCGCTGATTGGCTGGGAACTCAGCTAATCAGCGTCTGCCCAGTCTTTTGAATAGGATGGTTTCTATTCTCCTGCTGCTCTGCGGTCCCCATGGCGAGCGGGAGAATAGAAACCATCCTATTCAAAAGACTGGGCGGCCGCTGATTGGCTGAGTTCCCAGCCAATCAGCGGCCGCCCAGTCTTTTGAATAGGATTTCTGTCTATTCTCCCGCCGCGCCCCCGGTCTCTCTGCTCTGCATCTGCGCCTCGGTCCCCGCTCCCTGCCTGCAGCTACATCTCGTGCCGGTCCCCACTCTCAGCCTGCTCCTGCCGCTCCCCCAGATTTATCTTATGTGCAGACCGTCCGACATCCGGATCTGATCTGATGCGCACGGGACCGCGCATTGGATCAGATCAGATGTCATACCCTACGCAATTTGGCCAATTTCACCCGATTTCTCGGCCCAATCCTCCAGAATTGGGTGAAATCGGGGCCAAATCGCTTAGTGTATGGGGGCCTTAAGACAGCAGTTTTATCAGTGTTATGTAACTGGCACTACTGGGGACATCTGTAACAGCACTACTGGGGACATCTGTAACAGCACTACTGGGGACATCTGTAACAGCACTACTGGGGACATCTGTCACAGCACTACTGGGGACATGATATGTAACTGGCACTACTGGGGACATCTGTCACAGCACTACTAGGGACATGATATGTCACAGCACTACTGGGGACATGATATGTAACTGGCACTACTGGGGACATCTGTAACAGCACTACTGGGGACATGATATGTAACTGGCACTACTGGGGACATCTGTCACAGCACTACTAGGGACATGATATGTCACAGCACTACTGGGGACATGATATGTAACTGGCACTACTGGGGACATCTGTCACAGCACTACTGGGGACATGATATGTAACTGGCACTACTGGGGACATCTGTCACAGCACTACTAGGGACATGATTTGTCACAGCATTACTGGGGACATGATATGTAACTGGCACTACTGGGGACATCTGTCACAGCACTACTGGGGACATGATATGTAACAGCACTACTGGGGACATCTGTCACAGCACTACTGGGGACATGATATGTAACAGCACTACTGGGGACATCTCTCACAGCACTACTGGGGACATGATATGTACCTGGCACTACTGGGGACATCTGTCACAGCATTACTGGGGACATGATATGTAACTGGCACTACTGGGGACATCTGTCACAGCACTACATGATATGTAACTGGCATTATATATGTGCAAGAAAATGATTGCTTGGCATTCACATTCAGTATCTGAGAGAGTACACACATTTAGTTTCATGTTTTGAAACCTTGTTTGAACAAATAAAATATTTTGTGTGTATTTCATGTGTTTATACAGCGTAAATGCAAGATACTTCAAAATACATCATTGAAATATTCAAATATTTCAAAATACGGAATAATCCGCTATTCAAAATTCTCCTGGTCCTAAGCATTTTGGATAAGGGATACTCAACCTGTAATACTGTGTATGCAATGGGGACTATCGGCAGCATCTGGTACACATGTCCTTCCTCCCTTCAGTCCCTGCTTGCTGGGATCTTCAGTTCCGTTGCTATTTGACTGGATGCTTCAATATAATATTAGTGCCTTATTTAAAAATCTCCATTTGGAAAACTAAGCAATATCTAAACATCGGAGAGCCCCCCCCTCCCCAATCCTAACATTACATTAATAGCATCAGATTATATATATATACGCATACCATCGATTTGGGATTATCTATGTTGTGAGTCACTCCATCAATTCATATAAGAGGCGGAGAAGAGGAGACGATTATAGGGATGGCCATCGACCATTGATGATTCGAAATCATCGATGGTTCATGGTCGATGTTGAATACTTTTGCCATCGATGGGGGAGAACCAGATGGTTTCCCTCCATCGATGGTCCAGCAAAACGATGTTTTGCTTTTTTTTCAAAGTGCTGGGACAAGGAGCATAGCTCCGCCCCCGAACACCCGTGAAGCCCCGCCCCTGTGTTTTGATTGTCCCACAGGCCAATCAATCAAACACAATGGATGACCATCGATATGTAAAAATATCGATTGTCATCCATTGCATAGTTTAGCACTATCTATGGCCTGTTGCAGAATTGCCATCGATGGCAATGATGGCCATTCCTAGACGATTATCCCTTACCAGAGATGTACCTTTTCCCATCTCCTCTGTTAGCGCAGGTGAAAGAAACACGTCCTTTGTGCTTTTCTTGAAAAACACCGTATTCTTTTGATATACTTTTTTTGGTATGGGGACACCTTTTTAGTGTTGGTTTTCACCAGCTGCCAGCTATAGCGCATTTATAACCATCGGTTTATTTTCTTTATATACTGCTGTATTGGCAGTCTAGCTCTGTCATTAATAGCTGACTGTAGCCATACACTGTACTGCAGTGCTTTTCAACCACTGTGCCGTGGCACACTAGTGTGCCTTGAGCTGTTCTCAAGTGTGCCCCCTGATCTAGAGATGCCCAAACCAGTTTACAGCCACCACCAGTTCATCTGTTATTTACTGGTCGCCTCTTTTCATGTAAAGGGCCAATGTATTTTATTTTGTTACCTGTGGGGACCAGTGTGGTTGTTTTTCATGTTTTTTTTATTTTTTTTCCTGTGGGGGCCAATGTGTTTTGTCCTGTGGGGATCTGATGTTGTGTCTTGGCAATTTTAAAATCTTGTTTAGTGTGCCGCGAGGTAAAAAGGTTGAAAATCACTGCTGTACTGTATACATACCACTAGGGGCCTAAGTTCATCTAAGTTGCCTGGAGGCAATTTGGAGGCTGAGGCACCCCTCAGAAAAAAAAAAAATATGGTGTGTGCCAACAATGACCTGTGCATATCATCTTAGAGTCCAGCAGTTAGCACTGCTGCTTGTATAGAACCAATTAACTACAGGTGCACTACAGAGCTCCATTGCAAAAGCAGTGGTTAAGCTTGGATCGCGCTGTGAACCACACAGATGCTGCTTTAAATGCAGGTGCCCCTTCAGGGCTTCAGCCCGGCGGCTGTAGCCTGCATTGCCTCTGGGAGTTACACCCCCTGCAATTTAAGCTAAAAATGTTGCTGAAGGCCTTTGATGTAGACAAGGCTGGAATATTGGGTAAAACAACCCCATTATCCAATGCTCCAGTTTACATGCAACCAGCTACCTTAGACCATTTCACACCTGGTGCCTCCATCTGGGAGTTGGGTGTCTTCAATGTAGAGGTTTTTTTTTTTTTTTTATAGGGGGGTCTGATGTCTATTACGGTGCACTCTAACTTCTGCGTTTCAGTATCTGTTTCTAAATTTCATAAATAGCTGAAAAGATAAAAAAGACTAGAGTAGGAAAACACGGTACTTGTTTCCTAGCACGGCGCCCACGATATTCAATCGTATGGCATTGTATTCTTTTTATAATTGTATACCATTGTATATGGCATACAATGGCATACAATGGCATACAATGCAATGCGATGCGATTTTAAATTGTATAAGCACCCTAATGGGTCTTTTCAATGCTAAATGTTCCCCCTATACGATTTTTAATTGTATAAGCATCTTAATAGGTGCTTACAATGTTAAATGCACCCCCACGCCACCGCCACTATCAACGCCAACCTGAAGCGTGGCGATCGGCGGCGGTACGCGTCCTCCGACCTTTTCATACCCCCACTATCTACGTCGGCGTGGAGTTGATTTTATATAGCGTGGCGAGCGGATTCGTAATACTTTACATGTATTCTCGCTACGCTCGCCACCATCGGGTGCTATCGCGTCGCATCGCATACCATTGTAAGGCTTATGGTATATGATGCGATGGGCGCCGTGCTAGGAAACAAGTACCGAAAACACACCTAGAAACATGTATTACCATACACTGTTGCGGGAGTTACGTGCTCCATTTCAGCAACAGCTGGGCTGCCAGAAGTTGCCCATCCCAACATCTATGCTATCTGCTCCTCTGTCCTCCGGGAGGTAGCCTGCGAAGGAGGTTTTCTCCATGTACATAAACACTGTGTCTTGTCTTGAGCATCCTTATCCCCTGTAAACATAACACGTTAAAAGAAATTAGAAAACAACAAATCTCTTTGCCGCGCTGAGCCTCCCCCTGCAAGCTGCAGCCGATCAGACGGATAATCTCCTGAGAAAGGAATTACTGTCCCATGAACACCAATCTGATTAACAACTGCAAGCATGAATTACTTGTGACAAAGCTGGAACTGCTCTGGAGTCAGGGGACAGCGAGAGGCGCAGAGCTGGTAATAATGCTCCGTTGGCAAACGCTCTCTAATGCAGTGCTGATAGAGGGGACTTGCAAGCTACATTCAAGCGTTAAGATGCCAGTTAACTGAAAGAAATGGATCATCCTCCTGGGCTACATCCCTGGTGTACATGTAGTCTCCGATAGGCAATTCACACAGCTAACACAGCCGGGCCTGCGAATGAAGAAGGCGCAGCGCTCTGTTAATAGTCAAGCCTGCTGTGATGCCCATAAACTGGGACGATGTCATTAAAACACGCAGTAAAACCAACGTAATCCCTGAACTGTACATATTTGTAGATCAACGTAGTGGTAGCGGCTGGAGCACAGTGAGACCTCCAAGGTTTCAGTTATAATAGCCTCAGTTGTTAGTGATCTGGCAATTTACCGAAGGCTCTTGCATACAATTCATTTTATTTTCAGAAACAAGGCGATGTGGCAGATTTTTTTTTTTTTGTTCTACATTTTCTAAATTAATATCCTTCAATTATAATGATGTGCAAATGTGTTTGTATTTTTTTTTTCTGCCTGATCATTATGTCTGGTACCCACAGATAATTATGCTGCTGAAATAAGATACACGTGCAGACAAAAACCTTATACTTGGTCCTCGTTAAGACTGTGTAAGAAGCATATTGATGTATCGCAAAGATTCCTTGCAGCATGGCGGACCTGGTTGGGAGACGTACATAAACCCAGTGTAGGGATGCCATTGACCAATGATGATCCAATATTATCGATAGTCTTAAGCTGTGCACACACACTTTGTTTTGCTTTCGATTCGATGTTAGATTTGATTTTCTATTAGATCTGGCATTAGATCTTCCCATTCAATTTGGCATTAGATCTGTACTTTTGCATTATATATCAAATTCGATTTACATTCATTGTACATTGTACACATTCGATTTACTAGATCGAATTTGATATTTCCTTGGTTGCACAGTAGATCGTGCATCGATTCGAATGCAGATCGAAAGTGTCCTAAAAAAAACATTCGATGTGGATTCGATTTTGCTTCTATAAGCAAAATCGAATCGAAAATAGCCAAATATCGATGCATGTGTTCACAGCTTATTACTGATGTTGAATACTTGTATCATTGATGGGGGAGAACCGCATGATTTTTTTTTTGGTTTTAAGGAACGGGGAACGGAGTTTAGTTCCACCCCTGCAGCTGCCGTAAAGCCCCACCCTGGTCTTTGATTGGCCTGCAGCCAAGTGTATAGGAAAGCAGGAGTGACCATCGGTGGGGTGAAACAATTGAAGGTCCGATGCAAAAAAACTACGCCATCGATACTATCCATTGATGTTAATGTTGATGGTTATAATCGATAGTTGACCCACTGATGGTCCTTACCTAACACATTTTTTTATGTACATCCCTGATGGTGGGGAGCATGCGTAAGACCTGCACTACACAGGTAGGGCATGGTCACACGTAGTGTCCCCAAAGGCTAGCCTAATTGCCATTTGGGGCCAGGGGGTAGGTGCAGCTGTGCTGCATTCCTGAAAATAGGGGTGTTCTTGTCCCTGTTTTCTGGGAGTGGCAAGGCCAAGATTTCTTGGCCCCAGCATCCTGTGTCACCTTATTCCCAAAAAAGCAGCAGATTCAGAGGCATAGGCAGAGTGACTCAGGAGTACCACAAGCTTCAAGAGCTGAGGAGGAGGAGAAGGGACATGCCGCCGGCTCCCTCTTCTCCAGGGGTGCAGATTCTCTGTCCACATGCAGATAGAGACCCAGCGCCCCTCTAAAAATGGCTGCCGCCTTACCCGGAGACAGACTCTCCTTTAGTGTCTTGTCAGGGGAGCCCATCGCTACCAGGAAGTGTGGAATCCGGGAGTGCTGGTGTGCGGTGCCTCTACAACCCCTAGCAATGAGCATTTAACCCCCTGGCAATGAGCTTGTATCGTTCCCTAGCGATGAGCATTTAACCCCCTGGCAATGAGCTTCTAACTTCCCCTAGCGATGAGTGTTTAATCCCCTGGCAACAAGCATGTAACTTCCTGAGCAATGTGCATGTAATTTTCCCTAGCACCGAGCATATATAACCTCAGGCAATGAGCATGTAATCCTCTCTGTCATTGAGCCTGTAACCCCTGGCAATGAGCAAGAAACCCTGGCAAAAGTAAACAGCACTAGTGGGGGCATGTATGTAAGCAGCACTTAAGGGGGCATTATATTTGTAAGTGGCACTAGTGGGCGCATTGTGTGTAAGCGGCACTACAGGGGGCATTATGTGTAAGTGGCACATGGGGGTGCACAATTTATAATGATGCCATTGCGTGTATAGTGTTACCTGGAAGTGCCGGGAACGCTAACTCCACCAAGGGAAGATGCAGTAAGATTTATCTTTTGCCATGAAACATCTAGCAATGAGTAATAAGAAGTCTTACTGTGGGGCATCCTTTGTAAGAGGTATTTTTTTGTGTGGGACATAAAATGGTGTCAACGGTATAACTGTGTGTGGCATAATATATAATAGGAATTATGGTCTGTGGCATAAAGTGAAATAAGCATTACAGTGTGTGGCATAGTGTGCTATGTTTATTACAGTGTGTCATAAAGTGAATTAAGCATCAAAGTGTGTGGCATAAACAAACCATTGCTCCGGGCACCATGTCACCAAGCTACACCTCTGAGCGGATCACACAAGCATGCAAAAGCAGAAAGACGCCTCTTTCTGCTTTTGCGTATTTTTGGAAATCAGCTACAACCAAAGATGCAGCTGCTGTACGACCTGCGTCTATTCCGGAGAAAAGAAAGGAATATCAGTGGGAAGACTGATTAAGTACTGTGCTTGGATGGTACAACTGGCCTGATTCAAAGTCCATATTACAGTTCAGATAAACATTTCACAATTTTAAATGAATGTCCAAAGAGTGTGATGAATCTTCAAAAGTATCTACAGGGACTTTGTTCATGTATGAAAATGGTGGAAACTCTGTTCTTCTACATCTCACCACCTCCTGAGAATTGGATTTAGCCAATTAGAGTTAGCCATTCTAGAAACTGGGGCTTGTATAGATATACACCATTGTCCTCTGAATGTCTGAGTCCTACAGAACCTATGTATCTTTGGGGTTTATTCTGTTTCGTGCTGCTGGGCCGTAAGCGTACGTTCCGGGTTTTTTTTGGATCTGCGCATGCGTACCTTCCGCAATGCGCAGGCGCGACGACTGCACAATGCTCACGGACGGTTCTTTACGTGCGAAAAAACCTGTCCGCAAGAGTACAGTCATTGTGGGCGGCATAGGGGCGTGTTGAGGGGAGCGGCCGAAATAATGAGGAAAACTGGGCGTAAACATGGGCGTACACGGGGGTGTGCACAAAAAATGTATGCTGCTACTACCGCTCGATCGGCAAAAGCACCGTGCATTTTGGAAACAAAACAGGCGGCCGCCACCGCCACCTCCAGACCACCCCTTCAGATAACGCATGAGAGCGGACGCCTGGGTCTGCTAATTAACGCTGATTACTACTCAAACACATACACCTGAATGTAATAAGCAATGCTGCAGCCTTTTAAGTCCAAACCATTATTTCACTACCAGCAAGCCACACACAGCACTCAAACACATTGGAAGCATATCTTTCTACACTTCTCTACATGTAAAGGTTGGTTTAATTTTAGGTAAGATTCATTCTAAAGGTGCCCATACACTAGTAAGATTTATCTTCAGATCTGGCTGGTTGGAACAAAAACATGGTTATGGATGAGTGACAGTTTGTCAGGTTTCCAGCATTTCCAAGCAAATGGACAACTGTCATTTGCTCTCATCCATAACCATGTTTTTGTTCCAACCAGACAGATCTGAAGATAAATCTGTGTGTGTATGGCCACCTTAAGACCTGCTTATATAGATCAAGGTAGTTATTTTATAACCATCTACACCCATTCAATAAGTGTTTTTGTATACTTTAAAAAGCAGGACACTCAATTCACAGAAGTCGACATGTGTCAACGTTTTCACTGTAACACCAACATAACTTTATTTAACCCCTTCCCGACGCAGCATGTTTTTGCCTTCCTGACAGAGGCCTTTTTTTCAAATCTGACATGTATCACTTAAGTGGGGATAACTTTTTTTTGCTTTTACTTATCCCAGTGATTTTGAGATTGTTTTCCCGTGACACATTGTACTTTAAATTAGTGGTAAATTTTGGTCGATACAGTTTTTTTTTTTTGTGAAAAATACCAAAATTTCGTAAAAAAATGGAACATTTTGCTATTTGCAAAATGTAAAATTTTCTGCTTGTGAGACAAATAATCATACCACTCAAAATAGTTAATAACTTAAGGTGCGTACACACGTACAGATTTTTCTGTCTGATCTATCTGGTGGGAACAAAAACCTGTAAATGTATGGGAGCATATGACAATCAAAAAATTCTACCCACATTTCCACCCAAATGCAGGAAAACAGAAAAAAATATATGCTTTGAGAAATTTGTTATATCAGAATGATTTACACAATTTGTCTGACTGATCACTGTCTGTTTTCAAGCGTTTGGGAACAATTTTTTGATTGTCATTTACTCCCATACATTTCCAGGTTTTTGTTCCCACCAGATAGATCAGACAGAAAAATCTGTACATGTGTACGCACCTTAACATAGACCATATCTAAACTTTATTTTTAAATCATTATTTCAACCTCCTTTAATTTTTTTTGGACACTAGGGGGCAGCAGAGTCTAAATTTTACACATCACACATTAAAACGCTGTTTTTGGCTGTTCACGTTTGAACAGCCAATCGCAGCGATCGCCCATGACGGGGGGCATCTCTGCCCCCCCTGGGCAATGAGGGGGATGTCTGCTGTCAGGGACAGCAGACATCGTCCCTCTGTCTGTAGACGCGGTGGCACTTTGAAGTCATGACGTACATGTACATCATGTGTCGGGAAGTACATCCCGGCCATGACGTACATGTACGTCAAATGTCGGGAAGGGGTTAAATGTAAAACCAATTTGGGGACACATAGATAGTGATTAAAATGCAACATTAGAAGAACATAATAAATATACATGTAAGGAGGGGTAAAATGTATTTTTATTAGGCTGTTCATTAAAGTAGACAATTGAGGTAATAAAAAACAATAATTGATTAACAAATAGAATAATTATTTTAATTGGCTTAATCACAGTTGAAAGGCTAGATTAGCAGGTCCATATATGTGAAGGGTATGCCAGCGTGCACGGACGTACGCTCACTCTCACGATCGGTGACATACGCTGAGTTTTCCATTGAAAACGATAGAGACCCGTCCATGCACTGTGGCGTACGCTCAGATAGCCGCAAGATGTCGGTGGGAAAACGGACGAGAGACGTCCGTATACGGTGGCGTACGCTCAGATAGCCGCAAGGTGTCGGTGTGAAAACGGACGAGAGACGTCCATATACGGTGGCGTACGCTCTGTTGTACACCAGTTGTCGGAGTCGAAGCGGTGATCCGTCCGTTTACGGTGGCGTACGCTCAAGTGTACGCCACTCCCCATTGTCGGTGTTTGTGAGCGTCCGTATGCGGATGTTTTGTGGGTGGACTTTCGCTCAACGTCCGCGTACGGGAAACGTACGCTGATACGGAACGTACGTACGTTTGGCCACCGCAACCAGAATAAGGTCCTTTATGAGGTCAGAGAAATGTCTGTACCATCCCTTTCCCTCTTGCAAATTCATTTGTGCTTATGTGGTATAGTAACCAAGTTTTCACATCCTTGTGTGAGCCATGTTCTATTAAATGTGTGTCAAAATGTCAGCTGATAGGTTAGAAATCCATTTATATTATGGGGTTTTACTTTTTCTTACAACTGTATACAGTACAAAGTAATTTTGTCTATGGCGAAGTCCATAGTAAAAAATTACTACTTTGAGAACCTCCCGAGTTTATGATATCTCTGAATTACTACCAGAGCTGGATTAAGGGTTAAGAGGACTCAAAGGGACACTGTGTCCTGGGCCCACTATTGTAAGAGAGCCCCTCAGTTGGAACAAACTAACATCACTGGCTCGGGACTATGTAAAAACTGGACCCGGACCGCCGGACATCAAAATCTGCAGTCCGGAGCTTGTAGTGTCCGGTCCGGGGGGTGTCCCATCCAGGGGGTTTCTTGTCCGGGGGGTTCCCTGTGATAGCTATCATCAGGGACATGGGGAAGGGTAGATTGCTGCCTCCCCGTGTGGTCCGGACCGTCCGGTTTTTGCTATCTGCCCGGACCATACAGGGAGGCTTTATTCTCCAGGTGTCACAGGCAGCCCCCCCCCCCCCGGACAGGACACCCGGGGGTCTTGTCCTGGTCCGGTTTTTACTTTTTACCCATACCCTTAATGGCTCTCCCTCTTGTGCAGCAACAGAAGGAAGAACCAGACAGGGAGAATGTGCTGTGCAGGCAGACTCCGAAGTTATCAAGTTTCATGAGATTCCTGACAAGAGGAAAGCTAGGATGAAGGAAAGGACTGTAAGTGACCCAGGAAGATAGGAATGGGGGCTTGTTTAAAGTGCCCAAAGCAGGGCCGGCGCCACCACTAGGCAGGTCTAGGCATTTGCCTAGGGTGCCGGCCACCGGAGGGCGGCAGTTCGGGGGGTCCATGCCGGCTTCTGACAGAAGCCTGCAGTGGTGTCCTTGCTGCGCGGGTACCTCCTGCGGCGCTGAGATTCAGCCAATCAGCGTGCGCCATGCGGCCAGTGTTTTCAAAACAGAAGCGCTTCCCGCGCCGCCGCATAGCGCTAGTGATTTCTTATTCACTGAAGGGATCCCCCACCGCCGCCAGCTTTATATTCAGCTCCGCAGGAGGTACACTTGCGGTGCTGGCTCCTGTCAGACGCCAGCCTGGACCCCCCTGCCCGCTCCCCAGATGGCGCAACAGGTTCTCCGGCACCGGGGCGCCCCCACCCCGACTCGCCTGGGGCGCTCCGGTGTCTTGCACCGGCCCTGGCCCCAAGCCCCTGTAGTCAGTCTTAACTTGGCCCCGGTTATTATGGGGGTTATTTTGGGGCACTCTTTCTGACAAATTCCTTCTTAGATGGACAAAACCATGTGCACTGCAGGTGGGGCAGATGTGACATGTGCAGACAGAATTAGATTTGGGTGGGGTTTTACTTCAAAGTGAGATCTATATTGCAGTGTAAAAATAAAGCAGCCAGTATTTACCCTGCACAGAAACAAAATAACTAACCAAATCTAATTCTCTCTGCACATGTTACATCTGCCCCACCTGCAGTGCACATGGTTTTGTCCATCTAAGAAGGAATTTGTCAGAAAGAGTGAACCAGAATAATTCCCTATGTGCTGATGTATAGCATCCGTCCTCAATCAAAAATACTGGAAAATACCTACTTGTGATGATAATTTCATTAAGAACATTAATGTAGTCAAAAACTATCGGAGGAGAAAAAGGCCAACACACGTACAAACATGATTTTATCCCTCGAGGAGTTGTCATTAATTTGCGAACTGCTTCTGTTCCTGCTCACGAAATGTTAACAGATGCAGATTTATTAATACTAATCCTTGGAGTCTTGTCGCTGTTCCCCCTGCCTTCTCAATTCCTACTAATACACTAGAAGCAAAATAGTGCGCAATGAAGCTGTAGGTAATATTCACAGCACTCTATGCCCACCCCCTACGTCACTCTCACCTCACTCTCTCCATCAAATGTCTTTAATAAGAGCTGCCATTTTGTCTGTCAGGACATGGTACTGGTGTGTGACAGGGAGAAACATGGGGCCTAATTCAGACACCATTCGCAGCCCGAGCGATAATGGAACAAATGCACATGCACACAGCTGGCATGTGTATTGTCTCCCTGTGAAGAAACTCAGGGATAACTTTTCATTGTCGGCCGTACGCAGGCTGATTGGCAAGTGCCCAGCCAATTCCTGGAAATTTCAGTTGAAATTGGAGGCGGAGCCAGTCATTTTCAAGGAGAACCTCTGATTTCAGCAGATTTTCATAAGGCTGCAATGCAATTCGCAGCCTTGTACATGGGCGGGATTTCACTCTGGCGGGTCGGCGGCTAAATGATCAACGAAAAGAGTAGCAGCCCAGCAATCAGGTCTGAATCAGGTCCTTTGTGCTAGCAGAGCCGCAGTCTGCGGCGTCTCCAATGCTGCATATACTCTGGTCACCAGAGTGTATGCAGGACCAGGAGTCGGCAGGGGGAGTGACTTCCAAAGATGCTACTGCATCTTGTTCTACCTGTTGTGTAAGCTCAATAAACCCAGTATACTGACATTGAAATCCCGACCGCTGGTATGCCGACAGGGAGGGGAGCTTGCTGCACTCACCACAGAGCGGGCCTGGTTGCTCGCTTCGGCCACCACAGGTTCTAATCCCCCTCTATGGGGGTTTGTGGACCCCCCTGTTGGTCAGGATTGCATCTGTTGGGCAGTTGAACAATCGGGATTTCGCCGTCGTTATACTGATCGTCGAGTCATCTGGTACCCAGGAAAACAGATGCTATGCATTGTCACACCCCTGTACCACAAGGTATCTGTCATTTGTCACCCACCGGGTCCCGTTCCTCATTTACCTATAGTTGGGAGGAGTGATTAAAAGAATGAGTGATAGAGGGGACAGAGAGATGGAGGGGGACAGAGATAAAAGTGACACAGGGGCATAAGTCAGGAGAGACACATAGGGTGGGTGGCATGAGGCTGTACAGAGCTGAGAGATAATTGGCTAGCTATGATACGCAGGTTGTCATTAGGCAATTTACATCTCATCTGTAGATTTGCATTTCGGGAGTGATCTAGTTTTTTGTTTTTACGTCACAGATGTATTTTAACATCCATTTATTTATTTTCTTGTATATGAAAACCGCTCTTTTTTTTTGCATTGTATCAATTTTCTTTTTAGTCTTATCTTACCCTCCTCCTTGTCTAAAGAGAAGGCCTTTATCTAATAATATATATATATTCATCCATCATCTTATACTCCCTTTATGTGACCTGGTTTCCTGATAAACTATTCACAATATATAAAGGCTATTGCTGCCTTCTTACCTTGAAAAACATATCGCTGTTATCCATCTATTTATGAAAGGGTAAAAATAATCCACTACGCTAACATTGATCTGTTCTACCACCATTTATCATTGTCACTGGAAACAGCATGAAAATAAATTCATTAGGTGTGCTTTGTTCCTACTTGGGGGAATTCAAATGTGCAGCTAGGTCTGTCTGGCCGAGCTTCCGGTATACCCTGCGACCATTTGTTTTGCACTTCTACTTTTTGGCATCAGTGACCTTTTTGTTTCTTTGGCATGATTAGGGTCCATGCAGTAAATGGCAGAGATTTTGGACAAAAAAAAAAAAAATTGTGTTGCAGCTAATTCTTTGCTTGTGGTGTTCCTCTATGGACTGCGGATCACACCCGTAATGGACCTGTCTCTTGTTAAACAGATATACTTTTATTGGTTTGTGTGGATCGTTCCTGAAGATTCTTTCAGCTGCTGTTTAGAGGCATCTGGAAAGGCAGAAAGTGGATCAATAAGAATTGATTCTGCAGAGGACCCGGGGAGCACGTTTAATAATCTCGTTTAGAGGTTGTAAAAAACATTTGATTCAAAGGCCAGCGGAGAGGTGGTGGTGGGGAATAATGCTGTGAGCTCATTTAAAAGTCTCTCCACCCAAGAAAGAAAGCGGTGATTAAACTGCCAAACAATATGATTCGGGTCGCATCGCCACTTCCTAATACTGTGTGATGTCCTGTGCACATGCTCAAAGCGTTGATGTTCATAGGTAAATCGTTATCCTCCAATATTTTTATAGAATGATTTCAGCAGAGGAATGCCTTTGATCACTGGCTGCCTCTGTATGGTGGCCTGTGGCTTCCTCTATATGGTTGTACTATACATTAGCCCCTTTAGGGTGATCAATGAGTCTGCATTGATGACTGCCAATACTCTGATTGATTTTAAATGTGTAATAGACCAACAAGCTGTATGTGTGAACTTTGTTTCCTTTAGTGGTGCATTTGAATCTACAATCTTTCAGCATCCGCTCGACAAGAACCACGTCTGTATGGAGTTTGTATGTTCTTCTCCTAAGACTTAAACCCCTTTTTTACACTAAAAAAACCCAGGTCCGACCTAGGTAATTGAACAAGAATTTCAAGCAAGTGATGAGCCCGGCTCTCCATTGACACTGCATCCTGGGTCCAACCCTGGTTTCTCAGCTACCAGGGTCATATTCCATTGAACTGTGACCCAGGAAGACCCAGCCATTTTGCCAGTGGAAAAGGGGTATTACATTGTCCTGTCAGAGGACCCTGCTCCTTCTACTATCCAACTCTGAGTCTTTCTGCTTATGTGAAACCCCCTCCTCCTATCAGGGCACTGCCACTGTGAAATGCAGCCCCGTTCTCTAACCTATGCACAACCTGGACTTGGAACAACAACGTCAGGACCCTAATGCCCTGGCATACTCTGTGCTGCTGTTAAGATTAGGACGATCTGCTGTTCTATGCACACCACTTCCACCACACAACAGGCGTAGTAACAATAAATACAGTAGGGGGAACTTTGACCATAATTTAATTTTAAACCTAAACCACATAACAGTGCTTTCCATAGGTGGGCCAGGAGGAGGTGGGGATAGCGGTAGCCTACTTCTTGGGGAGCACATTTGGTTCCAGCGTGGTGGAAGTTCAATGTCGGTGAAATTCAATGTCGGTGAAGTAGAAAGTGGTACTTTCTAAGCGGAATCATCGCTGAATATTCTTTTGAGAAAACTAATAGAAAATAAGTTCATCCTTTAATCTCAAATTCAGATCTTGACATATGATGAGGAAAACACATTTTGATGTGGAGATTAAAGATGATATTCTGCAAAGAGCAATGTTCTGCATTTAGGGCACAGATAATTAAAGATTGAAGGAGGGATTTAAAAGAGAAAGTATGGATCCTGTGACAATGTGTAGGTTTCCTTTGTCAGACTACAGTATTGTAGTCCAATGCCTACCACAGGAAAAAAAATCATATTAACTTCTAATTCCATAGAGCTGGAGGCGACGTAGCTAAATCTTTAATCCAATCAGATATTAATAAATCAAAGCTGGAGGATTTAATTGCATTTGTACAGACGAGATAAGGTCTGTATAGCAAAGAGTGAGATCTGAAGCTAACATGGCAGCAATGTACATACTGTATGTGTAAGTAAGCACAATGCTCACAGCCAGTGGCGTTGAGAGGGGAAGGTACTTTGTACCGTGTGCTGAGATGGGGAGAGAGACAGCTGCAGCGGCAGCCTCCATTTCACCGGGGCCAGGCCGACATGTCGGCACCCCTGCCCACGGCTGACACAAGTGAAATTCCACAAGTTAAGGACACTAAGAGATGGGCAAAGCAGAATCCTTCCACACTAGGGGGCAGATTTATTACGCCTGGTAAAGTGGTTGGTAAACACCGCCCTACCGGGCTCCCTCCCCCCATTCCTGTCCACACAGGGTGAAAGCCAATCACCATCTAATGATTTCCCCCCTGCTGAGTAAGATGGCTGTGGGGGGAAGGAGGCCACTGCTGACGACGGTGGCCCTTCCTTCCAATGTCAGGGGAACACCCCCCACCCCCGGAAGACCTCGTCCTGCACACAATCCCGTGGGAACGCCCAGTGTCTTCATGGGGCCGTTTGCAGTCGGGGTTGGCCATTGGGGGCAGGGGCCGAATTTGTCTCGCTCCGAGTGAACCAAAATCGGTCCCTGTGTTAGATGAACAGGTACAAATGATGCATTTAAAAAAAAAAAAAAGTAAAAAGAAAACTTACAGAACTTAAAGGTCAACAAAATAGGCATGGTAAATGCTATTGAAAACGATAGTAAATAAAAGTGAATGGAGTACAGTTTATTTTCAAACATATTTTTTTGGGTTCATTAATGGTACTTGGGGCTTGATGCGGGAACTGACCGCTATTTAGAGAATGCACATGTGCAAGGGTTAATAGCTGCAGAAAACGCATAAGGATTGTAAATGCCAAGCCAACCATTGACTGACAGGAAGCCGGAGCACGAGAGTAGAAACCTGCTGTTATCTGGCTGTTCGGAATAAACGCAGACGATCACAGGCTTTTTATGGGTGTCTCTGACATCAGCGCTGGCCTTGATCAGCTGGTCTCAGTCGAATATTAGAGGCAGCCGCCGACCTACTCACATTTGCATTTCCTTTCGATGGTTTGGGAATTGCATATGGATTTGTGAGGCATTTTCTGTTTTGGTGGCGGCTTATCTACTCGCAGTCCACTGCAACTTCTCACATTAGCGACCAGCTCTGAATCAGGTTCCTGGCCAATGTTTGTAGACCTCAGCTGTCAGAGGGCACTGTTGGCTGTGTAGAGACCTTTTCACGAAGTTGACAAATGAATGAGACCTTCTCCAGGAAATTGCAGCGATATCCCCAGAAATGACCCACTGAGTAATGCCAATCTTTGGGGTTCGACTACAAATGTGTAATACGGATTCAGGCCACCCTCTGGATGATATCATATTCAATACCAATTGGAAAGAAACTGTATTTCATTCACTTTTAGATTATGGACTCAAACTTTTAAGGTTTGGTCAACCCTAACATACAGGGGCACAAGCAGGTAGGCTGGGCCCCAGTAAAATAGAGGGGGTGTGGCTACTGGGCAGGGGTGGGGTCTCGGGGATGGGGTGTGGTTATGACCCTGTGGGAAAGAAATAAAACAGAGGGAGAGAGATGACAGGCTGCCGCAGGGCCGGACTGGGACCAGAAATCGGCCCTGGCATTTTGAGCACACAGGCCCACGTGTAGTAGGCGGGACCCTTGCAGCAAAAAGGGGATGTGGTCTCATGGAAAGGAGGCATTACACATTATGGAACACACCGTAATGCCCATTACAGAATATGACACAATCTGGACCCCATAAGCTGCTCCCCTTGTATAATAACAGGACACAACAGGCTGCTCCCCCTGTATAATGACAGAACATGCTACTCCACCTGTATAATAACAGGAAACCACAGGCTGCACCACTGCACAATAGCAGAACACCACAGGCTGCCCCCCCTGCACAATAACCACACACTGCTCCCCCTGCACAATAACCACATACTGCTCCCCCTGCACAATAACCACACCACATGCTCCCCCTGCACAATAACCACACACTGCCCCCTCTGCACAATAACGACACCACATGCTCCCCCTGCATAATAACAGGACAGAGGAGTCAGGACACCACAGGCTTCTCTCAGAGAAGTTCTCTGGGAGAAGGCTGTGGTGTCCTGACTCCTCAGTCCTGTACGGGTGCCGGACGGCTCATCGACAGTCTGGATTCCGACAGTCATTACTCCGACATCGGAATCCCGACAGCTCCCTCATGGGGGTCCACGACCCTCATAGAGGGAGAATAAAATAGGTGGCGAGCGCAGCCACCGTGCCTGCAGCGTGGCGAGCGCAGCGAGCCCGCAAGGGGCTTCATTGTGCTCCCCCCGCTGTGCAGACGGGATTCCGACGTCAGAGTAATGATTGTCGGAATCCTGACTGTCGGTGTGTTATACCACACCCTCCTGTACAGTCCAGGCATTGCTCCATCACCACCCGCCACCATGATTACTGCCTCCAGGAGTTCGGCCATCCCAGCAGCACCACTGTTGCCAAGCTAAGCCCCACGCTGCAGCAGCTCCCTCAGGCTGGGGACGGGGTGGGGGCAGCGGGCGCTCCAATGTCCGCGGTCCGAACATACTTGTATATAAAATGCGCTGATGGATCTGTGTGAGGATCGGCATTCGGCACAGGCAGGCTGCGCTGCTTCCTGGTTCCTCCTATGGCCCCCTTGTCTGCCCACAGCCCTGCCCTCTGTAGCAGCCTCCTGCACTGTCTAGACAGGTCCTCAGGGCAGGAGGCCGGCGGCCATGTTCCCTGAGCCGCAGCCATGTTCCCTAAGCCGTGGCCAGCGCCGCCGAACGCCGAAAAGTCCAGCCGCGGATAGCAGGACTTAAATTCGGCCCACCTGACCATCGGCCCTTCTGGCATTTGCCAGAAGAGCCAGATGGCCAGTCCAGCCCTGGGCTGCTGCTTCAGCTGTCTCTCTCCCTGCTCAGCACACAGCACTGAGCTGGGGAGAAAGGCTGTGCTATAGCGGCAGCCTGTGCCCACTGCCCGGTTCTCTAAAACTGGGGTGGGGAGAGTAGGACCTAGTCCCCTCCAGCAGACCTGAGCCCGGATAAAAAGCCCCCCCCCATCGACACCACTGCTGACAAATATCATATGCCCAAATGTAATAGAGTGCAAGATTTAAATCTGTTCATGTGGATCCACTAGCTCACCTGGCCACAGTCTGATCATCACTAGAGGATCATCAGTAACAAATTCCAGGAATATATGGGAGTAGAACGGGTCTATTTACTAAGATGGAAGTTCTGTAGAAGATGGGATGTTGCCCATAGCAACCAATCAGAATCTACTACTTATGTATTTAGCACCTTCTAGAAGATAACAGAATCTGAATGGTTGCCCATAGCAACATCCCATCTTCAATAGAACTCCCATCTTAGTGAATCCATTCCTAAGGGTGCACTTCATGTAGCACATGGTTTTGTTTCTATGTTTTACATCGGTACTAAGGGCATGATTCAGACCCGATTGCACTGCTGCGATTTCGCAGCACGGGCAGTTATAGAACGACCGTGCATGGGCACAGTCCGAAGGCAGCCAACAATGGCTGCTTGCAGGTTGATTGACATTTTGCGGCCGTTTGGGGGTTTTAATCCTGCATTTCTGGGCGTTCCCCAGCCGTTGGGAGGGAGGGTCTCTGACATCATCATCTCCTTTGCCAAGTAATGGGCCCCATACATCAGCAATCACAATTTATGGATTTTCAGATACAGGGATATTTTGGCCAGATAAATGGATTTTACAATCTATCTGACTGTGCCCACACATTACAGATTTATTTCAGTGATCGGCAGATTTTTCCATCTAAAGATTGCATCTTCATATCTGGAAATTGCCCAATCGATTGCTGTTCATAATGTAAATAGCTGAAGAAGACGAATTGGGAATGCCCACACATATAAAAAAAGATCTGAGGATAATACCAGATTATTAAACATGTTTAAAAACCTGATTAAGCAATCGATTGGCGATTTTGATTGGGATTGCCAAAAGGGGGAGCCCACACATCTAAAATTAATTGTGGCAATCATCTCCATATCGGAAAATTGTCACAATTAATTGCTGATGTATGGGGCCCATAAGTCCTGGCATACTCTATGCTGCAAACAGAGGGGAAAACCATACAATGGTGAATGGTTTTCCCCACATTTGCATGACTGCGATCGCACACGCAGCCGTGCACATGGGCAGGGGGAGTTCATTTGGCGGGAGCAGCATTTACCTGCAAACTCACAACTGAGCAATCAGGACTGAATCAGGCCCTAAGTGCACTGCTAGATATTTGGGCACTTATTCTGGTTCATTCGCAAAGGCACATTCCTTCTTAAATGGACAAAACCATGTGCACTGCAGGGGGGCAGATGTAACCTGTGCAGAGAGAATTGGATTTGGGTGAGTAATTTTGTTTCTGTGCAGGGAAAATACTGACTGCTTTATTTCTACACTGCAATATAGATCTCACTTTGACGTAAAACCCCACCCAAATCTAATTCTCTCTGCAAAAGTTACATCTGCCCCACCTGCAGTGCACATGGTTTTGTCCATTTGAGAAGGAATGTGCCTTTGCGAGTGAACCAGAATAAGGGCCTTATTGTACTAATCTGTACCGTTTTAAATAAACTTCTCTATGCTTTTCTTTCACATACTGTAGGTGTAATGTTTTCTGTGTTTGCACATCCAAGTGCAATAAAAAGTGGACAGATGGTGCAGGCTTTGGTGCAACAGTGATGAGCAGAAGAGAGGCTGGGAGAGGGATTATACCCAGCGTTACTGATAGCACGGGCCAGGTGTGACTTGTCCTATCGACAATCATTCCTGATAGTAGTGAAAGACTTAGAAATTGCAGCTTTGCTGGTAAAATATAAGGGCCCTAGTTTCTTAAGACCTGCAGGCGATTATCATACTGATGTAGACAACGGAATGTGGGTCAGACGGAAAGCACCAACCATGATTTTGCAGCTGTTCTGTATGCCCTCGGGGGAAGAGGATTGGTGTAATAAGGATTATGATTCCCACAGCACAAGCCTTTGAATAAATCTTTTAAACAATTTAATTGGCCATCACATCCATCCACAGTACCACTGTCTGTTGCTGTCACTGTATATTCTTCTTAGCTCTGTGCATGTAAAAGAGTAATCACATTTTATAAGTGCTCCAGAGCTGGCAGCATTTACAGAATAAGCTGGTCCCAAATGAGTTGTTCGTTAAAACATGGCTCTCTGCACTTCTATTGCCCTGATCTGTTAGAATAAGGAACGTAATATATGTGTGATTGAAAGGTCCGAGACCCGGGTCATTAGAAATCAATCTTATTAATTTAAGTAACTAATTTGGTGGTTTCTTCTTACTATTCATTTTAGTCTATTCTGGAGGAAAGGAGGGGGAGGGGGGGGGGGGTTGGACTTATGTGGACCCCTAACTTTATCTATGGTGAAATTATGTGGCTATTTGGCTACCTCTTCTCTCAAGATTTTGGAAGATTCAGATCCCAGTGTTTCGATTTTCTGGGTGATTACACTAGATCCTATGTATACGTCTATGTGCACTGGCTGGGGCAATAAAACTTCCAAATGCTTCCAAAGGGTCTCCATACCTCAACTCACCAGCGATAGGTGCTAACATCACCGAGCAGAGATATAAGGGTCTCCGTACCTCAACTCACCAGCAATAGGTGCTAACATCACCGAGCAGAGGGATGAGGGTCTCCATACCTCAACTCACCAGCAATAGGTGCTAACATCACCGAGCAGGGGGATGAGGGTGTCCGTACCTCAACTCACCAGCAATAGGTGCTAACATCACCGAGCAGAGGGATGAGGGTCTCCGTACCTCAACTCACTAGCAATAGGTGCTAACATCACCGAGCAGAGGGATGAGGGTCTCCGTACTTTAACTCACCAGCAATAGGTGCTAACATCACCGAGCAGAGGGATGAGGGTCTACGTACCTCAACTCACCAGCAATAGGCGCTAACATCACCGAGCAGAGATATAAGGGTCTCCGTACCTCAACTCACCAGTAATAGGTGCTAACATCACCAAGCAGAGGGATGAGGGTCTACGTACCTCAACTCACCAGCAATAGGTGCTAACATCACCAAGCAGAGGGATGAGGGTCTACGTACCTCAACTCACCAGCAATAGGCGCTAACATCACCGAGCAGAGATATAAGGGTCTCCGTACCTCAACTCACCAGTAATAGGTGCTAACATCACCAAGCAGAGGGATGAGGGTCTACGTACCTCAACTGACCAGCAATAGGTGCTAACATCACCAAGCAGAGGGATGAGGGTCTACGTACCTCAACTCACCAGCAATAGGTGCTAACATCACCGAGCAGAGGGATGAGGGTCTCCGTACCTCAACTCACTAGCAATAGGTGCTAACATCATCGAGCAGAGGGATAAGGGTCTCCGTACTTTAACTCACCAGTAATAGGTGCTAACATCACCAAGCAGAGGGATTAGGGTCTACGTACCTCAACTCACCAGCAATAGGTGCTAACATCACCAAGCAGAGATATAAGGGTCTCCATACCTCAACTCACCAGAAATAGGTGCTGACATTACCGAGCAGAGAGATAAGGGTCTCCGTACCTCAACTCACCAGCAATAGGTGCTAACATCACCAAGCAGAGGGATGAGGGTCTACGTACCTCAACTCACCAGCAATAGGTGCTAACATCACCGAGCAGAGGGATGAGGGTCTCCGTACCTCAACTCACTAGCAATAGGTGCTAACATCATCGAGCAGAGGGATAAGGGTCTCCGTACTTTAACTCACCAGCAATAGGTGCTAACATCACCGAGCAGAGGGATGAGGGTCTCCGTACCCCAACTCACCAGCAATAGGCGCTAACATCACCGAGCAGAGGGATGAGGGTCTACGTACCTCAACTCACCAGCAATAGATGCTAACATCACCGAGCAGAGGGATGAGGGTCTCCGCACCTCAACTCACCAGATATAGGTGCTAACATTAACGAGCAGAGATATATGGGTCTCCGTACCTCAACTCACCAGAAATAAGTGCTGACATTACCGAGCAGAGAGATAAGGGTCTCCGTACCTCAACTCACCAGCAATATGTGCTAACATCACCGAGCAGAGGGATGAGGGTCTCCGTACCTCAACTCACCAGCAATAGGTGCTAACATCACCGAGCAGAGGGATGAGGGTCTCCGTACCTCAACTCACCAGCAATAGGCGCTAACATCGCCAAGCAGAGGGATTAGGGTCTACGTACCTCAACTCACCAGATATAGGTGCTAACATCACCGAGCAGAGGGATGAGTGTCTCTGTACCTCAACTCACTAGCAATAGGTGCTAACATCACCGAGCAGAGGGATAAGGGTCTCCAAACTTCAACTCACCAGCAATAGGTGCTAACATCACCAAGAAGAGGGATGAGGGTCTCCGTACCTCAACTCACCAGCAATAGGCGCTAACATCACCGAGCAGAGGGATGAGGGTCTACGTACCTCAACTCACCAGATATAGGTGCTAACATCACCGAGCAGAGGGATGAGGGTCTCCGTACCTCAACTCACCAGCAATAGGCGCTAACATCACCGAGAAGAGGGATGAGGGTCTACGTACCTCAACTCACCAGCAATAGGCGCTAACATCACCGAGCAGAGGGATGAGGATCTCCGTACCTCAACTCACCAGCAATAGGTGCTAACATCACCGAGAAGAGGGGTGAGGGTCTCCGTACCTCAACTCACCAGCAATAGGTGCTAACATCACCGAGCAGAGGGATGAGGGTCTCCGTACCTCAACTCACCAGCAATAGGCGCTAACATCACCGAGCAGAGGGATGAGGGTCTACGTACCTCAACTCACCAGATATAGGTGCTAACATCACCGAGCAGAGGGATGAGGGATCCGTACCCTTAACTCATCAGCAATAGGCGCTAACATTACCGCGCAGAGGGATGAGGGTCTCCGTACTTCAACTCACCAGCAATAGGTGCTAACATCACTGAGCAGAGGGATGAGGGTCTACGTACCTCAACTCACCAGCAATAGGCGCTAACATCACCGAGCAGAGGGATGAGGGTCTCCGTACCTCAACTCACCAGCAATAGGTGCTTATATCACCGAGCAGAGGGATAAGGGTCTCCGCACCTCAACTCACCAGAAATAGGTGCTGACATTACCGAGCAGAGAGATAAGGGTCTCCGTACCTCAACTAACCAGCAATATGTGCTAACATCACCGAGCAGAGGGATGAGGGTCTCCGTACCTCAACTCACCAGCAATAGGTGCTAACATCACCGAGCAGAGGGATGAGGGTCTCCGTACCTCAACTCACCAGCAATAGGCGCTAACATCGCCAAGCAGAGGGATTAGGGTCTACGTACCTCAACTCACCAGATATAGGTGCTAACATCACCGAGCAGAGGGATGAGGGTCTCCGTACCTCAACTCACTAGCAATAGGTGCTAACATCACCGAGCAGAGGGATAAGGGTCTCCGTACTTCAACTCACCAGCAATAGGTGCTAACATCACCGAGAAGAGGGATGAGGGTCTCCGTACCCCAACTCACCAGCAATAGGCGCTAACATCACCGAGCAGAGGGATGAGGATCTCCGTACCTCAACTCACCAGCAATAGGTGCTAACATCACCGAGAAGAGGGGTGAGGGTCTCCGTACCTCAACTCACCAGCAATAGGTGCTAACATCACCGAGAAGAGGGATGAGGGTCTCCGTACCTCAACTCACCAGCAATAGGCGCTAACATCACCGAGCTGAGGGATGAGGGTCTCCGTACCTCAACTCACCAGCAATAGGTGCTTATATCACAGAGCAGAGGGATAAGGGTCTCCGTACTTTTACTCACCAGTAATAGATGCTAACATCACCGAGCAGAGGGATGAGCGTCTCCATACCTCAACTCACCAGATATAGGTGCTAACAATAACGAGCAGAGAGATAAGGGTCTCCGTACCTCAACTCACCAAAAATAGGTGCTGACATTACTGAGCATAGAGATAAGGGTCTCCGTACCTAAACTAACCAGCAGTAGGTGCTATCATCACCGAGCAGAGGGATGAGAGTCTCCATACCTCAACTCAACAGATATAGGTGCTAACATTAACGAGCAGAGAGATAAGGGTCTCTGTACCTCAACTCTTCAGCAATAGGTGCTAACATCACCGAGCAGAGGGAGGAGAGTCTCCGTACCTCAACTCACCAGCAATAGGTGCTAACATCACCGAGCAGAGGGATGAGAGTCTCCATACCTCAACTCAACAGATATAGGTGCTAACATTAACGAGCAGAGAGATAAGGGTCTCCGTACCTCAACTCACTAGCAATAGGTGCTAACATCACCGAGCAGAGGGATGAGTGTCTCCATACCTCAACTCAACAGATATAGGTGCTAACATCACCGAGCAGAGGGATAAAGGTCTCCGTACCTCAACTCATCAGCAATAGGTGCTAACATCACCGAGCAGAGGGATGAGAGTCTCCGTACCTCAACTCACCAGCAATAGGTGCTAACATCACCGAGCAGAGGGATGAGGGTCTCCATACCTCAACTCACCAGCAATAGGCGCTAACATCACCGAGCAGAGAGATAAGGGTCTCCGTACCTCAACTTATCAGCAATAGGTGCTAACATCACCGAGCAGAGGGATGAGGGTCTCCGTACCTCAACTCACTAGCAATAGGTGCTAACATCACCGAGCAGATAGGTGCTAACATCACCGAGCAGAGAGATAATGGTCTACGTACCTCCACCTTGGTCCTTGCGCCTGCAAATAAAAGAAAGTTCATACTAACCTTTATTTGTAAAGGCTCGAGAAATCATTCGATGGTCGACACCATCAAATGATTTCTCCTGCAGCGGGGCATGTCTTTGTTGCACATTCCCTCGCATGGTTGCGAGGGAAAACGGCGAGTTAATCAGAATAACCCCCTATATGTGGTGTTGCCGACCTTTTTTTCTTAAACCGCCACTGACATCAAACGGAATAAATATCTGTGTTGAACGTGTTCTTTAAATTCTCCTTCAAACTGAGTTACATTTTCCAAGTATTCAATAGTATAAATGTTCCCACACTTATCAAAGTTACAATAACCCATCTCAGAGAATAAGGATGTCCTCCAAATACAATACAAGCCTCTCTACCTCGTGCGATAATGAATGCAGCAATGCGACTTGTACTGTAAGTCATTTCACACGCACGTGAATTACATTTTAGGGGTGCAGTGATTTTATCCTGCACACAGACAGATTCATTCTTCAGTAAGACTATAACTTACAATGCGCAGCAGCACCCTGCTCCGATATCTCTCTTTGCCAGGTGCTAGGCTTATGTATTGTAAATGGTAATGGGTAATATAGAACTTCGTTTTCCTGGGCTCCATCTAAAGATCAACGACTATGAGCTTTCTCTAATAAGAGTCAATCTGCCAAGTGAAACAACCTCTCCCCCCCCCCCCCCCCAACAATCACATTTCAATCTGGAGGCAAGTACCTGACGGAACATCAAGATGACAGTAGTATCGGAGATTGCCAAGCGGGTTCCTTGTCCCATAATAATATTAAATCCTATTACCTCTTTTTCACAAATAGATATACTTTCATTTCCGCAGTGAGAATGTCACGCATTTATTAAAGAGTAAACCGTGCCCAAAGTGAGTAGAAGCTTATGCGCATTAAAAAAACACGAATGTTAATCCCCTTATAGGCATTAAAAATAATTTCAAGCCTGAGTATTATCTGACGTGACATATGTCCCTGTCCTTTACTGACAGTTACCATCTTTGAAAGCGGACTGCCATAGTATAACATCTCTACCTGGTATCAATAGTTCTCAGTACTGGCTTGCACTGATTGGTAGATAAGTATACATTAGCATAATTGCAATATGAAGAAACAAAAACTGACATGCAGTGCTTTGCTACTGGAGCTTTTTGACAGTTGTTAACTCTTTTGGGCCTCATTCCAGACCTGGTCACTGAGCTGCTAATATTTGGAACCCTGTGATCAGGGATACACCGTTACCCCCCAGGCAAACCGTCCATTTGCTTAGAAGGTCTTGCAAAAATTAGCTGGATCGGCAAATTGCTGCAAATCCGTTCTAATTATATTTTTCAGTGTGGCGACTGTAAAAGTCTGGGCAGGAGCAGACATCACACTACTTCCCCTAAAAGGCCTTGACGTGTCTACGTTTTCCACGACACTCCCAGAAAACAGACGTTCCCACCCTCAAATGCCAGCTTTCTGTCAATCAACTTGCAAATGGCTTGCGATAAAAAAAATAGCAGGATTTTATCGCATGATGGCCTCATGCATCCGTACTACGGGCCGTACGCAAGCTCAATGTATTGATTGATTAAAAAAATGCTGTGCAAAAAATGCTGTGCAAATTTTTTTTATTTTACTCGCTATAATTACACAGAAGTGAACCGTAAACAACCGCCAAAAGTGCAGAACGTTTATATTTGCCACTTTAACATGGCTGCAGAATGGGCGTGTAAGGCGGAGAACCAATGAGAAGCAACAGTGTCTGTGATTCTGGCTCTCATTGGTCCTTCTGCTCACACTAAGCTGCACCATGTATTACCTTTAAACATCATTCATGAAGTAATAAAATAGAGACTGTTAATAATATTATTTTGCTATGTCTTTAATACAGTTATTTATATTGTTAGCATAATATTCCAGATAAACACATCAAACACTGTATGTCTTCTATAGAATGATTTGTGGTTGCTCTTCTAATTAAACTGTAACCAACCATATTACCTTTCAGGAATTGCTGAGGAAGACACATTGACCAGATAAAGGATTAATTAAGTCTTGTTCTGAGGCAACTAGCTGTGTATGGCTCTGGAGCCTTCAATCTAATTACAAATAGACATTTCTCCTGTGTAGCACCTGGTAGGCACAAGAAGAGCACATCCAACATAAATTGGGCATATTTTACCACCAGCAGATGAGGCAGTTGTGACATGCATACAAAAGGGCCCAGTGCCATGTGCAGCTCCATCTCATACTATTTCAGGACAAGAACTAGCATTTGTATATTTTCCAAAGACAATGGCCCAAAGATAAATTAATCATTGGGCCATCAGGCCCACAGAACAGTCTAGACCAGCGGTTCCCAACCTTTTTTCTCTCCTGTACCCATTAATTAGGCTTTTCATTTATGAGTACCACCTCCTCTAAATTTGAAATATCCACAGCACTTACAAGTGGAGTGGAAGTGAGCAATATGAGTATCCTTATGTGTTCTTATATTCAGGAGTAGCGGGGGAGTAGTGTGCGGACAGGAACTGGTTCCCTCTGTGTCTGGCCGCTGGCTGTGTACGGGTTCCCTCGGACACCTGAAGAATTAATGCTGCTGCTTCCTCCACCCGTGTCAGCGCGGGGCAGATGATCGCTGATGTCTGAGGGCAGCATGGGTAACTCCCAGTGGATTGCTAGTCAGGCAAAAGCACAAGGAGACACTGATGATGCTACAGACGGAACTGGAAGTAAGGCAATGTGCTTAGTCTCCATGACAATGGGAGTCTTCTTCTGCCATTGGGAGTCTTCTTCTTCAGACATTACCAATATTATTTTCATGTACCCCCAACTGGTCTGTAGAGTAGCCTAGGTTGGGAACCGCTGGTCTAGGCCTACAGTATAACCAGCAGCAGCTCTCAATGCCTATGTGGTGGAGACAATGGGGGCATTTTTATCAACGAGTGATAACCCTCATTGTGACTGATAAAACTTGTTGCGTTTGATAAATGGTGCTTCAGCCTATAAGATCCCAACTGTCATTTTGTTAACATGTGGCAGTTAGGAACTGATTAGCTTGAGCACCATTTATCATATGCAACAAGTTTTGTCATCCACCATGAGTTTTATCACTCATTGATAAATTAACCCCAATGTTTTTTGACATGCCCTCAGGGAATGTGCCTTTAAGCTATGAATGATTGAGAATTTGGCAATAAATGAAGAGGACCAGCGGATGGGCTCTACCAAAAAATATACTGAGCTTACGGCAGAAGATGGGATATCCAGACTCTGTGAACTAGCGACCTCTACATAGCTCAATCATCCATTGGGCAATGTAGCCTCCTGCTTAAGGCCCAGTGGATGCTGAGGCTGTAACCAGTTTGTTGACTAGAGCTCTATGCAGACTCTTTCTGGCTCTGAGACTCCCTCATTGTGCTGGTAATACACAGCTTCCCAAAGTAGTATACAGCTGCCATCATGTTCTCACCACAGTTGGCTGGCAGAAGCTCCCTCTATGATCATGATAGCAGAAGCCTTTGATTGATTAACAGAACATCAGCTACTGTACATATGGATGGTGGCCTTATAGTAATCATTAGTAATCCTGCAGTAACCTTGGTGGCAACTCCCAAAACCATTTGTCACTTCTTATCTCTGCCACAACATGGGTCTTCACAGTACACCATCATCCAAACAATTGGGACACGGATGGTTTTACGATCAATTTGGTTTTATGATGAAAGATACAAATTTCTTTGTAAACTATTTTGTGCATAAAAATATTTAGTTTGTTAACGCCGAGGAGTAGTTCAGGCCGATACTTACTATAAGATTACCTTTCCAATCTGACTCGTTGGAATGAAAATCTGGAAATTTTGGGAAGCAAATGACAATTGACCCTTTGCTCCTAAACATGGAAAAACAGACAAAACAATGGTCATTGAGACAAATTGGTTAAATCAAGTTCTGCAGATGACTGCTTTTGTCTATTTTCCATCTTTTGGAAGCGTATGGTTGATTGTAATTTGTTCCCAGAAATTTCCCAGATTTTCATTCCAACCGGCCAGATTGGAAAGATGTTATAGTTTGTATAGGCCTTTAGCCATACTATATATATATATATATATAGCAGGCGTTAGTGTGGCACTCCGGACAGTAGTAGAAGAATTTCAGACGGACACCAAATGTAGTCAACGTTTCATTTCTTTTATCAGAAATTTCATCAGGATACAAATAACAGGCACCACGTCTGTGTATGGACATGGGTTGCTATGGTGACGCGTCTCCTCTGAGCCGCGTGTGTGGACGCGGTACTGATGACGTCACAGACACCGGCGGCGCGGCGTGGCTCCCGGAGGTGTGGGATCTACTCAGCACTGATTATGTGGGTTATATAAGGTATGTACTACACTGTTATTTGTATCCTGATGAAATTTCTGATAAAAGAAATGAAACGTTGACTACATTTGTTGTCCGTCTGAAATTCTTCTACTACCGTCCGGAGTGCCACACTAACGCCTGCTATATTCTCCTTTATTGGATGTGGGGGCACCGGACTCAGCAGATTTGCCATTTTACACAGTGCCGGGTCAAGACGCTATATATATATATATATATATATATATATATATATAATCAGGAAAGAACGGGCACTCAGGGTCTTGTTGATGGTGAAACAAAGGACTGTTTATTCAGTCAGGTTGTCCGTCTACGTTTCGGGGTCTCCCCCTTCGTCAGGACAGGTAGTAGGTGTAACTGACGAAGGGGGAGACCCCGAAACGTAGACGGACAACCTGACTGAATAAACAGTCCTTTGTTTCACCATCAACAAGACCCTGAGTGCCCGTTCTTTCCTGATTATCTACAAGGGGCTGAAAGGTCCTTACTGTTGGCACCTGGGCAAGGATATATCCATTGGCTACCCTAAGACCTGTTGTGCCGGACCTTACTCTCTGTATATATATATATATATATATATATATATATATAGATAGATAGATAGATAGATAGATAGATAGATAGATAGATAGAGAGATATTCTTCTTCTGTAGCATACGATAATATAGGCTGCAACTTATCTATACACCACCGAAAGCATGGAGCTATACAGGCTGCTCAGTACTGAATAATATGGGAAACCTTTATTGCACAAAAATACATTTTTTTTATGATAACATTTCCAGTTTTGCCAGTTTCTCCATGATTCCATCATTTGTTTTCTTAATTTCAGTGTAGTAATTATTTACAATATGTAATAAATAACATCTCTTTCATATTCAAACAATGGGAGGGGAGCTGGGTGGATACACTATATATTATTAATACATTTTACATTCTTCAGTGTTTCTATTTTAAACATTCTTTTTATTTATTTATTTGATATAGATAAAAAGAGCGGAGAAATTGCCCAGTCAACCAATCAGCTTCTACTGACCATTTTATAGAATGTACTTGATAAATGGTACCTCAAAGCTGATTGGATGCCAAGGTCAACTACGTCATTGGCCACTTCTGCACTCTTTTTACTGCTGTATACATCAACCCCAAAGAAAGGCTGGCTTTCAAAAGTTACCCCTGAGTTCCCTATTGTTTTGTGGGGAACAGCGTGGGTCCCACAGGAAAACTTACAGTGGGAGGAGGGGCTATCAGAACACTGCAGCCCCCTGTACTTCCGCCATGGTGTCTTAACACGACACAGGCACAGTATCAGCCCTCTAGTTTGGGGTGGTGTTATATGGGCATATTTAATACTACAGTGGTTTACTAATCATTAAACACTGAATATAAAAATAATATAAAATAAGACTCGAGGATAAACTCTTATTTACGTTTCACAACCTGCTTTTTATGGCTGTGAATGTAGAGCACCAAAATAATGATCATTTAGCTGGTGTTTCGCTTCTATATTTAATCAGAGCAAAAAAGCTCAGAGAAAATAGGCTCAAAAAATGCTCAGTAACTCCGGACTTTTTTTTCCAGATACCAAAAAAAAAAAATAGCTCTTGACTTATAGTTTAGTGCATTGTGTGACCTGTCGCTGGGTTCTAGGAAATACAAATTAACAATATAGTCTTAGGGTTCATGCTATGGTCGTTTAAATGACCCTAAGCTCTTGAACTTGACTTGAAACGAGGATGTTGTTTGACCTACAGACTTGCGGGCCTTAGGACGGAAGACAAAATATGGGAGACACAAAGATTGTATATCTATAGCTTGTAAGCTTGTGAGCAGGGCCCTCCTACCGCTATGTTGGTCTATTATTACCCAGTTTGTTTTATCGCTGTTGTTTCCAATTGTAAAGCGCAACGGAATATGCTGCGCTATATAAGAAACTGTAAATAAATAACATAAAGTGCATGGAGGACGTTCAGGAACATGGGAGGAAATCTAACCATCCAGGCGGTGTCCATGTCCTGTGGTTACGGATACCCATGTGCAATTATCACAGGGAACCATCGATCACTGTCTCAAGTTCTATTTGCAACATGGATACTACAGCTGAAACGGAACTACATTCAGATGTTATTCCACCGAATCCAATATTCCTGCCTACTTAGAGAGTTATTATTGTGTACACATTAGTGCTCTTATGGTAGTTTTGGAGTAAGACCTCTTATTTATTATTAAAATTATTTCAGGTAAAAAGCAAAGTTCCAATGAGAGTTCTCAAATTGATAAAAATGTCCCCCCCCTCCCCCTCCAATAAAACAAAGCATGTTGCATGTTCTCAGAGTGGAATGGTTGGGTCTGTAATCTCTTATTACTGTCTGTTGCCATGACAGGGAATTTGGGACCTCGGTATTAAGATGTCTTGAGCTAAAAATCAATTATGTCTCCTGCTAGTACCTGCAATGGAGCAATGAAGTATGAAGTGTGCTTCATCTACTAGTCTTAGCATCTGGAGAAGATCCACCTACTGATGGTTTTCCTTGGACCTCTGAATTTCTGTTCCCTGTGATTAATTCTCCCACAGGTGGCTATTTTTGCAATAAATCAGTGGACGTTATAGATTCTTAGCATAACCTTACATTGTTCCCAGCCCCAAAAATTTTAGTTGTCCTCAAAGACTTTAGCCTTCACATCTTGGTCTTGTCTGATTGTCTGCAGTCTAAAGCTATGTTTTCCCCAAGACACCGTCCATTCTCTGCTCACTTCTCAGGGATCATATACGTATAATTTGTGCTTCTCTACTCAGATTCTACTCCCAGTGAAAGTCCTGCCCCACCGTCTCATAGAACCTAATATTATGGGGCCTATAGAACTCCCTTAACTGTTCTATATCTTCCGTGGTAATCTGTACATGATTCCGACCCTTCGATTTGCCCAGGCAGCGCGGTGCTCCACCACCCCCAGGCTTCTTGAGACAGGGAAATCCCTTTGTCTTGTTGAAGTAGAAATGTTTGTCTGTCACCAGACGCTTGAGGCCAAGGAAGTCCTGCACACGCGCCATCTCCCCAGCGGGGTCAGTGATCAGCCGCTCTCCACTTACAAAGTGCATTTGGGAAATTGGGAAGTGACTAAGCCAGGGCTGCAGGTGTAAAGCATAGAGCCCAATCCTGATGGCATTCCAGGAAGTGTCCACCTCCCCGCTGGTCCTGTTGCGGAAGGCCAACTCACTAAAGCTGGGGATGTCCGGTTTCTTGGATAGGGTCTGCGTATAGTCAGAAATGGCACGGGTCACAGGGTTGCGCACCACCACGATCAACTTCACCCGGGGGGACATGTATGAAATCCTACGGGGGGCCTCCCGCGTCACAAAGTAGCTGGGGGTCTTCTCCACGGTGATCTGCCGGTCCAATGACCGCGGCATCAGGTTTCTGTGGTTGGAGACAGAGAATGTGATTGGCTGTTGCTTAGACACAAGGCAAAACATGCAATACAGCTATAGGCATAAGAGCTGGGGGTATGCGGATTAATAGATCAACAGTGTGTAGGTCGACACTTTATTTTCAACATGCATTTGGTCATGGAATACAACAAAGTTTTGTACATCCAGAGCCGGCCCTAGCCTAAATGACACCCTAGGCAAGATTTTGGCTGGTGCCCCCTAGCACCGCCACTAGTTCCGCCTCTGACCCTACTCCCCTTTCCCAGCACCATCAACCCTCATCATAGCAGTCATCATTTTGGTGCCCCTACCCGCAATAGTTTAAATAGAAACAGCGCACACATTTGGTGCGCAGCCCAAACAGGGGTGTGTTCTTGCTGGGAAGGGGCATAGCCACACAATAGTACCCCCAATTCAAATTATGCCACACAGTAGTGCAACTTTATTAACATTACATCATGTGATGGTGTCCCTTATTCACGTTATAACACACAGTAGTACCAATTTACCTTATGTACATTATTCCTCACATTATTCATATTATACTCTTAGAAAAAAAATCCGGAGAAAATATTGTATTTTAAGCACCTCCATGGCCACACTGCAACCCAGCACAAAGCAATGTATGCTGGGCAGAGGAGAAGAGCTGCAGCTGCTGCTGTCACTTAAGGGGAGGGGGCCCGGAGCCCCCACTGGGCCCTTCCATCAGACTTTGGCCTGGGTAATTTGTACCCCCTACCCCTTTCTCTCGGCACCCCTGATAATACCACACAGTAATGCCCCTTACACATGACACACATTATTAATGTCCTTATAACCATAATGCCCCTTACACATTATGCCAACCTTTATTAATGCCCTTCATACACATAATGACACACATAATGCCCCTTACACATATGTTGCACATTATTAATGCCCTTATACACATGACACACATAATGCCTGTTACACATATGTCGCACATTAATAATGCGTTTATACATGACACACATAATGCCCCTTACACATATGCCGAACACTATTGCACAACCAACCCACCCGCATACAGCACTCGCACAGCTGCTAACACTGTGACCTCTGCCTTGGATACAGATGTTTCCTCATACATCTTGCCTCAATAGGCCATGCAGCTCCTGGCTAGTTCTGCGAACATTGGGTGCCTTTTTTGCTGAAAATTCATCTTATTTGCATTGTTATGACCAGGACACACAAGGAGCTTCCAATGATTAAAATGATATGCGGCATGCCTATATTCTGTGAGCGGCTGTGGCTGTACCTGCATACGGAATGCTATGTTACAGTGATTTCCATGAATACACTATTTCATATGCAGATACAGTCTCACTCACACACAGAATATAGGCATGCTGCATATCATTTTCATCAGCATAAGCTGCTGATGCCCCTAGGCATTCCAAATGCCCTAGGCAATTGCCTAGTTTGCCTATGCCTAAGGCCGGCTCTGTGTACATCCACTGGCGAGTTTTCACACAAATAGACGTATAAATCACTTACACAATGATTAATATACTCTAGAATGGAGTCTCTTTGGATCTAAAAGAAACTCAAACAATATTAGTCCGTCATTTCCGGCCAATTGGAACACATCAATTGGCAGGAAATGACGGACTAATATTGTCAGATGGAACGGAACGTCACTTCCGGTTTCGTAAACCAGGAAGTGAACGGCTGAATGAGCGTATCAGCTGTTGTAAGTTTGTAATTGGAGGGGGAATAAAAAGGCCCCGTCCGATGGTGTGCATTAGACTTCTGAGGAAGGGCTTTACCTGCCCGAAAGCGCGCTTAAGCTGGATGAACACCACCGAACGGACCCTATTCTGAGGCCATTGGAGGAAGCTGTATCCCCGCTGAGGACCGCTGGTCGGTTACCTAGAGGGTTTTACTTGATGCTCCACAGCACAGTCTGAGGATCCTATCACCCTGAGGGGTATTTTGTTTGTTTTTATCAACCACATGTGAGTGTAATAAAGAATTGTTATTTTTAATATAAAAAAACGGTGTTGCACTATATATCTTTCATCGAGTCCCTAGGGAACTTATATGTGGAGGATCATGTTGGAGTGAAAAAGAAAAAGACCTATTGATATGCGCATTTTATCCTATGGAATGTGAGTGCACTGAATAAATATTATCATTGCTTCACGTTTAAAACATTGCTGCACTATGGTCGTCTTTCTTTGTTTGAGTTTCTTTTAGATCCAAAGAGACTCCATTCTAGAGTATATTAATCCTTGTGTAAGTGATTTATACGTCTATTTGTGTGAAAACTTGCCAGTGGATGTACAAAACTTTGTTGTATTCCATGTCCTTTTGAGCTTTTTTGGTGAAGGCTTTATTGTATTTCCTGGGCAGAGTGTCACTAATTGCGCTGTGGGTGGCTCAGTAAAAATCCTCTCTATCCAACATGCATTTGGTCGACATTGGCAACATGGTTAAATGGGCAACGTTAGTGTTTTTGAAAAACTTTTTCATACTTTAGCTTAAAGCATGAAGAGTGAAGTGATCAATGCGAGGGGACACTGTACACTAAGGGGGTTATTCTGGTTGATGTGCTCGGATGCGTATGGACCTGAATACGATCCTAAATTAGGGTCCATGTGCTCAAGCAAATTGACACCAAAAACTCAATGCGGCCATTTTCTGTGTCCACCATTTCCATGTCGACCTTGTACCTGCTGACCTTTGGGGTGTTAATCATTTTATCGACCACACTTAGGTCGACATTCATTTGGTCGACACCGTTGGGTCGACAGGGGGGGGGGAAGGTCCACAGGGTTCTAGGTCGACATGGGTCAAGGTCGACAGGTGTCTAGGTCGACAGGTCGTTAGACTAACTACACACCTAGTGTGTCTAATACCCCACTTTCCCCTCCCCACTTACAAACTGTATATATATTTGTTGTTGGCTACATTGGGGTTTCCGTTGGACACGGTCCCCAATCAGTACACTGACACGGTCTCTGGCGCCAGAGCCGTGTGTGTCCCTGCCTGTTCTAGATCCACATGAGCGAGGGAGTGCACACAGGCACACCTCAGACTCAGCTCTGCGGTTGGAACGCAGGTTGTGGAACTACTGGCTCCAGCAAGCCTAACAGCAGCGCTGAAACGGCATCACATCCGTGTTCAAGCGCGTGCTGGTGGCTGCACTAAGTGAGCCTCAGGACTATTGTGATACATTGTATATGATAAAGTTACAAACCTGACTTATCCACATTACATGACTTTGGTAATATAAACAAGTCTTCTGTGCCACACTATATCTATTATAAATAATAACGGTGATAACGGGTAGTGGGGTCCCGCTAGGTGAGGATTCTTATCCTTTTTAAAAATCACTATTTGTTGTCTTACGTGTTGTCCAGTCCTTTTTATATCTTCGCAACTATTTTAAATGAACTCAATAAAAGTGATGTTTTACTAAGTATTATTTCTCTAGGTGCACCAAGAAAAGGCACTCTTTTCTGTCCTCCTTAAAACATTTTCTGTGTCCACCATTTCCATGTCGACCTTGTACCTGCTGACCTTTGGGGTGTTAATCATTTTATCGACCACACTTAGGTCGACATTCATTTGGTCGACACCGTTGGGTCGACAGGGGGGGGGGAAAGGTCCACAGGGTTCTAGGTCGACATGGGTCAAGGTCGACAGGTCGTTAGGTCGACATGGGGTTTTTCACCCGTATGTCGACACAGTCGACATGGACACAGTTGGAAGTCAACCGCAGCTGCTCGCTATGCTTCAGGTACGGTGCCTCGCTGCGCTCGGCATGCTATTTTATTCTCACGCCCTAGTGGATGGTAAGGCATGAAATACTACTTGTCGGCACATGTCGGCTCAAAAAACAGTGAAAAAACCCATGTTGACCTAACGCATATGTCGACCCAAACCCATGTCGACCTTGTCCCATGTCGACCTGGACACCTGTCGACCTTGACCCATGTCAACTATCAATACCTGATATTTATATGACCAAAGAACAATAAGTGAAAAGCATAGGTTACGTATTATGTCCGTAACCTGTGTACCCTTTATTCCTAGCTACTTGCGAACAAAGCGTAGCGCAGCGTAGCGTACCTTTACAGTGTATTGTACACGCTTGAATCAATGCAGTGATAAGAGATCCTTTCACAGTACTTTGTCTCTAATCTGCGAATACACTTAAAGGACAATGTCCGTAATACACCTTATCGCAAGATGCAAATAATTTAGACGAGACCACGATATAACAAGTGAGGAGATAGATTCTCCGTATATAGTGTATTTAGTCCCTAATGGACAACAGGGGATTACAGAAAGAAGAAAATACAGGGTAACACGTGATACAATTATCTAACAATAATTATACAATAAGACTCTACTTGGGAAAGAAAACAGGCACAGGATACAATCAGCCAACGATACAATAAAAGTAAGTACAGGGAATGCAACCGTTTACCGTCTCAAATATGCGCAGCGCAGTCCGGTCGGAGCTCGCTATATTCAGATTGAACTATAGCCCGGTCAATGGTAAGGGATAGAAGCAGTGTCGAAGTGACAGAGCCCGCCCAGGGTTAGCTATCTTATAGGGTCAGAAGGGGGAGGTCAAAGGCCATTCCTATTGGTCAGGGTTCGAATGTCCAGTCCTCAGTGATTGGGGCAAAGTATTACACCTGGTTTGCATAGGTGCAGGGGGAGTGAACTTTGGAGTCCTTTGTGTGTTGGCATCGTCGTCGGGGGTCGCAAATAGCTACAAGAACCGGTTATATCTAGATTCTTTTGACACACGCATTTTAACAGAAATAGTCCTTGGAATATAGATTTTGTCCGTAACTATCGGACCGTATGAATTGCGAATTATTCGCAATGACCGGAGCACTGCGCATGAGAAACGGAACGTAACGGTACCAAACATTATACAGACAGAAGTATGTAATGCTGATTAAACTATGTGTAGTGCTCTAAACCTTTAATTAACTATATTTTATTTGGTGTAAGTATGGTATTATGAATTTATGTGTAATAGGATGGCTGCGCTCCTGGTCCACTTTGTCACACAGACTCGGGTATGTATACTTTATTTGCGCAACTCTGCGAACCAAAATGGCGGCCATACTATCCTAAAATGGCGTGTGTGCAACTCGACTTTAACACAACCTAGAACCATGTCGACCCAACAGTGTCGACCTAATGACTGTCGACCTAAGTGCTGTCCACAATACGACCGTATCCCGACCTTTGCATGTTTTACTACATCCTGTGGTTACCGTCATACACTGCACATAAACATATCCCTCAAACAGTCCAGCGCTGTCATATATTATACCAAAACCCAATCGCTTGTTACGGTGAGCGCCGAGCTCTGTGTTTTTTTAGTAATGTGGTCACATACCATTTTGCACCCCAAACCTGGTGGTGGCGTGTGCTGTGGATTTGCACTCGCCACCACAGTGGATTCATAATTTTTGTTTATTTTATAATAGTATAATGATTTCCAATGACGTATGACATGGTGAACCTTCTTCCTCTATTACATAGGACCTCATTCACACCTGTTAGCAAGGCTGCATTTTTTGCAAACAGATAAAACCATGCTGCACTGCAGCTGGGGCAGATGTAACATGCACAGATTTAGATTTGGGTGAGTTATTTTGTTTCTATGCAGGGTAAATATTGGTTGCTTTATTCTTACACTGCAGTTTAGATATTCATAAGTGGAGGCTGTTATATTGCCCTACCTGGTGATAGATGCAGGGCTGCCATCAGAAATCGTTGGAGACGGGACTGACAAAATAGTCAGGGCCCCCCTTCCGAGCGCAGGGTAGCAGGTAAATAAAGGAGGCTGGCGAGCGGTGGGCTGCGGAAGATGATGACATGCGACCCGCCGCTATTAAACGGATGTTGGTGGGTGGCTGCGGCAGCGGGTGACCCATGGCCTGCCACTATTAAATGAAGTAGGGTGGCGGATGATGCGCGGCGCGCTGCGGCAGCGGACGACCCAGTCAAATCAAGGTGGCGGTCAAAGATCGGCCGGGGGTGGGGTGGAATGTGCAACAGAATGCCCGGGCTCTCCCCTCTCTGCCAGGGTGGCAGGGCCCAGGACAATTGTACCCATAGCACCCCCTGATGGCAGCCCTGGATAGATGTCAAGCATGGCGCCGGATCGGTCCATTGTTCCGGGGGCCGGACCGTTTTAGTTTTTACCCAATCCCCATAAAACACTACCCACGCCTCTGGATAAAATGCTCTACCTATAGTTACACTACTCAGCCATAACATCTAATTGACGGCTGGTGCTGTAGTTTAACAACAGATTTAAAAAAAAAACCACTGTCGCTACCATTAGCTTATTTATTCATATTACCTGAGCTGGGGCTAATAATAATTAGTCTAAAAGCCGCCAGTCTCACCCAAGAGAAATAGAATTTAAATACCTAAAGCCTTTCAGCACACACTACGGTGCCAGAAATCATCCCGAATACCATAATATATCCATATATATGTGTCTCTGCAGCCTCAGTCTCTTAGACAAGCATTTAAGTGCAGTTAATTTGTCTCAAAATAATTAATCTGGGGTGAAATTCCAACCCAGATAAAGCAAGCTACATTCATTAAAAACCTCATAATACGATACAGCTGCTGCAATTATTTCCTAATCAAAAGCTTGTCGGGATGAAGATTTATCCGTGTATTACGCATCTACATTGCGAGAAGCAGACTGGAAATTACTGCGCCCGCTCATGTGAGGCGATCTGTTAGGACCATATTTGCTTCCCCTGCTTGAAAAGCACTAAAAAAAAATAGGGTTAACGCTAATTCTCCTTCAGCACTGAGGGGGTGGAATGGATCAATTAGTTATCCCTTCCTCTCCCTGGGGAGTTCTGCTGAATAGACCTACTCAAAAGAATTAACTGTACCGCGCCAGAACCCAGGAACTCATAGATCTGTGGAAATGTGCTGAACTTTTACCGTTGTGCACCAAGAGGGCTGTGGTCATACCCCTTCAACCGCATGACACCCCCTACATGATTGGCTCAAATAAATAAAAATAACAGACTGTTAGCCATAGTCACAATACAGAGAGCATCCCTGTGACCAACATAAAGGCCCTTAATATGGTTCACTCGCAAAGGCAAATTCCTTCTCAAATTGACAAAACCATGTGCACTGCAGGTGGGGCAGATGTAACTAAATCTAACGGTACTTATGTAGTATCTGGGCTGCCGATTTTTTGATTGTATACCTTAACTTAAGGCATACAATCAGTGCGATGCGATATCACATCGCATCGCATGCGACCATATCGCATGCGATGCGATGACCCGATTTTTCCATAGGATTCAATGTTAAAATGGACTGAGTCCACTACTATCGTAGTGAGCATGGAGTTGGATATAAACCTGCCAGAAGAGTGGCGAGCGAAGCGAGCCCCGCGAGGGGACGGTATTCTGTGTCCGCACGCCACGCTTCGGGCTCGGTGGCTCGCTACGCTCGCCACAGGTTTATATCCAACTCCATGCCCACTTGGATAGTAGGGGTATGAAAAGGACCCCTTTTCCCATTGAATTCCATGTTAAAATGGACTCAGTCCATTTTAACATTGAATCCTATGGAAAAATCGGGTCCATCGCATCGCATCGCATGCGATATGGTCGTATGCGATGCGATGGACCCGATTTCAAAATCGGCAGCCCAGATACTACATAAGTACCAATCTAACTTTTATCTGCACGTTACATCTGCAACTGCAAGTGCACATGGTTTTGTCCATTTGAGAAGGAATTTGCCTTTGTGAGTGAACCAGAATAAGGGCCATAGTGCAGACAGTATCCATGTGACTCCCATAAAGTAAAAACAGCATCCACATGACCACCACACAGTAAAGACAGCATTCTAATTACCCCAGTGCATGTCCGTGAATACCAAACAGTACAGACTGCATCCCAGTGATCATCATGTAATACACAGCATTCCAGATAGCACCACAAACCACAGAGCACCACAGGCATACAGCACAGCACAGAGAACGACAAAGTATATTGAGGATCCCAGTGACCACAATGTACAAATACACTGAACATCCTAGTGACCACCATACAGGGTCTGATTCAGAGATGTACATAAACAGAATTTTTACGCAGTTAAGAAATTCCCAGCAGATGATCATGCAGCTGAGTAGCACGGTGTATGTGTTGCAGTGCCCTTATCAGGGCCGGATTATAATGGAGGCACAAGGGGTCAGTGCCCCTGGGCCCCCCTCTAGCTAGGGGCCTCTTGTGGTTGGCATGCATTTAAAAAAAAAAAAAAAAAAAATTTTTAATTTTTTTAGCTAAATGTTTTGTGCATGGCAGTGGGGTAGTGCTGCAGCTTCACCTATCTGCCAATGTGACAATGATTAATGGTGCTGAGCATCGGGAGCCAAGGCACACTGATTACATGAGTGTGCTGTGCATTACTGGGAGTTGACTAAGTCCCATGACACTTTGCACCAGAGGGCAGAGGCTGAGAGGTTTGTACTGAGCTCTGATTGGTGGAGCTCATTACATGCTTCTCAGGCCCATGGAGAACAGCAGCAGCAGCTTAGTCATGGAAGGCTTTTTAATCAGAGGCAGCACTAGGACTGTGAGGTCTCCAACAGAGTAAGGTTCAGAGGGACAAACACAGGCTTTTCATGTGGTAAGTATGTATGTGTGTATATATATATATATATCTATATATATATATATATATCTATATATATATATATCTATATATATATATAGATATATATATATATATATATCCCCTGCAGTTACCCATTGACCAAGTTTATACTGCCTTTACTTTGTGTTTTGACAGTGTAATATTCTCCCATGCAGTTTGCGGCCAGTAATGACAAGTGCAAGGGGGCCCCCCTGTCTAAAGTACCCCGGGCCCCCCGAAGGCTTAATCTGGCACTGGCCCTTATGACAGTGGTCGCATATTGGATTTATTAGCAAAGTGACTGACAGCCAGAGACTGGCGGATGTTACTGTCATGGCAAAAATGTAGATCTGGCACAACCATTTTTGGGGCGCTGACTGTGATTCTGTACTGACCTGCGACAGATGCTGTGTCTTTGTATGCAGCCAACTGGATTTGCAGAGCCACCGGTGGATGTCTCCGTACATGCAGTATTCAGGTGTTAGTGACATTGGAATATTTATGCATAGTTGCTGCGTAATAAATTCACAGCTCCAAATTCGGTTGTGTACATCTCTTAATAAGACCCACAGTACATTAAGCAGCCCACTGACTGTAATACAGTTCACAGACCATTCCAGTGACAGCTATACAGTAACAAAGCATCATAAAGTACAGATAGCACCTCAATGACTACCATACAGTACATTTAGCAGCAATGTGGCTGCCATGTGGACTAAGCGCGCCCAGTGCTCGCAGGTCCACCTCGCACGCTGGGTTGCCTGCACGGCTGTGAATGGATGTAAAACATGCGCATGTGGATTTAAAAACGCTGAGCTCACATTCGAATTTGCATGCGAGTGTGTAGACCAGAATAACCCCCTTTTAGTAGGAATGAATGCAGCAGGTTTGAAAATGTGACAGTTAGTAGTGACTACAGCTGTGTACCATTGGTAGATCTCGAGAACCGGTTTGGCCAAGCCTGCAGGCCTGCACTAGAGGATATTGCAGGGCTGCCGACTTTTGTAGTCTCCTCTCCGGCATCATTAAGCCCCGCCCCCAGGATGGAAAATAACCCGATTTGCCGACCTCCGTGGAGGGGCTAAAATGACGTAATTATGTTAGCACGTTAGCCCCGCCCCCTCCTTGGTGACCCACAGATGGCAATATTTAAACGTCACGGTCAGGGGGGAGGATGCGCAATCGGGGGGCGGAGCGTTAGTCCCCCACAATCCAGGAGGGTTGCCCACCTTTCCGGGGGTCGGGAGGGGGGACCTGATTTTCAGGACACTCCCAGCCATTCCAGGAGGGTCGGCAACCCTGGCGTATTGTGAGTTATTGTTCACTATATCCTCTATTTATGCTCCTGCACGCCGTTAATGATGATTGCTGTCATTACAGGGGTGTACAAGGACTTCTGAAGCAAGCCCCAACATTTTTACCATGACAAATATCTTTTGGACACACACACACACACACAAAAAACAATACAAATTTGTTCTGGAAAAGCAATGAGAGTGTGGAACTGAATTGGAAATGGGGCAGTATGGATGGTGTAATGGTTCGCATTACTGCCTCACAGCGCTGAGGTCATGAGTTCCATTCCCATCATGGCCCTAACTGTGCGGAGTTTGTATATTCTCCCCGTGCTTGCGTGGGTTTCCTCCGGGTACTCCGGTTTCCTCCCACAATCCAAAAATATACTGGTAGGCTAATTGGCTCCCAACAAAATTAGCCCTAGAATGTCTGTGTGCGCGTGTACATGTGGTAGGAATATAGATTGTAAGCTCCACTGGGGCAGGGACTGATGTGAATGTTCAAATATTCTCTGTAAAGCGCTGCGGAATATGTGTGCGCTATATAAGAAACTGTTAATAAATAAATAAATTTGCAGTGGGAATTTACTGTGACAATGACTCGCTGGAACCAACTCGCACCGAACTGAGCCAAGCCCTGGAGTGGAAAAGGTCTGACGTGATTTATCTGAATTTGAGGCTTCCCAAGTCACACATGTCACGGTGTGGAGACTTTATATTCACTGTAACACTATTTGTAGAAAATCTCTTCTTGTGGGATTGTCACTTTTTTCATTTAGAGCTGTGTCTAGGAATCAGGACATGGGGCCTGATTCTGGATCACTTTCCTGCAAATTCACTGTGGGGACCGATGTTTCGTGTCTGCTAACGGGAAAAAAAATATGATTCGATGGTTGGATACACATTAATTTACATGCTGGCGCTGACATTCGTGCTGTGGTGGGGTGCGTGCGGCCGTTCACTCACCTGGTAAGCCGCGTTACCTATGAATATACGCTGCTTAGCAAGTGGATCTGAATCAGGTCAACGGTACATAAAGCTGTACAATACCCGCTAGGATGATGATAAAAAAAAAAAAAAACGGGTATCTGGTCAACAGGTAGACAATGTCTAGGTCGACCTAAAGGTGGACCACTAATGGTCGACAGTGATTAGGTCGACACTTGAAAATGCTCAACATACACTAGGTCAGCAATGACACAAGGTTGACACAAGCAAATGGTCAACATAGCCATGGTCAATACAGCAAAAGGTCTACGTGAGTTTTTTGGATTTTCTTTTTAGCCGACTTGTTCATACTTTACCGTCTCTGTGGGCATAGAGAGAATATAATAGTGTGCCAAGCGCAGCGAGCTGTGCCAGGGGATGCGCTACACTTATACAGTGTCCATGTCGACGTAGACACTAAAAAAATACCGAAAACCTTGTGTTGACCTTTTCCTGTGTCGGCCATGTATACGTCGACCATTTACTCATGTCGACCTTGTGTGACTGTTAACCTACTGTCTGTCGACCATTTTCAGGTGTTGACCTAGTCACTATTAATGGTCAACCTTATGAATGTCGACATGGACATTGTCTATCATTTATCCCAGAACCAAAAAATGTGAGTTCTATAATCTATTACATACAAGAAATTCTATGAAAACAAGTATTTGCTACTTTATACAGGCCATTAGGCAGGGGCATGGTAAGAGATAAGGGGTCCGTGTGACCTGGACACCCCACCATACAGTGAGCCTATCCCCATACCTGTGCCAGCAGTATATGTGTGCCCAGTCATGCCCCAGGCCAGGTATTCACTATGATGGCCCCTCTCTTGAGGACAGGGGAGGAGGGGCTGCAGCACAGTATCAAAATTCTAATAGGGGAACCACACCCACTGCCACCAACTGCCATTCCAAATTGACTCCCTGGTGGGTGTGGTTCCCCTATTTGAATTGTGAACTGTTCTGCAGCCCCGCCTCCCTGGAGTTGCCACTGGTGCATGGCATCACTCTAGAAGTGGGGTGCGAAATAAATTTTCACAGATATATGGCAGCATTTAGTCAGCAACCGCCAAGTTATTTGCTGAGAACACAACAGCAGTGAAGCATACTACAGCACAGTCCACCAGCCTACATATGGTTTCATTCAAGCTGTGTGTGATATGCTCTTATTGTCATTCATAACTTCTTGTGCAATGTGATATATGCAGGAGATAGCGCACAGAATACACTATATACAAATAGCACACAATTCCTACTTACTGTAAGAGAACCTTTATATAACCTGCAGATTCCTATAGCAAGCTCTGTGCTATTCCTTGAGAAGCGATGCAATTCTCCTTTATATGCCCCTGCAGACTTTACAGTCACTGAAAGGCCGACAAGCAAATGTCAGGGACTGAATAATCTTTCAGCAAAAATTAAATCTTCCGTGGATGACTTAGACTTTTTTTTTTGCATCCTCGCTAGTATTGAGTGACATTCCGGAGAGACCTTGAAATGTGCAGATTGTATCCTCGGCCGGGTGCTAGAGCAGGGAATTCTACTGGAAAGAATATTGGGCCTGATTCATACCTGAGTGTAATCGCAGCCTAGTGAATAGTGCAGGGTTGCCTACCCCCCCTCCCCCCCCGAAATGGACGGGAGGCTCCCGAAAATCAGAAAGGTGGGCAACCCTCCCAGCTACCGCTGCCCTGCATCTCCCCCGTGGCAGCGTGAATTTCCAGCGATTAGCAGCTTTTCTGGGGTGGGGCTAAATATGCAAATTGGGTACTTATGTACTAACTGGGCTGCCGATTTTGAAATCGGGTCCATCGCATCGCATCCGACCATATCGCATGCGATGCGATGCGATGGACCCGAGTTTTCCATAGGATTCAATGTTAAAATGGACTGAGTCCATTTTAACATGGAATTCAATGGGAAAAAGGGGTCCTTTTCATACCCCTACTATCCAAGTGGGCATGGAGTTGGATATAAACCTGTGGCGAGCGTAGCGAGCCACCGAGCCCGAAGCGTGGCGAGCGGACACAGAATACCGTTCGCTCGCCACGCTTCGGGCTCGGTGGCTCGCTACAGGTTTATATCCAACTCCATGCCCACTTGGATAGTAGGGGTATGAAAAGGACCCCTTTTTCCCATTGAATTCCATGTTAAAATGGACTCAGTCCATTTTAACATTGAATCCTATGGAAAAATCGGGTCATCGCATGCGATATGGTCGTATGCGATATGGTCGTATGCGATGCGATGCGATGGGATATCGCATCTCATCGCATCTGATTGTATGCCTTAAGTTAAGACATACAATCAAAAAATCGGCAGCCCAGATAATACATAAGTACCGCAAATTGTGTCATTTAGCCATGCCCCCTCTGGGATTTCCAATACTGGGGGCGGGGCTTGATGATGTCTACACCGGGCCCTGCCCCCGAAGGGCTGCTGACAGTCTCTCTTCTCCGGGCTTCTCCCAGAGAGGAGACTTTAAAGGAAGGCAACCCTGGGTACATGCTTCCCGCCACGTCGCACGAATCCCCTCGATAGCAGGAGAGAGGATGTGTATGTGATCACATCCCCTTGCATGCGGCCGAATGGGAGAGAAATCATTCGATGGTCGCTAACCATCAAATGATTTTTCTCCCCTTTGGTAATTAAAGTCGTTCTAGACTGACTTTTATTCAGGACGCTATCTGCCAAATTTGGGGGCACCACTTGCGTCATGTGACGTTAGCCGCAGGCATCGCTACTCCTGCGTTCTCAGGGGAATGCCCAGCACTTTTATGGGGTCGCCCATGCTGAGCGTTCCCCTGCTGCTGCCCCCTGCCCTCCCTTCCTGGAGAGAATGGCTTGGCCAGGACCTACTCGACCAGTGCGATAATAACCGGCCAATAAGCCTGCGCTGATGTCACACGCCTTCCCTGGAAACTCCTGGGCACGCCTGCCATTTCCATGACACTCCCAGTAAACGGCCTGGTGACCACCACCACAACTGCTGGCTTTCTGTCAATCACCTTGCATACAGCCAGCAAGTAAATAGATCGATAATCGCTCGGCCTGCATCAGGTCTGGATAATCCCCTTTACAGTACTATGGGAAGGGTTATCAGAAACGGAAATGCGCCCACTGCAATGCTTCAAATTCTGCACCTTGGTAAATCTGACTATGGTGGCTATGTCCCTTGTCATACATTCTAGGTAATACTTATTAGCGGGTATCACTCAAAAACGTTAATTTTCATATGCTGCGAACATTAAATGATAAATAAATATCGCAGAGATCTGCAGACAGACTGGTTACCAGTCCCCCCATGACCTGCTCCGCAGTGCATTAGGCAGAGAGGGCATAAAGACAGGGAGGCATCCTAAGTGCCTAATTCAGCATGGATCGCTAATTAGTGACAAAGCAGTTGCCTGCGATCAAAAAGTCGTCACTCGGAAATATAGCATAAACGTGCCTTGCAAAACTGCGAACGCATCACAAATAGCTAGGCATTCGCAAAAACAGAACCATCAAACAGTTTTTTCCACCTGATTAAGTCTAGGGCTTCCACTACTCTGGTACAGAACCAGGCTGGTGGTCATCGCTGACGTCAGAGACCCTCCTGAAAAATGCCGTATTCTGCATTGCAGACCTACAGTATGTACACAAAGTGGAGAGATAATGCATCACTAAAATATGTAATACAGGTTCACCACCGATTTTCCGCCTGTCATCGGTTCCAGCACTGAGCCGGATTACTGATTTTGGCGGATTTTCGGTGGTGTCACCTGAATGCAGTGAGCTCCCTGCAGCGTGACCCCCGCAGCTCGATTCCCTCCTCCCCAACCCCCCACAGCTTGTCTCCTGCTTGCAAGGGATGCAAGCCTCAGTGCCCGTTCCCCCCCCCCCCCCAGTGTGACTCTCCCTTTGAACAACCTGATACCCTCCAAATTCACCTCTAAGCCCTCCTTCTGCCCTCACACTGGCGTCCTAAACCCTCCCACAGATGTGTCTGAATTAAAAGACATTGCAGACCATCGGTTGCCATAAAATCGATGGTGTACCTGTATTATAAAGATCTATGTACTTAGCCTTGGAGAGTAGGGGGTACTGGGAGACCACCCCAGCTACTCTGTTACTAATCTGGCTCTGCTTTCAGCCACCTGGAGGAAGCTTTAATATACTGTAATATAGGGGGAGAAACAGATTAAGTGAGGGTGGGGGGCAGTTTGGAGGCAGTCTGTGATTGGGTGCAGGGAGATCTGCAGACTCCATAGCACTTCTAATGGGTGTGGATCATATTGTTGACTGCACTTAGGTTGACAGTCATTAGTTCGACACCATTGGATCGACAGGTGGGAAGGTCGACAGGTGTCTAGGTCGACATGGGTGAAGGTCGACAGGTGTCAAGGTCGACAGAGGACAATGTCGACATAGGGTTAGGTCGACGCAGCGTTAGGTCGACATGGGTAAGGTCGGAAGGTCGACATGTTTTTTTTTACTGTTTTTTTTACCCAAATGTCGACCCGAAGTCGACTGCGGCCCCTCGCATCACTCGCTACGCTCGTAATGCTTCGGGCACGGTGCCTCGCTGCGCTCGGCACACTATTTTATTCTCCCACCACACCCTAATGGATGGTAGGGCATGAAATACCGCCTGTCGGCACATGTCGGCTCAAAAACAGTAAAAAAAAAAAAAAAAAAACACGTCGACCTTCCGACCTAACCCATGCCGACCTAACGCTGTGTCGACCTAAACACATGTCGACATTGTCCCCTGTCGACCTTGACACCTTTCGACCTTCACCCATGTCGACCTTCCCACCTGTCGACCCAACGGTGTTGACCTAATGACTGTCGACCTAAGTGCTGTCGACAATACGACCGTATGTCCTTCTAATCCAGTCACAACACATGCAGTTCCTCTTTCCTGCCTGTGGTGACGCTCTCTGCTCTGTTGCTTTTCGCGCACTCTGGTTCGATTCGCAGTACTGAGATACAGACCAAAGTGTGCTAGGAGTTCAGGGTGCTAGAATGATAGCATGAACACATGTTGCTTAGGTGACATTACTGTAGGGCGCTTGGCAGAATGGTGCAGTTAGGAAAGTGCACAGTTATTAAGAGCACATTCTCCTGGAAGGCTTCGGGAACCACAGCCTCGCACAGCAATAGAAACGCACTCTCCCATAACTATTCTGTAACACTGGTGTTCCTCTGCGGCCCAAGTCAGTTACTTCCCAGATCCTCCGATGCTGACACAACTCCCAGCTGACACATCACACGCGGCGCTGAGGCGCACAATGCACCAAGCCGCTTACATACATTAGATGAAACAAATCAAAGGACAAACTGGCGAGGGAGAGAGATCTCAGCGGCTGCCAGAATCTAATCACAGCCCTCCATAGATTTTCCCATTATGCCTCTGATCAGAATTATTGATCTATTTGGAGGACAGTCTATTAATTACAATCCAGATGGATCATTTTCTTTAGTTTTAATTTTGCTACTGATCAACTCGTCTCTTGAACTATTGAAATGAGTCTGCCCTTGCTGGCTGCAAGTATATTTATAAAGTGTCAGGACAGTGATGAGAAAAAAAGCAGCACAGAGAAGCAGCATTTTCTCATTGTGTAGCATTGGGTTTTATGTTGTGTGCAGTGTTCCCTCTAAGCTGTGCGCACGTGCGCGCGCACACAACTCGACAAGCGTGCGCACAGACATTACAACAGAGCGCACAAAGCAGCAGTGGTCCCTTTTTGCAGTTGTGGACTCAATTAATGTGTGTTTCACACATTAACTACATAGTGTGCTGTGTTTTGAATGTTTAAATGTTTAATATAATTTTGAAGTAAAGTTAACACAAATGCTGAACGTCATTTTCCAGTTATATATAAGTGACGCACAAAAATGTAAATTTCCTTCCAAAGTTGCACAGCCAAAATCTTTTGCCGCACACAGCCTTTGTAAAATTAGAGGGAACATTGATTGTGTGTATACTATAAACATACATTTTCCTGCAAAATATATGTAATAGGGGTCGAGTTTGCCGCTGGTGCGGGAGTTTGGCCTAGAATGGCCATATTATTAAAGCGGCAATCATTTACAAGGCAAAACCAAGAATGGACATATTTTAAAAGTGGCAATTCTCAACCGAAATCCTGCACCTCTGGCAAACTCGGAATAACCCCCACGGTTTGAAGGCGCACCCTGTAATGCAATGTAGAGATTATTGGTTCTTGGTGCAGGACGCAAATGTTTCATGCAGCGCAGGACATCAGCAGGTTGTCAGTGATTGTACGGGGTGTGAGGGAAAAATAAAGAGTCAGGGAGAAATTTACTATGGTGATGGGAGGACTATTTCAGGTGGGATGTTGCTATCTTCTAGAAGGTGCTAATTAAATGAGAAATAGCTTCTGATTGGTTGTCCACACGAACATCCAATGTGAAATAGAGCTCTCATCTTAGCAAATTTCGCACCCTTCAACACAGTCCCCGTATCTCTGACTAGCTCGCTGTCAGAGAATGAGGCCCAGCAGAGGCTGCATGCGGGTCCTCTCCTCCCTTGATAGGCGAAATCCCGCACGGCAAAAAGCCGTGCCGTGCAAAGTAGTTGTCAATGGACACTATTGTGTCCATTCATACGGGTGGTTGCAGCCGGATCCCACCACTGGAAGGGACTGCTGCTGGGCTGTGGCCATCCCCTCCATTCTAAACTTCTTAGTGCGGCACAGCTTCCTGGCCGGGCGGGATTCTGCCGTCCGGCAGGAGCCAGAATGTGTGAAATAGCCCTTAAGCTCCTGTACACACATACAGTAACACGCTTATACACATACATGCTGACACACACATATACCCATAAACACACACACTTATACACATACAGATTGTTACAGACAGTCACACACACGCACATATACATATTGGTCATAGAGTTATAAACATAGACATGTACCACATAAATATTACATACTATATATATATATATATATATATATATATATATATATATATATATATATATATATATATATATATATATATATATATATATATATATATATATATATATATATATTACACCATGAGGCCAAAACTGCACACACTTACTAAAATAGATTCAGAGTGCCAGGGCTCGTATATATTGTAATGCATCCATGCATTAGGAAGCCAGCAACATCTTTGTGCAAAAATATAAAAAAGTTTTATTTATAGTGAAAAAAGGCATAAGTGCACTTATGCCTTTTTTCATTATAAATAAAACTTTTGATATTTTTGCACAAAGATGTTGCTGGCCTCCTAATGCATGGATATATATATATATATATATATATATATATATATACACACAGTATAGTGTGACCTACTTACTACAGGGTGGGCGGTGCTGTTTGTGGACACTGTGAGTGAGTACAATAGCAGCTCCTCCCCTGCCATGCTGCTGCAGCACTCGTCTCACCGTGTAGCTCCGCCCCCTGGTCAGACTCCGTTTGCGCAGTTACACAGTCAGTATGCAGTCACTATGCGTGCGTGCGCTTCAGCTGTCATGAACGCTGCTGGGCTCGACTCGACTCGGAGAGCGGGGGAATGGGGGCCACCTTAACCTGACTCTCTGCCGCTGCCCATAAAACTGCTGCTGCTTCAGTCCCATGGAACCAGCCCTAGGTTAGGCAATTGATGCCCCTAAGCATTGGCTCTGACAATAGCAGGACCACAGGTTGTGTCTGTGGCGGCAACTGGCCGCGTGGGTCAGACGCCGAGCTGCAGCAAACAGAGGAGCATAGGCCGGAGTAGGGGCAGACATGGGAGGTTATTCTGGGTGGTGCGTACATTTCCGAAATCTTTCGGAGCGGTCCGCACGCCACGCTGTGCGGACATCGTCCGAAGAAACGCCCACCGGACCTCCGCATACAGACGGACTCACAGTAGAAGAACGGGGCGTGTTTACGGACGACATCCAAACCTTGCGTGTGCGGTGGAAACACACATATTCTGCACGGTCTTACAGCGTATGCACGGTCTTACCGCGTCAGAACGGACGGGAACCTGGCCGTACGCACCGATGCGGTGTATTTTCGCAAAAATCACCACTCTTATCTGAACTCCGAAATCGGTCACATGACACACTTATGCAATTAGGTAACCTCATTAAAAAGTGTTTGTTTGGAATTGGAATCAATTAAATCCTAATACATACTTAAACACATTACTACCACATCCATTACACACATTAACTCTTACATCATGTGAAGTGATATTTGTTGCATGTGTCAAAAAACATGCTTTTTCAATTTTGTGTTTGACCTTAGTGTAATAAATTTATATTTTTATCCCCAAATGTGTGGTTTTATTGGTGAATGTAGAAGTGACATGTATATTTATATTAGTGATAGGAAGTTCTGTCCATTGCTTGCAGTGTAAATGTGTGTCAAAAATGCAGCATATATTTGTGTGTTTAGTAATGGTCCATTTAAGCTGCAATGGTTCCAATTGAAGCAATGACAAGAGTGTAATTAATGAGTAATGAGTAAAGGAGTGGATTGTATTGTGTTCAGCTGACATTGGTTGAGGTGCGCCCGTACTGATTGGGCGTTCCGAATGCCTAGCACATGACCGAGTGGTGTCCGCAAAGCAATACTTGCGTATGAACACCGCATGTTTCCTGCCTTTTTGTTCGTGTGCATTCGGTGTGCTGTCCGAAAGTAGGCGTACCAGAATTAGTGCACTCCCTCGTGTACGCCCATGTTTACGCCCAGTTTAGCCCACTTTGAAACTACGCCCCTGTGTACTTCCGAATGACGCCCATATCTCCCGAGTGAATGCGGTGCACATTTCTGTCAGTATTAGTGCGAACAAGTACGGAGACCTTGCGTGGCACATGCGCATAGCGTTGCCCATGCATGCGCAGACGGCTAAAAAACGCCATCCGAAAGAGTTCGGGAAAGTACGCACAGACCAGAATAAGGCCCATGATGACTGTGAATGAAAGCAGCCGGGAAAGGCAGGGGATAGATACCCTGGTTTGCAGCCCTCCCTCATCCATCAGTACGCCACTGCTGCGCAGAAAATGTATTTGTCAGTGTGCGCACAGTGCTCCCATCTTGTCCATTAGCACAACACACTGCCTCACAGGACACTGTGTTATGCGTTACCTAGGCTGAACACCCAGGCAGGTGCTGCTTCCACCAGGACCTGCAGCAATTGACTCCATTGTCTCTGACAGGTCCACCCGTGAGGCACGGGCCTAGTAACAAATCCGGCCCTGCCTAAACCCACCACAGCCTACCCCTCCCCTCTAGCCTAACCCTAGGCCTCTCTTCTAACCCCAACTCTCCCTCCCACAGCCTAAACCTAACCTTCCCATTATCTGCACCCTGACCCTAAATCTAATCCACCCCCCATGGTCTAACCCTAACCAGCCCAAGCATTCAAACTATCAAGTTGCCAGCAGCCGGGATTCCAGCATCTGTATCTCCAGTGGTTATTCTGGTGGTGCAGGTTCAGGTTGAGATACTGCCGTCAGTATTATGGGGGTTATTCCGGCAAATTCTTTCTTAGATGGACAAAACCATGTGCACTGCAGGGGGGCAGATGTAACATGTGCAGAGAGAATTAGATTTGGGTGGGGTTTTACTTCAAAGTGAGATCTATATTGCAGTTTAAAAATAAAGCAGCCAGTATTTTCCCTGCACAGAAACAAAATAACTCAAATCTAATTCTCTCTGTACATTTTACATCTGCCCCCCTGCAGAGCACATGGTTTTTTCCATCGAAGAAGGAATTTGCCAGAAATAGTGAACAAGATAAACCCCCTATGTGCTTGATTTAAACAGTAGAATTGGCTTGTAGTAAAAACAAGTGGGGGGGTTCAAATCTATGTAGCCACAGATAAAAAATGATTGTGCATCCGGCAGCAGTAGAACAAAAATGTCAACTGCACGTCCACCTAATTCTGCACCAGTCTCGTAGCACAAAAGATAAGGGAGACCTAACAATGGCAGATCACCATTACTGCAAGTCCTTGTCAGGCGCAGGATAGAAGTCAGCAATGCAGTGTATTAGGAGTCGCCTGTCTCACACCGCTGCCTGAGACTACTCAACCTTAATTGCTTTCACTGAGATCATTGGGGGGATATTCATTAAAACAAGGGCACAGCAGCAATAGGTTCAGATTTGTTTTATATTGAAAAGTGGTTCTCTTCCCTGCGTGACATTTATAGGAACATCGAACACTTTCTATCGATTTGTCTTCTTTTTCTCTGTACAAAGGTGTCTCGTACCTTCCACATACCAGGTCTATACTATATAGTCATTTATGAGTCTTTGTTCGGTGCAAGAACATGACACAAGATGTCGGAAATGTCACCGGCATGGTCACTCTCTCCCACATCCACCCCACCTATTAGTGAGAGGATTCATGAAATGCCAGAAAAGCCGCAAAGGACGTAAGAAAAATGTAGTTCTCAGTTCCAAATATATTGCACATCACTATATATCAAAGGAACATCGAGTGTACGAGCGATAAAAATCTGTGAACAGTGTTGTTCGCGTATATATTATATCTAAAGCATATATCGACGCATTGCGCTGTGTGTACGTGCAATCTGCTGACCACCCGTACAGCCGCTGCAGGAGCTGGCGGTTATTCCATGGCGGCATATACTATATGACCTGGGGTTTCTGGCATAATGTGAATTGGTTGGGGCAGTACGGATGGTGTAATGGTTAGCATTACTGCTACACAGCGCTGAGGTCATGGATTCCATTCCCACCATTGCTCTAACTGTGCAGAGTTTGTATATTTTGGTTTCATCTCCCACAATCCAAAAATATATTGGTAAGTTATACTGGTTCGCAACAAAATTAACCCTAGAATGTCTGTGTGCGCATGTACATGTGGTAGGGAATATAGATTGTAAGCTCACTGGGGCAGGGACTGATGTGAGTGTTCAAATATGCTCTGTAAAGCGCTGCGGAATATGTGTGCGCTATATAAATAACTGGTAATAAAAAAAAAAATGGGGGCCCTATAGTGTGTTTAAAATACTTGTGGTGCTGGTAGTTTTTACTTTTTACTGAGAAGCATATCCTACTGCTAATTTTATTGGTAGGGGCCCCAACAAGTTAGTTGCACTGAGCCCCTCACCAACCCTTATCTGGCCCTGAGTATTAGAATCTCACCACACTTGAAAATGTATTAGGCTTTATTTGTGTGGTTAGTGTATAACAGTATATACCCTCTTAGGCAGTGGTATAAATCCCCGAAACCTCAAACAGGTCATGTTTGCCAGGTTACCTAACAGGTGCACAGGTGTACTCATTACTCACTGATACATGTTTACAGCAGGGTTGCCTACCTGACCCTCTCCTTCAGGGAGAAAATGCTCTGTTCCTGGACTTCCCTGGTATTGCCATCACCTGTTGTGTGCTAGGTAATTTATATATAAAAAAAAAGGTGTTTCACCACAGGCGATGGCAATCATACATTACCAGGGAAGTCCAGGAACAGCGCAAGCCTGACTAGGTTGTAATGCAACCTGTGCCCAAATGGTTAAAACACATTGACTGAGGTACAGATTCTTCTTTTTAATCTGTCTGTTACAAATGCTGGAAAATGGACAAAAATGATTGTTTGGATAAATTTGCTACATCAGACGGATTGAACCAATTTTTCTGAATAACCTTTGTCTGCTTTCCAGTGTTGGATCCTCATATACTCCCATACGTAACCAGATCTTTGAACAGGTTTTCAAGATTTGGAAAAAATCTGTGGCGCTATTATGATTGGAATTCGCCCGTCCCGGGTAATGGGATATTCCCCTTATCCCTAGTAGACGTATATGATTTTTGATAATATACTCGGGATATAGGCGCTTTCCTCACGGACTTCGAAGGTTTCTGCTTAGATTTTCTTGTAACATATATGGGAGAATTATTCTGCTTTATGTACTTTATTGTCAGGTAAATAAAATATGTATATACTCCCCTTCTGGTCGATTTTGGTTCCTTTCTTTCTTCAGAAGTAGTCACTTATGTCACTCCTCAGTCGACATATAGAACGGGGAGACAAAAATATATACAAGATCCAATGTGTAAATTCGTTTATAACGATATTTGAGGAAACTTTATGGTGTTCTCTCAGAAGTGGGTTTATTTTAATGCGTACCCAACTCACTTGAAAGAACAGCTTTATACACTAATCAAGGTATCTTTAGATTTGGGTTGCATACCTGTACTCACGGTGACGACAGCCGTGGAACATATAAAAAGGTATCTTTTCCAATGGTTCGAGATCAAACGTTTTTTATTTCACAATACAAGATAATAAAAGATAATAAAATCCAGGATGCGGGCAGTGTCAATATTGGAGTCAACACCCAGGTGTCCAAGGGTCCGACCTGGAACCTGTGTGGTCTTCCAATCTTACACTTACCTACTTCTCTTGGGGTGGTAGCACTAGTTCAGGAACAACATGTTTCGAGACATGTGTCTCTTCCTCAGGCTCCTGACTAGTGTATTGTTCCTCTTCTGCTTTTATACCCTATCCCTCCAGGGCTTCCGGTTCCGGGTCTCCGTGACCGGAAGTGCCTCTTCCGTATATCTTTAGATCTTCCCTATTCATAATAAAATATTTAAGCCACCTCTACTGAGACTAGGCGATATATATAAGTCTCAGCAGTGGCGTAGCTACGTCTTGGGCGCCCCCCCGCCGTTAGGGGGGGGGGGGCGCCCACCCTCCCTGTCGCCGCCCCGCTAAGCACCCCTACCCCGCCGCCCATGCAAACCCCCCCTCAATCCCCCACATCCTTACCTATCGCGCTGGTCCCGGCGGCTCCGTTCTTCTGCTGAGGACCACCAGAAAATGGCCGCGCCCATACAGCAGACAGTTTCAGAGAACTGTGTGCTATATGGGGGCGGCCATTTTGTGGTGGTCCTCAGCAGAAGAACGGAGCCGCCGGGTCCAGCGCGATAGGTAAGTCTGCGGAGGATTGAGGAAGGGTTTAACTATAGCACCGCAGCCCCCAGCGCCCCCACATGCACAGCGCCCCCCCGCGGTGGCGGGGGCTGCGGTGCTATAGTTACGCCGCTGAGTCTCAGATTCCGCATATGTAGGGCGGCAGACAGCAACAATAAACACTCGCGGCATATAGTGAAACATTCTTCTTCCGGCCACGATGTCATCACTTCTGGTACACGCAGCTCACCGGAGACTAGTGTACACTCTGAATAACTTCCCCCGGCGTCTTCTAAATTCCCGCTCTTTACTTTATTTCTGTTGGAATAGTTGGCTCACGTGTTTATTGTATTAAAGTCCGCTTGGTTTATCCATTCTATTGGCGTCCTCTGTTTTCCCGCTTTTTAACTTAGACTTCTTCTGTATAAGGCCGAGTGGTTCTTCCTACATAAGTCAAACCACAACAACACTCAATTAAATAGATTACATTTGATGTCTCGCAGGTGATAAAATCTCTAATCTTTAAGGTGACGTTATTGATGGAAACTTCTGTTACTTTTGACGTTACTGCTGAGACTTGTTTTCATCCAATGCATGATCCACAACGGTGGAACCCTTTTGTGCGTACAAGATTTTTTCTCTCTTCTGGGAGTGCACTTCGTACTAGGTGGTTCTTCAGATTATTTGAATTGCGGTAAACAAATTTTGTTCCACGGCTGACGTAACCAGATCTTTGTTCCCACCAAATAAGTTGGATGGATAAATCTGTAAGTGTGTAGCCAGCTTTAAGGGAAACATTAACAAGAATGGTCCCACCAGCATTTTGAATTGTTTCCTTTGTTCATACTCATCATCATCATGAGGGTTTATTTTTATTAAGGATTGAGCGAATTTACAATATGTTTCACTTTATCAGCAAGACATTATGTTCGACAAATATTTGACAAACAACATTTTTGCATATACAGAAGAAAGAAAAAAAAATTATCAAGACATGAAATGTAAAAGCAACATTAATATTAATTCAGGTAGACAAGACCAAAAAGGAACCCTAATGGACCGGAAGGTCTATTGGACTAGTCCCCGTGAGGGCACGAGTCTCGTACCACTGAGTAGAGTGGAAGCATTTGTAAATCTGTGTTTTTAACTCATTGGACAGTGAATCAATAAAACCTTCCCAAATTTAAAAATAACGCCTCTGTGTGATCTTCTTTTTGGAGGGATGTTTCCACCCACTCCATATGGAATATGTGGAATAGTCTATTCACGGGGTGACAGGGTGGGACTCCAAACTGCCCCCCTGCCACAGGACACTGCCAGCCCTGGGTGGGACGTGTGAACTTCCCCAAAAATCGGGACTTTCCCGCAGACAGTTGGGAGGTATGCATTTAAGTACCTGCCACATTACCCCCAAACCATTGGCACAAGTCATGGCCTAAATCCCTCCCCTTAAAACATGTTGACGTGCCATCCATGTAAACATGAATTACGTTGACATGGTCACTGTTACATGGCACTGCATGCCAACATTTGTGTCCAAGATGCACCACGCATGTGTCCTGATTTTCAGTGCACGGAGATGCAGCCCAAAATCCATGTCACTGACAGAGGGTGGCAAGGCTGATACAGGCATTTTGTGGGCATGACTAGGGATGGCCATTGACCATCGATGATTTGAAATCATTGAGGGTTTCTGGCCGATGTAGGAAAGTTTGCCATTGATGTGGGAGAACCAGATAGTTTCTTAACATCGATGTCAACCTTAAACGAATAGTTTAGTTTTTTTTTTCCCCCCAAGGGACTGGGACACGGAGCATAGCTTCGCCCTGTGTTTTGATCAGTCAAATAAAATGGAAGACCATCGATATGTAAAATCATTGATGGTCATCCATTGAATAGTATGACACTATTGATGGCCAGTGGCACTATTGCCATCGATGGCCATCCCTAGGCATGACGATGCAACCGGCTGCATAGACAGAAGAGCATATCAGGAGAATCTGAACCTTTCATAGGCTGGTTGACGTTTCGATGTTGCAACCATCGGGACACCTAAAGATGCACTGTAATGAAACGCACTGGCTTAAGACACTGCAAGCGGGCGTTTTAGTTCATACAAAACTGTGGTGGCAATAACATAAATGTGCAGCACTACCTGCACCTGCGTCCACCTTAGGCTCAGACCCACTATTTCATATTACCCCTTTTGTCACTGGATTATGGTCCAGGGAGCCAATAAACTAGATATTTTAGTCAATGTCCTGGACAATGCTGAAGCTGCCATTGCACGCAGTACACTATACAGCAACAATTATCTAGTAAGAAATTTGCCTATAGATCCTGACAAAATACTGTACAAAGTCTATACCCAGCATAATTCCTATAACCTGACACAACCCACACAATTTCCTATTCACATAATAAATAATCTATGTAACAGCATGATTGCTAACAATTTAAAATAGTTTTCTTTTCTGCCCGAGCTGATAAATCTAAGCACGTCATGCAAAATACATCCCAGAGAAACCGTGTAGTGCTACATCTCCCTTCACATCAAATTACTGGATGGTATTCTAACCAGTGGCGGATCCCGTGGTGGGGCTGCAGCACAGGTCAGAATTCAAATAGGTCGCACCAACTGCCAGTGAGTCCTGGCTGGTGATGTTTGGGTGTCAGTTGGTGTGGTTCTCTTGTCTGAAGGATGGCACCTCTGGTGCCACCGCTAACATTATTTTTGCATTTGAATGTTTCTCTTAAATGAATACATATTCACTTAGAAAGCCAAGAGAATAACACATACATGTTAAGCAATGTAAGAACTACCCCAAATAGGCATTATATCAGTGGTTCTCAAACTTGGTCCTCAGGTCACCAGACAGGTACACAGGTGCACTCATTACTGACTGACACAGGTGGACCAAATTATTTCACTTGATTCTGTGAGGAGACCTGCAAAACAGGCACTGTGTGTGGTCCTGAGGACTGACTTTGAGAACCTGTGCATTATATCATACCCTCCAAAATGGCCCATTCCAGTAGGTACAAAATGCTCTGCTACTGGACTTCCCTCTTAGGCCCTTATTCAGATCTGATGGCAGCACAGTTTGGCAAAACCATGTGCGCTGAAGGTGGGGCAGATGTAACATGTGCAGAGACAGTTACATTTGGGTGAGGTGTGTTGTAGTATTTACCCTGCACAGAAACAAAATAACTCACACAAATCTGACTCTCTCTGCACATGCAGTGCACATGGTTTTGCCCATATATGTATATAAAAAAAGGTAGGAGCAGATATATACAGTATCTATATATGTCTAGTGTCTGATTGTGTGTCTCCGAAACACTGCCATCTGAAACATCTTTCTCGCTCACACATGCACAAACACAGAGGCATCACAAGGTAGCAGACTAGCTTTCGAAGCATTTGTGACAGAAACAGGCTGATCAGGGCATCATACCCTAATGGAGGAGGCCGCACACTGGCCTTCTCCTCTCTTATAGCGCCTCTGAGTGGACTATACACAATTACGGAGAACATCGATGCTCTCAGTTAGCCTATGGCTACAAAGAGTTAGCGACTCGGACGCCATGTATCTCTAGGTTTTCCCATCTACTCCTCTTAAACTCCCCATTACCACCTCCAAACGGCAGGGTGGCAGTGGCACTCCTGCATGCACATAGCTATCACAGCACGTGTGCAGTCTAACGATAATCACCATTTGGTGATAATTGCCCGTTGCGTACAAACATGAATTAGGCCCTTCACAATTAAAGGCTGGAACAATTCCAGGTATATATTTTCCAGCGGAAACCTGGCACTGCAAATGGTAATTTAGTTGCAGTTGAAAATGATATACAGAACATAACATCTGAACTACTGTATGCTGTATTCAATACATAAAAGATGCACTGGGAAATGTATGCGAGATTCCTATAGAAAATGTATACATATACAAACATAGGTACTTGTTTCCTAGCACGGCCACAAATCTTCGCCATCGGGGGTAATTTGAGTGGCCTGCGACGGGTCGGTCGCGTTGTGTGCGCCTAAAAATGCTTAATTGGTCCACCCACGATGGGCGCGATTTCCCCATAGGGAACAATGTTAAATGCCTCAATTTACCCGCGATTACCCCGATTTCCCATAGGAAACAATGTTAAATGGGTCAATTTACCCAAATCATCATAGGGAAGAATGGTAAATGGGCCAGAAAGGCCAAAAAACCCCCCTGACCAGTGAAATGTCCCCCCAAAAGTAGTTCACGCCACCCCGCGATGAACGTGAACCCGAAGCGTGGCGAGCGCAGCGAGTCCGCGAGGGGTGGCGGTACGCGTCCTCCGACCTTTTCATACCCCCACTATCCACTAGGGCGTGGAGTTGAGAATAGAATAGTGTGGCGAGCGCAGCGAGCCACCGAGCCACCGAGCCCGAAGCGTGGCGAGCGCAGCGCGCCCCGCGAGGGGACGCGGATACCTTCACAGGTAAACGCGTCCCTTCGCGGGCTTCACAGATATCCGCTCGCCACACTATTCTATTCTCAACTCCACGCCCTAGTGGATAGTAGGGGTATGAAAAGGTCGGAGGACGCGTACCGCCGCCCCTCGCGGGCTCGCTGCGCTCGCCACGCTTCGGGTTCACGTTGATCACGTGGTGGCGTAAACTACTTTTGGGGGGACATTTCAATGTTCAGGGGTGTTTTTGGCCCATTTACCATTGTTCCTATGATAATTTGGGTAAATTGAGCCATTTCACATTGTTTCCTATGGGAAATCGTGGTCATCGTGGGTAAATTGAGGCATTTAACATTGTTCTCTATGGGGAAATCGCGGGCATCGCGTGTGGCCCATCGCACCCGATTTTTTTGCACATGCGATGCCCGCGATGGCCCCGATTTTACCCCCGATGACCGCGATTATGATCGTTGTGGCCGTGCTAGGAAACAAGTACCCAAACATACATTACATACATACACATACACACTGCACCTCTCCCTATCCTGGCGGCCTCCACTTCTCTGCCACAGTGCGATGGTACATGGAAACTAGCACAGCATACACGTATATATTGAGAATCAGATATACTGATGACACAGTGAAAAGAATCTGCTTACTGCAGCATAAAGGTAAATACAGTACAAACCATTGTACAGTACTGTTGCTATTTCTTTTTGTGCTTTCAGCAAATATGTTATAACATAAATATTTAATGTACATTGTATAGAAAAAAAAATAAACAACAATAATGTGTCAAAATGTAATGTATATATATATATATATATATAACATGCAGTTTTTGGAGGGAGCACTCGTGACAGTTTCCAATGGTAATTAAAGAATGAAATAAGCAAACGCACACAGGAAGGTGCTGTTAATCGACGTTTCGGGTGATTTACCCTTTATCAAGACAAGACCATGGCCCTTATTCTGATTCGAGCGGTACGGCCCGCGTGCGGCCGTACCGCCGATGTTTTCCGTCTGCACATGCGCAGAGGTCAATCTGCGCATGTGCAGGCGAATTCGCCGCACATAACGTTACTACGCCGCAAAGGGGGCGTATAGGGGAGTGAGGGGCTTCATGCCCTCATTTCCCTATGTATACGCCCCGCGTTTCATGGGCGTTCCCATGCAAACGCGGGGCGTACGCATGCTAATGAGGGTATGACGCCAGTGATGGGGGCGGAAAGCTGACGTCGCCGGATGTCAGCTCTCAGCCCCCATACAAGCTATCACACGGACGATTGTCCGTGTGGTCTCAGCTTGCGGGACCTGGTGGGGCGTGCAGCCCTGCCTTCGATGGTCGCCGACCATCGAATGCAGGGGGCAGCTCCCACCATGGTGGAGGCGTACGCCCCACCATTTTCGTGCGGATCGCCAGCCGTCCGTGTACGGACGGCCGTGGCGATCCGTCTCGTGGGCGGGGATTGGTTTGTGCGGCCAGAGCACCGTGTGCGGCTCTGGCCGCACCAACCAGAATAAGGGCCCATGTCTTGATAAAGGGTAAATCACCCGAAACGTCGATTAACAGCACCTTCCTGTGTGCGTTTGCTTATTTCATTCTTTAATTACCATTGGAAACTGTCACGAGTGCTCCCTCCAAAAACTGCATGTTATATTTCCCTGTTGGGATCAAGGAGGCACCGGACAAGCTGTCATTGCAAGGAGAGTGCCAGGCGTATCTACAAATATATATATATATATATCCTCACTAGGTGATTCATCGCGCCCTACGGGCGCTCTTCACACCGTCGTAAGGGCTGCGCCCCCTTAATTTGTGAACATTTGTATATGAGAAAGATGGTTAGAATTGTATGAAAGATGGCCTGTATTGCAACTTGAGCTATAGGTAAAATGTGTTAAATAGAGAGCATATGATGTGGAAGGGGGTGTGTATTGTTTTGTTTAATTAAAAAGCGGTTACAGAGTAAGATGTACATTGATAGTGTGGATGGTACAGTGAAATTTGTGGGTGTGGGTGGGGCTGTGTGTGCATGTTGTTTAGGTGTGTGTGTGTGCAATAGTATAGTAGGGTGTTTTTGAGTCAGCGGCTCCCCACTGGCGGAGGTCACGACACAGGAAAACAGGAGGCTGGGTAGTGATAGGGGTGTGTGGACATAAGGGGGACTAAAGAGGAGGGTGGGAGATACTGTGCAGCTTCTGCCAGTGGGTGAGGGTCCAGTGTGGCAGTACAGGAGTACAGGATGGTGGCCCTGAGTCAGTGTCTCCTCCTACTGGGTGGGAGTTAGGGTACATGAGAGCAGGAGGCTGGGCTATGAGGCATGATAGGGGCATGTGGGCAACACAGCATCAGCGACTCCCCAGTGGTGGAAGTTATGGTTCAGGAGAGCAAGAAGCTGGGTAGTGATAGGGGTGTGTGAGTATACGGGGGACTAAAGAGGGGCTTAGGGGTGCCGTGAATTGTGGGAGGGGCGTGGGGGGTGCCGTGAATCAAGGGAGGGAGGGAGCGCAGGTGTCCGCGAATCGCGGGAGAGGGCGGGGGTCCGCAAAGCGTGGGAGGGGGCGTAAATTGCGGGAGGGGTGGTTGCGAATTGCGGGAGGGGGGGGGTGTGCGGGGGGGTGACGTGAATCATGGGGGGGGTGCGCGGCAGGGGGGGGGGCACGGGGCACGATAAATCACCTAGTTGGTTATATATTCTTGTAGAAGGATGGTAGGATGTTGCTGTCATTCAGAATGCATTTACATAAACAGTAATAGTAGCAGTAAAAGATCTGACTTAAAACACCTACAGTAAAACAGAACAGGTGTTATATATTATACAAAGAATTGGTTGATGATGTGTAGGTTGATTTGCACATAGTTGTCACTGTAAAAAAATTGCTACAAAAAAAATCAACACAGAAAGGTCAACACATGTAAATGTTGACATAAGTGTGGCACTTCATTGGTGTCCATGTCGACACATGAGAATGAATATGAAAACATTCAAAAAAGAAAAATAAATCTTCAAAAACTCATGTCAACCTTTTTCATTGTTGACCATAGCCGTGTCAGTGTTTTGCATGTGCCATTTAATCCTGGGGTTACCGTGAATCGCGAGCGGGGGTGGGGGGGGGGGAGGAGGTTTGGTGTGTCCGCGAATCACGGGAGGAGGGGTCGTGGGTGGATGCCGTGAATTACGGGAGGGGGGGTCGCGGGGGGGGGGGGGGGGGTGAGTGCCGCGAATCGTGGGAGGGGGGGACGCGGGGGGTTGCAGTGAATCGTGGGAGGGTGGGTCGCAGGGGCGGGGGGTTGCCGCAATGACGAGGGGGAATCGCGGTAGGGGGGGTCGCGGGGGGTGGGGGGTACCGCGAGGAAGGGGGGGACTGGGGGGTTGGCACAAATCGCAGGAGGGGGTGTGTCACGGGGTGGGGCCGCAAATCACGGGAGTCGATGCGAATTGGGGGGGGTGTGCTGTGAATCGCGGGAGGGGGGTCGCCGGGGGGTGCCGCGAATCGCCACAAGAAAAAATCAACACAGAAAGGTCAACACATGTAAATGTTGACATAAGTGTGGCATTTCATTGGTGTCCATGTCGACACATGAGAATGAATATGAAAACATTGAAAAAGTGAAAAATAAATCTTCAAAAACTCCTGTCAACCTTTTTCATTGTCGACCATAGCCATGTCAGTGTTTTGCATGTGCCATTTAATCGTGGGGTTGCCGTGAATGGGGGGGGGGGGGGGGGGGGGACACATTGCTCTGTTTCTGGACTTTCTTCTTAATTTATGGATTACTATCACCTGTGCTTAAACACCTTTCTTATCAATTACCCTGTTTAAAACAGGTGATGACAATCATAAATTAAGATGGAAGTCCACAAACAGAGCATTCTGTCCCTCCTGGAGAGGGTCATGTTGGGAGGTATGGAGGTGTGGGGCGCTCACCTGGTGTGTCTGGTGAGTAGCTGTGTCTTTGCTGTGTAACATGGAGAGGCAGAGGATGTCTTGCACTGTCTGTGGGCTCACTGGGCTGGTTCTCTGTCGTGTGAGTCAGTCATGTGAGTCAGAGGCTCCACCCAGCTTTACAGCTTCAGACACACTTTGAGTGACAGATGTAGCCAAATATATAAGAGATTACCAATCACATTACCTGCCCGGGCCCATTAATTATCTGCTATTAATTAACAATATGTGTTATACATGTGTGTTGCAATGCTCTATCCAGCCACACTACTGTGGATGCCTTTCACAATATAACAGGTTTCATTTCATTCAATAAGAACAGACAACCATACATGCACCGTGATGTAAGCTCATTCATCTTACACCTGTGACAGCTGCTTCCTTTGTGGTAGTACAGGAGTGGTATTGGTGACTATATCACCCTTAAAAGCCATGAGCTAGTTGACAGGTGAGCTTTAAACCAGGCAGCACTTGTTCAGTTGATGTGATAGCAGGTGACAGATTCCCAAGAATCTGGAGGGTGGTAGAGAAGAACTTGCAATGAAATGGGGTTCCTTAACGTGTATATATATATATATATATATATATATATATATATATATATATATATATATATATATATATATACCAACATTACTGTCTTCAGCGCCCTATGTATGTGATGTTATAAATGTAGCTCTATAAAATAACTTATATAAAAACGAATAAAAAAAAAAAGAGAATACATTTGTAGCTTTTTGTTTTTGAAGAGTATTTTTCTTTTATTTTCAAGAGTTGTGATCAGGACCCAACGCGTTTCGTCTCTGTGCGAGACTTCATCAGGGTTTTTTGATCTATAATATATGTATCTATAACACATATATATGGTTAAAGATAGTTTTCATTAATAGATGTGGGTGGATCTTTAATAGAGACTACTTTGTATTTATTGTATATTTAGATGCCTATATTGAATATATGTCTCATAACACCCTTTAAATATTAGCTTAATAAATTAAAACTGTCAAAAAAGCCATATCAACTGTAAAAATGTATTACATAAAATATTAAATAAAAGATTTTTGCAGAAGAACTATCTTATGCAGTATTATATCATTATTCATGCAAAACGCATTTTTGGTGAACGGCTGTAAGAATCTAACTTCAGAGGTTAAATATTTCACACTAGCCAACAGAGATCTACTCCATAGTCACTGGCCAATCATCATCAACAAAGTGCCTAACCCTCTCTCCCCTCCCCCCAGTAGCCTAACCGTCCGTTGGTGGCCCATGCAGAAAGGATGTGCACTGCTCTGGCACATAAACGGGGCTCTTTAAACTATGTACCGATGCTGTGTTGTATAGAAGAGAGGCGACTACAAGAGGAGGAGCAGAATGTAAAAGGATCAATGAGAAGGACTGCAAAAAACTAGGATGGAGAATGAGAGACGTATGAGAGTGGCAAAGGAGTAGGAGGAAAGGATATTAAATGCAAAACGAGGAGGAGGTAGAGAAGGATAAAAGAGGGACAAGAGGAGGTTAGCGAATAATAAAAGAGGAAAAAGACAGAGCATAGAGAAGAATAAAATGTTTCAGTATAAACCACTGAGTTGGTAGGTAAGAGAGAGAGGTGTGAGGAAAAGGGGGGATGGGAGGAGCGTGGGTATAGAATTGGAAAAAGGAAGGGAGAGAGATGGAAGAAAGAGAGATAATTGGGAGAAGGAGCTCAAGAGGTAAAGGAAGATCAAAGGAAGAGGTGAGAGTATAAATGTTGGGAAACACCAGAATGATTTGGCCTCAATTCCCCCAATTTCGATACAATCTTGGCATGTTTTAGGGTATTGTTATACATATTGTTATACTGTGCCTCAAAGTTCTGCTTTATTGCATCTGAATGTTGGGGGTTCTCAGTTAGTACACCATCACCTGCCTCATATTGTTATTGTGTGGTCCCTAGGCCAGATAAGTTAGGGCCTTTTTTTGTAGTAAGCCATCCATATGTGATTTAGAGCGAATACAGTTGGCATCCGGATGGTCACAATCCCGACTTTCAGAATATCGCATGCGGGATCCCGACAAGTGAAAATGAAGAAACTTGAACGGTACATACAGTAGGAGGGTTAGGTCTGGGAGGTTGGGTTTAGCCGAAGAATTCTTACCAAAGATTGTTGCCATTTTCTCTGTTGGGATCCCGCTGCCGGAATTCTCACCGTAGGGATTCCATACCCAACATCTAGTATAATACATTAGATATGTGGGAATTCGTAGGTGACGTCAAGATTGTCCAGCAAGCTGACAGCAATTATAACAGTCTATGTATGCCTTGTTATCCATCTCCCTTTTCCCTGGGCCAAGTACAAAGCCTGGTACCCAACACTGTAATCCTATAACTTCAATCTTCGCTGTATGAAAATACAAGTTGTGGAACATGGTTACTGAGCCTCATGATTGATGATGATGATGATCAGTCACCCACAGAATGAAGATCGCCATCACACCTGACCGAGTATTCTGTCCCTAGTGTAGGAAGGTTCCCTTGTAACCTGGTGCTCGATCCTCTGCTATATTCCGCCGAGTAACCATATAAATGAATCTTGTGGATTCCACCTGGGACACTGACAGATAGTGAGTGTCGCGACAAGTCGCTTGCTTTCTAGTTTTCTTGGGTCACATGCAAGAAAAAACAGGTATATGGGGAGCGCTATTAACAGCAGCTGGCAAGGGGTTGTCACTCCCCTATTAATCAAGAGAGAAATATATACAAAGTGCCAGCGCTGGCTGAATAATTGTTCAGACGGTAATCCGAATAAAATACATTTATTTAACTCTAATAATAGCAAATGTAAAACACAATAAAATCTAACTTAGACAATGTACAACAAAATACATAAAAATGAAAATAAAGGATGGGGTAATTGTCACAATAGTGACATATAGTGGTATGTAGCAGGATTTAAAAGTCAAATGTCATAAAACATCCATGATAGGAACTTATATTACCGATTGGGAAATTGCTCCACTGATGAAATCGGATGAGGGATTGTAGGTGTGTACCCTCCAGTTGTAGATGGGTAGAGGATTGTAGCGATGATGGGCTCTTGTATGCAAAGAGCTTGGTAGAATCCTGATGGCAACCACTCTTTGAACTGGAAAGTCTCTTAGGGACCTGGCTTGGTGTCCCAGCAGCTCTGTTTGAAACTATAAATCCAGAATTTGGCGGTGGTGCTCTATTATTTTCAGGGATCAAGGATGACTATCAGTGAGATCGAAAGGGTCCAGTGTGATGCTCAACGCGTTTCCCCATATCAGTAAAATTCCGGCTTCCTCAGGAGCGAATGATTTGAAATGGGCCAAAAGCTCCTATATATACCAATATATTTTATTCGGATTACCGTCTGAACTATTATTCAGCCAGCGCTGGCACTTTGTATATATTTCTTTCTTGGGTCACATGACTGATGCCTCTGGCCAGGTCACAAAGCTCCTTGCGTGGCACCGTCGCTGTTATGGTGGCCCAAGTCTGTGGGTTGTGGGGTGCCTGAAAGGGGCATGGATCAATGGATCAACAATGTTACGGTTGACCGTCATTAGGTCAAGACCAAATGGTCAACATGCATTAGGTCAACAGGTACGAAAGTTCAACAGTGCTTAGGGTCAAGGGGTACAAAAGGCAAACATGGTCAAAAGGTTGATATGGCAATGGTCAACTCAAAGGCTAACTACTCTTCATCTCTATGAGGTGACGTACTGCCACTGACCACTAGGGGCTACTCGACGGCCCAAATTACTACTTTGTGTGCTAAAAGATGTCATAACACATTGTGAAAGCATGTTTTGCAGGGACACGGATCTGTTTCAAACCTGCTAGATATGGAGAGAGGGAGCAGTGAAGGCAGAGATTGGAGGTAGGAGCAGATAAAGACTGAGAGGGTGGGGTGAAGAGTTTGTGGGCTAAAAATGGTAAAACCTCAAAGTAAAGGTAAAAACTGCCACAGCTCAAAGTGAAAGTAAAAACTGTCACAGCTCAAAGTGAATGTACATTGCAGAAGCCGTCATTTTGAAGGGCTTTTATAATATCCAGCATATTATGTAACCCCAGTATCTAGCATTACTTCCATTTCTCCAGGTGGTGCTCACAAAGATAGGGGGTATGTCCTGAAATTACATTCTTATTGGCTGTTTGGTTGCTTTACTGAAGTCGATGCAGGTTGTTTTCTTAAATGTATGACTTAAGAGTTCTAGCTACGTTCTACTGACATGTCCCAAATTATGTGTGGCACATTAGAGCTGTGTTACTTGGCAGATCTATATTTATGCATTTTGTATATTGCACCTTGTTCCCGCATTGGATGTTGGAAGATCACGCATGCTTTAAAAAAAATCCAAATCCAACCAAAAATAGGAGAGGGCCCCCCAAAAATGGGTACAACAAAGAGGTGAGAATCAAAGTGAAAGAAATCCACGATTCAATAAATTAAACTCATACAATCATCCCAATAATGATTGGAGAACACATAATCACTCCCACCATCCTCCTTCACCCATGATTAGGGAAAGGCAACGATTTAATTATGTGACACCCAGAAGGCACCCTCAAAATCTTGGCACTACTCCAGAGAGAAGTTATAGATCTACAAATAGGGGAGAACCAGTAAATGTGAGAAATAGATTTGAACCATTAAGAAATGAAAGCTTTGAATTAAGACCACAAAAGCCTTTTTTGGGGAGGGACTGAATGCCACCGAGAAGGGAATAAAAAGCAAAAAAAAACATAGAGGAAAAAGAGGCGGCAAGACTCATCCAAAAACTCAACCTAGAAATTGTTTACCACAGAGATTTTCTGATGCAAACAGCACAGAAATCACTAACGATAGGGGCAAGATTTTCAACCTAAGTGATACACAATTGACACAAGAGGAAGAAAAAATCTTAGAAAAAGGCCTCCAGTTTGCCCCCACAGCTAAAGCCAACCCATTCAAACTTTTTGTAGACCTCCAAAAATTTGTGAGGAAAGTAAGCATCAAAAAGTTTTTTCTATCCAAAGAGGGTGAAGAAAAATTGGAACCAATCCCCTCAGAGGAAAATCAGACTACCAATAATACTTCCCTACGATGCAAATCAAAATTTTACCCTAAGCATGTGAAAGGGGGGAGTATAGATTGTTTCAATTCTATAGTAGCAAAAATAACTCAGAAAGGTAGAGACTTCAAAAAAGAAAAACATTTCAAAAAAAGAATGGGAGGCAATTGAGAAACTGCAACAGAATGACACAATAATAGTGAAACCTACAGATAAAGGGGGGGCGTAGTAATTATGAACAATGTTGATTACATAAAGGAAATAGAGAGATAATTGGGTGCTACAACAACGTATAAAAAATTAAGAAGTGACCCTACGGTCTCCATTGTCAATAAATTAAAAGAGCTAACCTCAAAAGCAATGGAAAATGGTCTGTTATCAAAAGAGGAATTTGATTTTATCAATATCCCTAACCCCACAACCCCCACCATCTATGTTTTACCTAAAATTCACAAACACTTGACTAAACCACCAGGGCGACCTATAATTACAGGAACAGGAAGTATTACCTCAAATCTTTCAGCCCTGGTGGATTTTTATCTGCAGCCATTAGTTAGTAAAACACGCTCCTTTTTAAAAGATACAGGAGATGTTTTAAGAAAGATGGACCCGATTTTATGGAATGATGGTTGCTTCCTTGTCAGTGCAGGCGTGAGTACACTGTACACCATCATTGATTGGAACAAAGGGCAGGAACCAATCAGATTCTTCTTAAATAGAAGTGAGTATTCCAGTGATCTACAAGATTTTATAGTAGAGAATCTATTTTATTCATTTTATCCAACAACTATTTTTATTTTAATGGCAGCTATTTTTTACAGATAAAGGGGACCGCCATGGGCATCAGGTTTGCCCCCAGTTATGCCAACCTCTTCAAGCCATTTTGGGAGACAGGTGCGGTGGATGAGAGGTTGGCGGGGGGGACAGTCCTCATGGCCTGGTGGAGATTCATAGATGATGTTTTATTTATATGGAGAGGGGAGGAAAGTTTTTTAAAGGATTTTTGTGACCTTTTAAACCTTAATAATTTTAATATTAAATTAACTTTTAATATTAGCAAGTCAAATCTGGTTTTCCTTGATCTGAATATATATATATATAGATCAAGGAACAATTCACACTAAAACTCACAGAAAGGAAACTGATTCCAATTCGTATATTCAAAAAAACAGTGAACACCACGAAAGATGGTTGAACAGTATTCCCTTTGGACAGTACATGCACTTAAAAAGAAACTGTACCAAACAGGAAATATTAGAGGAACAGTTTACCAAAATTGACCAAAGATTTATTCAAAAAAGGTTATACACGTGAAAAACTACAAGAATCAAAAGAAAAAGTGAACAAAATGAGTAGGCAAGATTTACTCAAAGTAAAACCAAAAAAGGATAGAAATAATGATTCTAGTTTTACTGAGTGGGCTTTCTTCATGTAATATGGGTCTCACCATAAAAAGGTAGAACCAATCATTAAAAAGAACTGGCAGATCTTATTAGATTATCCTGTGTTGGAAAGAGCAATGCCTGAGAAACCAAGATTCATTTACAGGCGTGCACCATCACTGAAAAATCTTCTGGTAAAGAGTGCCTTACCAGAAAAAAGTGGAGGCAGTGACCGCAACAAGGGGTTCCATCAATGCGGGTCCTGCCTTATGTGCAGATCCACCAACATGAAACCTTTTGACAAAAAAGCCACTCATTTTGAACTAAATGGGGTAAATTACAAAATAAATCAATTCATTATAAGGTTAGCTAAAAGTGAGATGAAGTGGATTTTTACACTAAACAGCCTTTATCCTAATGGTCACAATGCTGATTTTGAATTAAAGTGGTTTTTAGATTGATTAGATTTTATGCTCTTTTAATTCTTTTTTAGCAGTTTTATTTGTTATTAATGTGATTCTAATTCTCTCCTTTTAATCATTATTTTGCATGTAAATTCCGGATGTGATTGAACTTTCAATATGAATCCAGTGGGAAAGGGCTCTCCCGGTAATGAGGGATGGACTATGCAGCAATACTAAGTACTGCACAGAAGGTATGATGAGGAGAAGCCTTTTTCCCACTGGTAGATCCTGAAATAAAGAAAGGAAAAGTATCTACCTCACTTCAGCCCACAATCACGATGGCGGGCGGACATTCAATATGTCACGAATGAAAAGAAAAAAGAAAATATCGTGGAAGCGAGGTGGATTTGAGAGAAACTATGAAGTCTGGCAGGAAACACAGATAACTAAGAGAATCTAGAACAAAACATGCCTATACCGAATTACATTTTCAGTCATCTCTGCAGAGATCCACTAAAGCGGAAGTGACGTGAAGCCAAGTGGAACGCAAACCGGAAGTGCCATGTGGAACGCACGGCACTTCCGGCCCGCGAAATGAGTGACAGTTCCCATTGGCTAACAAGATCCTAGAAGACCCAGGCAGTGGGTATAAAATAGGATCATGGTATACAGGTATCCATATACAGCTTAAAAAAAAGAAGACTTCTGTATCTCCGAAACGCGTTGCAGCTACCCAGTGGATACGGACCGCCAACTCCAGTGCACTTTGCACTTTGCACTTTGGACACCGGACACTTTATATGGACGCACCAGCACTTTACCATTAAGGACTCCTCCATAGCAAGCCATCTGCGGTGGTGCCGCAGAACTTCATTGGAAGCATAGCCCACCGCAACTTCTATCTATGGTGAGATAAAGCCCACATGTTATTCTGCATGAAAATCTTCAGTCCATCTTCAATCTGGTGGAAATATTGTAATTATTCCAGCACCTGTTTCATGTCATTTATGTGTTATATGTCATTTTATATGTCACAATAAATCTTTATAAATTGATTATTTGTGCATAACATCTTTTTACAGGCAAGCATGCGCAAGAACACCACAAAATAGGCCAGAAGATAGCCTCAACCATCATCGTTTCTGGATCGCCCTCATGCCTTAGTGCGTAGTGATGAAAAATTTGTTATTTCTTTTCTTAAGCCTTTTCAAAAAATCGGTGTTCATACCAAACTTTGGGGCTAATTCATTATGGATCTTTAATGTGAGATTTGGCAGTGGGCTGTGATGAGAAAGCTGAGGCCCCAGACAGAAAGAGAAAATGTGACAGAACTACGAATGGAACATTAATCCACTCACAATTCCATACGCTATTCTAAAACTATTCAGTAGTTTTGCCGTCTGTGCAAATGTTAGTAGGCCTGAGGCTTCCACCAAACTGCGGCTGAGACAGAGTGGAAGTGGTCATCAATGATGTCATAGACCCTCCTCACAAACTCCTGGGCACACCTGCATTTTTCAGACACACCCAGAAACAACAGGTTTTACACCCCCAAATGCCGGCTTCCTGTCAGTCAAGTTCCAGCCACATAGCATTTTTAGATGCTATTTTCCCTCGCACATGTACAATACTATAGTACGCATGTGCAGTTGTTCAAATATCATGCGAATAGTAAATTCTATGTATAGTGATCCAAGCTGAATTAGGCCTTTGGTCCAAACCCACCCAACACTACCCAATATTTGCCTATTGCACTCAATCCAAGAAAGCCACTCCTATTTTCCGATAAGCCACACATCGTTGGGTTTTCCACTCGGGGGAATACTATCAAAATCAGAGCTACTGAGAGGTGTGCAAACTTTCCAGGGATAAAAATCCATACAAAATTTTCCACACCCAACATCCAGTGGCGTAACTAAGTTTTGGGCGCCCCCCCCGCCCCCCCCCCGCCGCCGCCCCCCCCGCCAAGCACCCCCAATCCCCCGCCGCCCATGCAAACCCCCCCCAATCCCCTGCAGCCTTACCTATCGCGCTGGTCCCGGCGGCTCCGTTCTTCTTCTGCTGAGGACCACCACAAAATGGCCGCCCCCATACAGCAGACAGTTTCAGAGAACTGTGTGCTATATGGGGGCGGCCATTTTGTGGTGGTCCTCAGCAGAAGAACGGAGCCGCCGGGACCAGGGAGATAGGTAAGTCTGCGGGGGATTGGGGGGGGGTGTAACTATAGCACCGCAGCCCCCGGCGCCCCCACATGCACAGCGCCCCCCCCCCCCGCGGTGGTGGGGGCTGCGGTGCTATAGTTACGCCGCTGCCAACATCCAACATATGACTAACCACAGCCAGGCATATCTCCATTTTTTGGAATCACTACCCAAATTCGGGATGGTTATCGAATGGTTCGCCATTAATGGTGTCCATCGATGGTGCCATCTGTGGTTTCCATCAATGGCTGAAACCATTAGAGGAGAACCATTGATGCTTTGAGCAATCAACAAGCATCCCTGATAAGTACATAAATTATAGTCAAACACTTGGGGGCTATTCAATCTGTGCTCATATTTCCCGACAGCATTGAAGGCTGTCAGATCCGACTTTTTTCTTGTTAAGTCGGATCTGTTTTGTCGTAAACGGATTGTTGAATTCAAGTCCGATTTCAGACAATCCGCGGCCATATCCAACAATTTGCGGACTTTCCGACACTCTACAGTGGGTTTATTGAATACCAACTGTCAATGTACTGTCGGAAGCTGTAAGAAAAGGCCTGGATTCCGACCATCGGGACGTCCCGACAGACTGCTCCCCATTACGATTTCATTGATTTCGTACACCGCCCTAATATGAGCAAAGTTCCAGGATTCCAGTGTGCGGACACGTCTGCTTTCTTTCTGGCATTGTACCATTATTTGTCATTGTAATGATAATGTAAGATGGGAAAGACTCGCAGCAAGTGATTTACTAGTATTATGTCGAGTGAACTAGATACCTGACAATTCAAGAGAAAGACAGAAGAACCCAGCGGCCTTGAGTACCATGAAAAATGTGCGGTATAGATGTACAATTTATTTTTATCCTCCGTCGGTGTCTGTTTTCCACTTGGTTTTACAGTAGCCGTCTTATCCGGCATCTGACAGCGACAGTCGTCACACAAATATTCCCAGCTTGTGCAGCCGCACAGCGCAGGACCAAAGCTGTCTTCTCAAGGTAAAGCAGCCTCTGACAAGTGAACATTGTGGACATACAGCAGCCAAAAATAGTAGATAACAGAGTTGCAATTTGATAATGTCAAATAAAATGACATAATTTGACTGGCTAAAGTACAGAGATAAGTAATAGGATTTGGATTACACTGTGATTTTATACTCTCAGAAAGATGTCAATAAAATGACCCCCCTGAAGAACAACCCCATTGAAGAATTGGCTCGCCGTCACTTCCAGAAAATTACATTGGAACCTTCGTATTAATGACATAATCCACTTTCTGATTTTATGTCATGGTGATATCTTTTAGATTTTCTTCTGACTCAACAACACATAAAGAGAAGCCTGAGACTGCTCATCCGCTGAACAGACGCTGCTTAATAAATATCTGTTTGGAAACATGCACACTTCATAGATAACTATAATTATGTTGGTAATTAATAGCAATCATTGACTGAAAGGTACTTGATGTTTCTTAAGGACGTCCCTTCCCTCAGCAAGTGACGGACTGCTCTCTGGTTTATTAATAATAATCAACGAGGCACAACTGGAAAAAAAAATGTTACATACTGTGCGTTCCCTTAATAAATACCGCCAGTGGCTGAACCTCTTTATCCCTTTGATTCTATAATCCTGCTGCTGAACAGAATATGTTTCCGCAGTGCACTGACAGCACTGCACTTGCAAATCATGACACAGTAGCAGGGAAGCAGAGAACATGGGGTGTACAGAAAGAAAGACATTTCAATGGAAAGAAACAGACATTTTGGTCACTTGATGTTTTTTCAGCAATTCATCAACGAATGCTTACAGAGTGACTTTAATGGCCTTATTCTGACCTGATCCCTGGACAAATTTGTTCTTAAAAATAGGCAAAACTATGCCGAGCTGCAGGTGGGGCACATGTAATATGTACAGAGAGAAAGAGTTAGATTTGGGGGAGTTATTTTGTTTCTGTGCAGGGTAAATACTGGCTGCTTTATTGTGACACTGCAATTTAAATTTCAGTTTGAACACACTCCACCAAACTCTCTCTGCACATGTTACATCTGCCCCACCTGCAGTGCAGCATGGTTTTGCCCGTTTTGAGACCAAACTTGTCCTGCGATCAGGTCTGAATTAGGCCCTTTGTTATAAACTAGCTTAAAAGGAACACACAGGTAGCTGTATGAAGCAGTGATAAGGGAGGAGAAGTGAGCCGGAGGAGAAGTGGCCCATGGCAACCAATCAGCTGCTCTGTATAACTTTATATTATACAAATTACAGTTGTTACTTCAGTGCTGATTGGTTGCCTTGGGCCACTTCTCCTTTGGCTCACTTCTCCCTCATCACTACATCTGAATTCGATCCATCACATAGTGTGCAGTATAAAGAACTATATACAATGGGGGGCCCATTCTGCAATAATGCGTTTACTGTGTTATCCTGTGGGGGAGATATACCAAGCATTGGAGAGAGATATGGTGTCATGCGATCAGCTTCTGTCATTTTACAGGTTCTGATTAAATAAAATGGCAGAAGCTGATGTCTTGGTATTTTGGAGTCTAAATTCAGAGAGATAAAGGACTTTATGTACTAAGCCTTTGGGCCAGATTCTCTAAGCTTCAAAAGTGATAAAATGGAGAGTGATAAACAGCCAGCCAATCAGCTCCTACCTGCCATGTCACAGACTGTGTTTGAAAAATGTCAGGCAAGAGCTGATTGGCTGGCTGTTTATCACTCTCCATTTTATCACGTTTGAAGTTTAGAGTTGTCGCGTTACAAGTTGTGCTTGAAAAAAATGACAATTAGGGGCCGGTTGGTCATTTTATTACTGTCTGCATTATCTTCATGTTATCTCTGGACTCACTCTGATAGAACATTCGACAAGGCTGTAAGAAAGGGTGAAAATGTGGGAAGTCTCCAGAAGGAAACGTGACCGTTGATAATATGTATACTACAGAATAGTTTCTTTTGGCAGATCCTCCTAATAATTGCATTTACCTGTCCTTGAATAAACAATCCTAACTCCGTTTTACATATTTCTCTCCATATAGGTGTGGGCTACGATAACCGCAGGGTTTGGGTGGTAGGTCACTCTTATGTGCATTGGGCTTCTAGGCTTATGGCTTCTGGTGAAGGACCTGTGTTGGATTGTTGTCATCTGGTGCGCTGGTTGGGAGTAAGGGGGATGTCCTGGCGCGAGCTAAGGGCTTTCCTTCTGCTGAATGTGAAGCTTTTTGGCTTACCCGAAGTGTTGGTGATCCATCTCGGTGGTAATGACCTCGGGAAAATGTCCCAATTGAGGCTGAGGTGCATAATTTTGGATGATCTGGACGCAATCAGGAATGCCTGGCCTAGATGCACCCTGATTTGGTCATTTGTAGTGCCCCGACTGTGTTGGAGAGGGGCGTTGGATTGTCGAGCAATTGACGAGTCCAGAAAGAAGTTGAATGCAGCTGTTGCTCGGTGGGTACTGGAGTTTGGTGGTGTTACGGTCCAGCATGAGAGGATCAGGTTTGGTTATCAACATCTATATAGGCCTGATGGGATTCACCTAACCAAGGAAGGTCTTTGGATCTTTGTGGAGGATCTGTTATTGGCAGTTGTGTCGGTGCTCTAGATCGGTGGCGGGCGGGGCCTCGGGATCGAGATCCCCGATTTGGCGGGAAAGAACGGCTTGTTGATAGGTTGTAAGACTTTCACTAAGTTATGTTTGCTGCGTATTGGTTAGTTTCGGTGCGCTCGCCTCTCATTGGCTTAGGCCTTTCGCTGTATCACCCGCTCGGGGACAGCGTCCCCATCCGGCTGGGTGGGGTAGTAATGGTAGTAGGAGGAGTGGATACCGTGTTGAGTTAGGCCAACCTACGTATGCTAGTTTGGGGTGGAGTTTAGTTTAGTTAAATAGACGTTCTTTTCTGGGCCACCATTAAATTAATTAAAATTAAATAAAACAAACATCAAAAATTAGCTTAAAGAATTATAAATAAATTCAGCTAACAGTTTCTGCCAACCTACGTCTCTGAGTCTTTATTTCTATTAGAGTGTTTAAGTTGATGAAATTAAGGTATGCATGCCGAAGGGGCACACATCTGCCATTACAATGTTTAGAACATCGCAGTGGCTGCATAGACAGGGAGTAGTTTAAACATGATAGGCTGGGTGTGCAGCCTGTGGGTCATGTGACTCGGGGACCCTATCAGATCCTAGGTTTGGCTGGTTAGCTGGGAATATTACCTCAGGAATGGGAGGAGTCTGCCTCTTTTTCCTGAGAAATCTCCCGCCCTCCCTCCCTCCCTCTTTATTCATGGCTTGTTGGGTGGGTAAAATTTTTTGTCTTAAACGCGTTAGCTGTAGGCGGGAAAGAACGGCTTGTTGATAGGTTGTAAGACTCACTAATTTATGTTTGCTGCGTATTGGTTGGTTTCGGTGCGCTCGCCTCTCATTGGCTTAGGCCTTTCGCTGTATCACCCGCTCGGGGACAGCGTCCCCATCCGGCTGGGTAGGGTAGTCATGGTAGTAGGAGGAGTGGATACCGTGTTGAGTTAAGATAACCTACGTATGCTAGTTTGGGGTGGAGTTTAGTTTAGTTTAGTTAAATAGCCGTTCTTTTCTGGGCCACCATTAAATTAATTAAAATTAAATAAAACAAACATCAAAAATTAGCTTAAAGAATTATAAATAAATTCAGCTAACAGTTTCTGCCAACCTACGTCTCCGAGTCTTTATTTCTATTAGAGTGTTTAAGTTGATGAAATTAAGGTATGCATGCCGAAGGGGCACACATCTGCCATTACAATGTTTATAGATGTGATGCTATACAGTAGATTGTTGTTGTGTACTAGGGGTGAGGCGTAGCAGTGGGATGCTGTCATATTATGTACAGTATACAGCAGTCACGTAGTATTGCCTAGCCGCATGGTCATCTGTGCCCCTGCTGTTACTGCACCCAGAGACGCTTCGCACCCGATGTACTGTAACATTGTCCTCACTGTACTACCATAGACCATAGAACTGTGGTGTCACCCAGTCAGTGGATACCATACATGACAGCTGCATTTATTCAGCAATACACAGTGGAAACTGTTCTTATAACAAAGGGGTGAACAATAGGCCGCTGTCTGGCTGCTCTGCATATTTGACATCATTGTTGTATTTTCTGGATAATGATGAGTAATGCTGAGGGATTGAGACCCCCATCCACTAGTGGGAGTCACCCGGCAGCTCCCGGGCAGCTGGATGGCATACGATACATCGTATGCGGTCCGATTGCATGTGATGTATCGTATGCGGTCCGATTGCATGTGATGTATCGTATGCAATACCATTCGTGGCTACGGGATACGATAAATCCTCGTGGCAGCCGCTGAGATCTGCGAAGCGAGGCGCACGGGAACGCAAATGTCAGGAAAGGGACATGTCATATGACACTTTCCATGCGACCCGTCGCAACAATGCGTCAGAATCGCATGAAACCATTGAAAAGTGGCACTAGTGGATGGGGGCTTTAACTGTGCCGGGGGATCCAATAGGTTCTAGGTCTGTCATTGTGACCTGTATTTCTGCTCTTGTTCTGCCTGTATAGTGTCCTCAGTCATTGTTCTGCCTGTATAGTGTCCTCAGTCATTGTTCTGGCTGTATAGTGTCCTCAGTCATTGCTCTGCCTGTATAGTGTCCTCAGTCATTGTTCTGCCTGTATAGTGTCCTCAGTCATTGTTCTGCCTGTATAGCGTCCTCAGTCATTGTTCTGCCTGTATAGCGTCCTCAGTCATTGTTCTGCCTGTATAGTGTCCTCAGTCATTGTTCTGCCTGTATAGCGTCCTCAGTCATTGCTCTGCCTGTATAGCGTCCTCAGTCATTGTTCTGCCTGTATAGCGTCCTCAGTCATTGTTCTGCCTGTATAGTGTCCTCAGTCATTGTTCTGCCTGTATAGCGTCCTCAGTCATTGTTCTGCCTGTATAGTGTCCTCAGTCATTGCTCTGCCTGTATAGCGTCCTCAGTCATTGTTCTGCCTGTATAGTGTCCTCAGTCATTGTTCTGCCTGTATAGCGTCCTCAGTCATTGTTCTGCCTGTATAGTGTCCTCAGTCATTGCTCTGCCTGTATAGCGTCCTCAGTCATTGTTCTGCCTGTATAGTGTCCTCAGTCATTGTTCTGCCTGTATAGCATCCTCAGTCATTGTTCTGCCTGTATAGTGTCCTCAGTCATTGTTCTGCCTGTATAGTGTCCTCAGTCATTATTCTGCCTGTATAGTGTCCTCAGTCATTGCTCTGCCTGTATAGTGTCCTCAGTCATTGTTCCGCACTAACGTCTTGTTTCATTCAGTCCATAACCTGATTATTTTCATTTTGCCTCGCTGGGAAGGTTGTCAGGCAAAAGGTCGACATGAGTTTTTTTTGCGTGTTTTTGTCCCGAATGTCGACATACTGTAGGCTTCATGGACACAGTCAAAGTTTGCTGCACTGGCGTAACTATAAGGCTGCAGCCCCCGCGGTGGCGGGGAGGCGCCGGGGGTCTGCGGGCGCTATTTTTTCTCCGCCAGCTCCCCACTGCTTGTGGGTGCAGCCGGGAGCTGGCAGAGGGGTCCGTGCGGCGCGGAGGTACCTGTATTCAGGGAGAGCCTGGAGGTCCCTGCACCTGCAGCGCTGAGTATGATGTTGCCAGCCGGGGTCCCTGCAGTGAAGTGGAAATAACGTGCTATCTCCGCCGGAGATAGCGCGTTATTTCCACTTCACTGCAGGGACCCCGGCAACATCATACTCAGCGCCGCAGGCGCAGGGACCTCCAGGCTCTCCCTGAATACAGGTACCTCCGCGCCGCACGGACCCCCCTGCCAGCTCCCCAGGGGGGTCTTTTAACGGGGGGCAGCGGCAAAATTGTCCAGGGGGGGGGCGGCGAAATTGTCCCGGCGGGGGGAGCAAAATTTTTCGTTACGCCACTGGTTTGCTGCATCCCCTCGCATGGCTTGCGGTGGGCACGGTGCCTCGCTCCACTTGCCACACTATTATATTCTCCCACCGCGCCATAGTGGATGGTAGGGCATGAATTACCGCCTGTCGGCACATGTCGGCTGATAATAAAACCAAGAAAAACTCATGTTGACCTTTTGACTGTCGACCATGCACTGTCAACCTTATGCTTGTGACGACCTCCTGACCTTGTCGACCTATTTCAGGTGTCGACTTAAGCTATGTCAACCTTCAGTGGTCGACCTAATGTATGTTCGACCGTCAGAGGGTCGACCTAGTGGGTGTACCCCAAAGTATTCAGCCAGATATAGATTAACAGGGTGACATTGTCAATGTATGGTAGAATGTAATCTGGGATTGATTTTACCGCCCATGATTGTATTGCAATATGTGATCCCTTTAATCAGAGATTCCTGCTGTCGTACCCCCCATTTTTTTTTTTTAAATAAAGTTGATTTTTATTAACAGGAAAAAAAAAAGTCATACAGCATGATCGTCATTTTGCATATATATATATAGCTTAGCAGGGGGAACCGGCACTCCGCTCTTTGGTGTATAAATACTCCGGTGCCAGCACGATATTGGGCAAATATAGAATAGCAGGAGATGGGGCACTCGAATATAGAAGAAATAAATATGCTGTACAAGCGAAAGTTTTATCAACGTTTCAATCGTTTATATATATATATATATATATATATATATATGGCCGTGCGGGTCAAATACCAGGAAATAATGGACACGCGAGTAGCGTGCGGTCCATTTACTAGGAAGTAGCTCAATAGTAATAAGATCTAGTAGCCGCAACCGGAAGTGACGCTTCCGGAAGGTAACAGACGGCATGGGAGCTGCAATTAATAGCAGGGTACTTATGTAATATCTGGGCTCCCGTTTTTCTTATGAGACCGCGTGCGCTCGCCACGCTTCGGGCACGGTGGCTCGCTGCGCTCGCCACACTATATAAAATCAACTCCATGCGTAGTTGGATAGTAGGGGGTATGAAAAAATGGGGTGCATTTAACATGGGAGCCCAGATAATACATAAGTACCAATAGCAGTATAAATATAGGTAAGGGGGGGACATTATTTTACGCTCCTGAAGAAGTCCAGGATATTTTAAAGGACGAAACGCGTTGGGCAGAGGGGTAAACCGTGGAGGTTACCCTGCAATCCAGTACTTGCTTGGGAAAAAAAGCACACTCAGATAAGCTCTATTTGTTTTTATATCATGTACGGGCAAATTTTGTCTTTTGTTTAAATAAAATCCTTTGTATTACAATATTACACTAGGATTTCTCCCTCTTTGTTTTTTCTCCTGTGCTTTGTGAGGATACATGACACAGCGGCCATCTTTATTGAAACAATACAAGTTTAACAATAACCAAAACATTCCCCACGGAGGTGGTCCCCGAGGCCCCCAATAAATCTATCCACACGTTCAAGCACTTCCAGGAGTTCTTACCCCCAGCCGATAGCGATTGGCTCGAGGGCACCAATTGTCAACACCCAGTGCTCATTACTTAACCTCACCCAGGGGAGTCCAGCCCCCTCATGGGGCCCTCCCCGCCGCATAATTAAGCCTCAATGCCACTAACCTCGAGGACCCCCCTCCGCACAGGCCACTGTGACAAAAAGACATTCTATCAATTATTTTACCTAAAACCTTCTAAAAATAGGGAGGGTGGGAGCTGTTGAAAAATTCTCACAGTGACCCCTATTTCCCGCCTGAACCCTGCTTATAAACCCTACCAACACCCCGTTAAGCCCCTCCCCCTATGACCCTCTCCTTTGACACCCCTTCTATGACTATCCTGCTAATCAGCTCCCTACAAACCCTGTCAGGGGAGCCTACCCCTAGGCTTTGCCTCAAGTCCGGCTCCTACAATACTGTTGTCTTTTGGACTGAGGAGGCTCTCTTTACTTGCTGCCTGTGATTTGGGAGTGACGATAGAACGTGACATACGAGGAGGTTGGATACCACCATTAATGGTACACCTTCACGATTTGGGGTGTTGCACGACTGGTGGAAGTGTCATTTTGAATATATTAATTACTACACTAGGAGGCGCTCTTTTCACCCCTTTTTTTCTAGATTCTTTATGAACTTGGCTAAATTGGACTAGCCCATTGGAAAAGTGCAGCCGCCCTAAAAAAGGGAAAGTGGTGTAGAAGAAGAGACTGTGTTCCTTCTAGAAACTATTACTGACACTGTGAAAATACTTTTTTGAAAACAGTTGGACTATCGCGGGTACCACTACTTGTCTTCCATATATATATATCTCACACATCATACAATCTAATATTACTAGCATGGTATAGTGTCAAACATAACAAGAGCAAATATAAAAACAACACTGTGATCATACAGATAGTAGAACCCATTATTACATACTGTATGGTGTGGTCCCTTTTACTTACATTGATATTTGCAGCTGACCCCCGAAACCAGGGGTTTTCTGGGAATTAGAACCCCAAATATTGAATGATAAATGGGCCCCATGATGTTTTTCTCTGTTAGCTCCGTCTTTATTTTGTTTGGTCCCAAACCATTCAAACTTTTAATGGGAGTATTGGCCTAATTCAGACCGGTTATCAAGGCTAAAGACAAAAAAAACACTGTATCGGTTATCAAGGCTGCAATTTTTGCAGATGGACAAAAGGGATGCAGTCAATTTGCCGGCAGTCGGGATCCCGGTGGTCGGAATCCCGACACTGGAATCCCGACCGCCGAAATCCCGAAACTTTCTCCCTCCGTGGGTGTCCACGACACCCATAGAGGGAGAATAAAATAGCGTGCTGAGCGTAGCGAGGCACCAGGCCCGCTGCGTGGCGAGCGCAGCGCGCCCACAAGGGGGGGCGCTCCACGTCCCCCCCTTTGTCAGGATTTCGGCGGTCGGGATTCCAGTGTCGGGATTCCGACCGCCGGCATTACATACCGGATCCGGACAAAACCATGCTGCACTGCAGATGAGGCAGATGTAACATGTGCAGAGAGAGTTAAGGCCCCCATACATTACGGCGACTTCCCCCCTATGTACTAAGCCTTGTTGAGAGTTTAAGTGGGCAGAGATATAGTTCCAACTGATCAGCTCCTAACTGCCACATTTCATGTGTTGCTCAGAAATGTCCGTTAGGAGCTTTATGTTGATATTTTATCTCTGTTCAAGGTCTAGTACATTGCTGATTCTGAATTGCAGTCCCTTACCAACACATTGCGTGAGTGGGAAACCTAATGAAATTCCCACAGCTATTATGAGTCACACGTAGAGTGTGGTCCCACCACCCGTTATACTTCCGCAGCAAAGAGCAACCATTATGATTATAATCCCAATTTACATCAGAAAATGCTGAGTGCAGCCATCCATCAGAAGGAAGTATAGGTGCCACTCGGAATACCACTGTAACTCCGTATACACGCCAACATTATACACACTTCCTCTATGGCCCAAAATAAAATAAATAAATACAAAATAAGTAACACTGCACCAGGGCAAAATCATGCTGCGCTGCAGATGGGGCTGATGTAACATGTACAGAGAGATTAGATTTGGGTAGGGTGTGAACAAACTGCATAGATGAATTGCAGTGTAAAAATAAAGTTTACATTTGTGGGCTTCATGGAAAAACAGCCAGTATTTTATATGCACATAAAAATATAACTGTATTTGGTCCCCTTGCAGTGTCCCTGGCACAAAGTTGCTTTTTTTTTGCCTTACTTCCATGTCAGAATCATTCCCAAAATACTTCTGTACAAACACATGCGTATGTTAGCTGCAAGTGATGGGGACACATGCATAGCATAGACGGTCACAACAAGGGTCCCTGTAAATAAATAGCACTCAGTGCACAGTTTTCTGTATGATGGACACAACTGGACTCAACAATATGTGTCAGCAATATTGCATCTTTTGCTGTCATTGAGTTGGGACTGCACACATGTTCACAAAGTGGGAGTAACCTCAGTTAATAGGGGTGTGGCCTTACCCAGGAGGGGGCATAGCTTTGAAACAGTACTTTTTTTTTCCTTTGGGGTTGTGCACAGAGATCCCTGAGCCCCCCTGGACGGTTTACGTGCCGTGTTTAGATGTAGGAATCCATTCAGTGATAACTTTGGAGGACAGAGCAGTAGTGAGCAAAGGCTCTCCTAACCATCCTCTCCCCCATGCCCACTGGACTTTGTGGGTGGGACAGCGGGACAGTGCCCAAATACGGAGTGTAGATAGACAATCACGTGGTCGAACGCATCTAGTTAGATGCCTAAAGATGGTCGTCAGTGTCTAGTTCCACCATAACGAAAAATACGCAGAAACATGATGGACAGTCTCTAGGTCAACACCATTTTTTCATCTTTTTTTTCTTTAGACCAACTTTGTTCATTATGTTGACATAGACAAAAAAAAGTGAAAAATTTGTGTCGATCCCATTCCTGTCGACCTAATACTATCTCACTGGTATCGAGACAATTCCTGAGACAATAAACAAGCAATATGAAATATTGTAGCCAGCTGCTTTGCCTTCCCGACAACACCTGATTGCACCTAGTGGCTCCCAGCGTGCACAACACTTGAATCCCCCATAGAAGTGAGGAGCCGCATTAGCCTTTTAATGTATATTGTAATATCAGCTTCAGACTAATGTTGGTGTAGTACCGTTGTTAATGAAGGGTGAAATACTGTATTTATATTATTATCATTATTGTTATTTTTATATTAGGTCATTAAAGGTTATTTTTAATTCACCTACGTTTTGAAGGAGTTAATAATAATGTTATTCCTCAGTGTTATGTGTTACTTTTCACTACATTAAATTATGAGATTACGGGGGGTATTCAATGCCGGCCACTTGTGGCCACCACCTACCAAATGCTGCCATTTCCGACAGCATTGGAGGCAGTTTCTTACAAAACATATCAGACTTTAAAACAACTCGGATCTGTTTGTGTCAGAAACGGACACAGATTGTTGAATTCACAGCCTTTTTTGGACAGTCTGCGGCTGTTTTTGACAAACCTCTGACTTTCCGATACTCGTAACATTGAATTCGGACTGTCGAGTTCCTGGTGAACGGAACGAAAACAGCCCGGGACGTTCCGACAGTTGGAATCCCAGATTGACTACCCTCCTATATATCAACCTCACATGGATAAAAGGAAATGTGAAGTTTATTACCAGCATCCTAAATATAATAATAATAATAATAATAATATACCATATTCATTCTAATACAAGGAGAAACAAGGGGAATTTATCGATGTTAAACAGCATATTTTAAGGGATTTTGTTTGTCTATTGCATTTCCCTCAAAAACCAAATAACCTTGTTAACAAAAAACTCAGTACTTGTGTATTATCACGGCGCCCATGATCGCAGTTTGAATCGTATGCAAATCGTATGTAATATCGCATATGATTTGCATACGATTTGCATACGACGCAATCTGCTATGCGATTTAGCACACAACCACTATCCACGTCAGCCCGAAGCATTTCGAGCGGACGCGGTACGTGTCCTCCCGACCTGTTCATACCCCCACTATCCACGTCGGCGTGAAGTTGCATTTATAAAGTGTGGCGAGCGCAGCGAGGCGAGCGGGCGCGTACAACGAGCCCAAAGCTTGGCGAGCAGATGCGGAATACACGTACCGCGTCCCCTCGGAGCCCTCGCTGCGCTCGCCACGCTTCGGGCTGATGTGGATAGTGGTGGTGGGCTAAATCGCATCGCATGGTGTGCAAATCACATATGGTTTGCATACGCTAACGGGTATGGGCGCCGTGATAATACACAAGTACCAAAATTTCTTCCTATCATATCACATTCCTCAATTCATGAGCTTATTATGTTGTATACGGGTGTACCATGGCCCTCATTCTAATTCCTTCGCTCCCCTGCGTGTTCGTGCAGGGGAGCCATGGTGAGCGGTCAGTGCGAGCGGGCACGGCGAACTGCATGTTCGCTGTCCCTTTCGCACCTAGCAGTGCTGGCCGGCAACCATCAAATTATTTCGTCCCCGCACCAAAGATGATATGATAAAACACCCATTTGAATGCCTGCAGGGGATGGCGGCATGCAGCGTTTGGTGGACTCGCAGCCTTGCGAGTCAACCAGAATAAGGTCCGATATGTACATTATAACTGTGATTTTCAATATTTACTTCAGGTGACAACGCCGCAGCCCCAGGGCAGAGCGCCGCAGCCCCGAGTCCCTATAGTACTTGCTGTACCTGAAAATCTAGGTACGTAGAACACAATGGATAAAAAAAAAAAATCTCATTTACAAGTGCTATCAATTAAAGTTTACGTGTAAAGCAAATAACCACTAAAGATGAACTATTTTGCAGTTACATTTTATTTGTAGGGTACGAAGGATGAGTTCAGGACACTGAAAGGGTTAATGGTTGTTTTAAAGCTGAGGAGACACAATGATGAATAACTGTACAGAATATGGTAATTTCTATACAGAAACAAATGTGTGTGTGCCCCGGCTCATGCTGGATGCCTACTGCAATACTTCTAGATGTACAGTCATTTCATTACCGGTCAGGAATTGGGTGGATCACAATTTATCACCCCCCCCCCCCCAAAAAAAAAAGACCTGGAGTGATCCCAAACCACAGGCTATACAGGGTGCTGGGATACACAGTCCCCATAGAATTTGGGGTGAAGGCACTGCAGGGATATTCTCCAGTCGGACTATTGTAAACCATCTGTCATGCCCACAGCGCTGCTGGCACTATTTGCGCAGTCCTTGCGATGATTGTAGGTAACCTCTCAATCATTCTGAATGGTTCCTGTTTCAGATGGGAGTTTCAAGATGTGTCAAATTAACATTTTTGATGACTCCAAAAATCTTTAAAGGAGGGGGAAAAAAGATGTCATGGAATATAGAACAGCTGAAAATATGAGAAAGCATTTAACCCCGTCATCGCCAAAGATGCATGTAGCCCTCATAATGCCCCAATTAACCATTTCCTTACAGTGTTACAGGTGTTTCTCATAAATACAGTACATGGAATGAGGGGAGGGGGGGGGGGGGGGGCATGAGGAACCTTTGCAGAACTTCACAATTAGATGAGCTGAATGAGAGTTTTCTCTGAGCTGCCGATATTAGGAACATCGTAATCTGCAATGACAGGTAGTGGTTCCTTTTAGTGGCTCAGTCGTGAATTTCAAAACCTTTCTTTGAAGGCTGTGAATGGAGATTTGATGTATCCTCCAACACATACAGTAGATGCATCGTGAATGGCATATGATAAAAGTGCACAGAGTTATGCTGGCATACAGTGGGCACTTACCTGTACCAGTCCAGACCCCTCTCATAGTTCCTGTCAAAGAAGTGGGGTTCAGTGCCCATAGCTCGCACCTCTGGGTGCACCCTAATAAATTCCAGTACTGCCCTTGTGCCTCCCTTTTTGACCCCCACAATGATAGCTTGCGGTAGCCTTTTGTGCCCATATCTGGGGGCAGCGGTGCTGTTCCCAGAGGGGTGCCCCTTCTGTTCAGTGGGCTTTGCCGGGGTCCCCGTTATCCTGGTGGGTTCAGTGAGGTTCCTGCCAGTCCAGTCGGTGTACGGGAGGTCGGTCCCGGGGAAGGGAAGGGTGGCCCCGGAGTGTGGGCAGAGGAGCAGCTTCTGCAGCAGTTTCTTGCCCCCCAGTAGTGGGGGGTGCGGGGGGCAGCTGAGCTGCTGTGGGTACCCCCGGCTGTGCATGGTGGAGTGCCCTCGGAGAATCAGGTTGTAGCAGAGGAGGGTGCAGGATAAGCAGAAGGTGCATAGGAAGAGGTATCTCCGTGCCCGGCGGGGGCTCAGTCTGGGTGCCATGACTCACAGCACAGGGGCCACATTGTGGCCCCCGGGCTCCTGCATGTGTGACTGTCCTGGAGCTGCAGGCAGAGCCCAGCACTGGAGCCTAGCACACCCCCTTGTCTGACTGAGAGCGGCTGAGAGCAGCTGGGGAGGAGGGAGGGCTTTCAGGAGGATCCCCCCCACCTTCTTCTACCTTATTAACCCACCATGTGCTACAACGGGTCAGTGATGCATAGCCAAATAGGGTTAACCCCTGCTCTGCCACAGCGCTGCCGGCACTGTTCGTGCAGTCCTTGCAATGATTGTAGGTAACCTCTCTCTATCATTCTAAAGGGTTCCTGCTTCAGACGGGAGTTCTAAGATGTGTCAAATTAACATATTGGTGACTCCAGAAATCTTTAGGGAGGGGAAGTCATGGAATATAGAACAGCTGAAAATATGAGAAAGCATTTAACCCCGTCATCGCCAAAGATGCATGTAGCCCTTACAATGCCCGAATTAACCATTTCCTAACAGTGTTACAGGCGTTTCTCACAAATAGATGAGGAGGGGGGATGGACATCGGCACATCCCCCATCGATGGCTTTTAGAGCAGGAACCATCGATGTCTATAAACCATTCTACCTCACACCATCGGTGGTTCCTGCCATTGCTTAGCCGCGCATGCGCAGAGCAACGGGAAGGGTCGCTGCGGGTAGCCTGCCCGGCTGGGACCCGCGCGCATGCGCAGAAGAAACTTTAGCCATCCATCCAGTTCAAGTTTATTTTGCGGGCCGCCCGCAGCGACGCCGCTGGACGCAATGACGCTACGCACGCAGTGTGCATGCGCCCCCAACTTTTACAATCGGAAGCCATTCATCGATGGCATAAAACTATTCGACCATCCACTATCGATGCCCAAAACTTCGAGCACTAGGTCCCAACCATTGATGTTTTGGGAACATCGATAGTCGATGGCCATCCCTACATGGGGAACCTTTGCAGAACTTCACAATTAGATGAGCTGAATGAGAGTTTACTCTGAGCTGCCGATATTAGGAACATCGTAATCTGCAATGACAGGTTGTGGTTCCTTTTAGTGGCTTTAGTCGTGAAATTCAAAACCTTTCTTTGAAGGCTGTGAATGGAGATTTTGTGCCTTATTCTGTCCTGTTTGCGCGGACAAGAATATGTGCAGGTGCTCCGATGGTGCAGGGTCATATCATCGCATGTGCATACGCCGGGCGTTCCCAGGGAAGGGAAGGATGTCCCCAGAGTGTGGGCAGAGGAGCAGCTTCTGCAGCAGTTTCTTGCCCCCCAGTAATGGGGGGTGCGGGGGCTAGCTGAGCTGCTGCAGGTACCCCAGGCTGTGCATGGTGGAGTGCCCTCGTAGAATCAGGTTGTAGCAGAGGAGGGTGCAGGATAAGCCATACCCGATAGTAGCATGTCAGGGGGCGGGGCGGGGCGGGCAGACGTCATCTAGCCCCGCCCCAATGGCATTCAAACAGCGTAATTTGCGGGTTCGCAAATTTGGGGAGGGGCTAAAATGGTGAAAAATTATGCGATTCTCATAATTTTAGCCCCGCCTCTCGACGCAGACCTGCGAAAAACTGTAATTTTGTGCAGCATGGAAGGGGGGTGCGGGGGCTGCCTGGCCAATTCGGGGGGATTTCCCACCTTCCTGGGGTGACAGGAGGGGCACCCAATTTTCGGGAGCCTCCAGGCATGAGGGTAGGCAAGCCTGGGATAAGTAGACGTCTTGTACCTTATTAACCCACCAAGTGCTAGAATGGGTAGGTTCAACCCCTGCTCTGCCTCTCCCTCCATAGCACACATGGTTCATTCAGGGCCGTCTTTTCGTATGGGCTTAATGGGCACTTGCCCAGGGGCCCCAGGTGTATAAGCCCTATTCTGATAGCTGAGGATCCCCTTTTTCCAGGGATACCAGAATTTTGAAAATCGGCCCTGGGGAACTGGAGATATCCAACTTCAAAGCAGCAGTCCACATCTGACCTGTTAATTGCAATTCCCAGTCATATTTCTCAGGTTCTCTCTGGCAGAGTTTTTCTCAGAGTATGTTCCAAAAGCTGGGACTCTCCCCTGTCGACACTAGTAGCTTGTCTCTATCATGCCCAGAACCAGAGATATCAGCCTTCCAGCAGCCAGTCCCTGCTCCAGCTCCAAACGTCTGGTGTACAGTTTTATATTTTTGTCAATGGATTACTCTGGCTCCTGATCTCTGATTCCCAAGTCCCCAGCACCTCCTGAAAGTTGGGACGGTACTTGTTTCCTAGCACGGCCACAATCGTGGGCATCGCGGGTAATTTTTAATGGTCTGCGATGCCCGCGATTTCCCATTGAAATGCATTGAAAAAGTCAAAATCGCGTCGGTCGCATCGTATGCGGCCAAAAAAAGCATGCGATGGTACCGACGCGATGCCCGCGATTTCCCATAGGGAACAATGTAAAATGCCTCAATTTACCCAAATCAACATAGGGAACAATGTTAAATGGGCCAGAGACTCCAAAAAACCCCCCTGACCAGTGCTATGGCCCCCCAAAAATAGTTAACGCCACCCCACGATCAACGTCAACCCGAAGCTTGGCGAGCGCCGCGAGCCTGCGAGGGGCGGCGGTACGCGTCCTCCGACCTTTTCATACCCCCACTATCCACGTCGGCGTGGAGTTGAGAATAGAGTAGTGTGGCGAGCACAGCAAGCCACCGAGCCCGAAGCGTGGCGAGCACAGCGAGCCCTGCGAGGGGACGCGGATACCTGTGAAGCCCGCGAAGGGACGCGTTTACCGGTGAAGGTATCCGCGTCCCCTCGCGGGGCTCGCTGCGCTCGCCACACTATCTATTCTCAACTCCACGCCGACGTGTATAGTGGGGGTATGAAAAGGTCGGAGGACGCGGACCGCCGCCCCCCTCGCGGGCTCGCTGCGCTCGCCACGCTTCGGGTTGACGTTGATCGTGGGGTGGCGTTAGGTATTTTTGGGGGGCCATTTCACTGCTCAGGGGTTTTTTTTGTGGTGTCTGGCCCATTTAACATTAAACATTGTTCCCTATGTTGATTTGGTTAAATTGAGACATTTTACATTGTTCCCTATGGGAAATCGCGTCGGTCGCATCGCATGCGATTTTTTAGCCCGCATGCGATGCGACCGACGCAATTTTTTTACCTGCGATGCCTCAGATCAAGATCGTTGTGGCCGTGCTAGGAAACAAGTACCGTTGGGACTCTAGGTTTTTATACTATTGAAGGCTAAGAAATCTATTTCCAGATAATGGCGATATCTGCAGTCAAACAAGCTGCCCTTCCACCGGAAAATGACGAATATTAAGCCCAGTCCATTATCCAACCCTCCTCTGTGTATAAAACACCCCCTACCTCCCTGGAAGTCATTTACAAGGGACCCTTCATTCAGCTCAGTGCCCCCTTCCACTCGTTAGTGTTCACCCTCCCACCACCTGTGCAGTAAAGGAGTAATTAGCAGAAGTTACTGCTCCAGGTCCTACATGTTGTATGGAAGATGGAGCACCCCCTGCCACCCGTGGGACATCAAAGCTGCTGCTGATAGCACCCCCCACCCCTAGGAGGGGAGAATGGGTAAGGGCCCCAGTGCATTGCTTTGCCCAGGGGCCCACACTGCTGTTAAGATGGCCCTGGGTTCATTATTACTACTCCCAGGATGGTAGCCCTGAGCCCCGTGCATGTAATCCTGGCCACGTGCAGTGATAGCAAGCGCCTCACACACACACAGCATCAGCAGCACCCGAAGGGAGTGTAGGAGCAAGATAAGGGTCAACGGCGGGAAGCCTGGGGGTATGGGGGGGGGGCAGCAGCCATGCTGGCCGGTCCCCTTCTTGACACCTAGCCAGTGGGGAAGGCCAGTAAGAGGGCCAGGGTTAATTGCAAGGGAAGGGGGAGCAGCAACAGGGTTAAAAGCAGGGGGGGCAGAGCTCATTCAACCTCCAGCTAGGACAAGACACCCGCCCACCCAGCCCGGTTTAGGGGTAAAGATAGAGGCGTCTAAATAGTATTTGTCAATTGCCAAGGATGTATATATTGTATTGTTAAAAAAAACAACACAAAAAATAAAATAAAAATAAACGAGAACATGTATATTTGCATACACAGAGAATTATGTTGAATAGTAATGAACCTTTGGTTGTCAATGTCATATGTGATTTGCGTTACAGATAATCAACTAATAGTGGATTGTCACAGTATTTGGCAGCGGGGAGGGGGCGGTGCACAAGGCAGGAAAGTAGGGGAGTTACAGAATGCCTCGTGAGTATCATCAATAGGAGGATGCACGCCTGGTTCCAGCATTAATACAGTATGGACCCTACGGGTTGCGCGCCAGGTAGGGTGCTGTGCGGATGGTAGCTGATCCCAAAATGGTAAGGGGTGTGCTTGTGTAAGCCACATGGTGGTGGTGGACACATCCCAGGCAGTACATAAAATGGTAGGGGGCAGTTTCATGTACCCACGGTGGTGGAACGGACACACCAAAGGGGCCCCAGCTACACCTCTACCCCACTACCCCACAGGCTCGTGTAAGGATTAGGTGAAAACCAGACCGCCGGACTGGACCAGCTGCGCCCGGATCCCTGCAGCGACCTCTAGTGGTGTGGAGCCCCTATGCGTGCTCCCGTCTATCCTGGGGGAGTGATCACACACTCACTCCTTCCCCGTAGCTGCAGCTGCTGCCGGACAGAGCACTGCTCCCAGACTAGCGCTTCTGCTCCTGGACTGACTGCGAGACTCTCGCAGCCAGTGGTACTTCCATGATGCAGGGACTGGAGACAGCTTTCTAATCTGCTGCTCTTGTAAGATATCAACAGCAGAACAATTTAATTTAATACTGTCTACACTTGCGGCATATGGGGAAGGAGGGAGTGGGCAGATTTTCGGTGGGGGGGGGGGGGGGGCAGAAAATCAATAATAAATAAAACTATTACGATATAATTCATACCCTCTAGTAATTAGTTACTTTATATAATGATAATAATACAATTCTTGTATAATATTCCATACTGCCATAATTCTGACAGCTGATATGGGGCGTGGAACACCTTAGTCCACCCGTTCCGGATGCTGGTACGAGGAACTGACAACCTTTGCCATTTCAGGTGCCGGAAAGATAGCAGGTCCGGGTGCCGGAACGGGGTGCACAAAATCTCAGATAGCTGTTCCGAGTGCAGGAACGGGGTGCACACCATCTCAGATAGCTGGTCCGAGTGCAGGAACGGGGTGCAGGCCACATTAGATAGCCGCCTGGCGTGCCAGAATGAGCAGATCACCCAGACCACCATGATAGCCATTCCAGGTGTCAGAATGGGACACAGACCACCTGACATAGTCATTCCAGGTGCCAGAATAGGGTGCAGACCAACTTAGATACAGTAGCTGTTCCATTTGACAGAAGGGGGTAAAATGCACCTTCACCAGCTATGACAGCCATTCCCTGTGCCACAGTGGGAGCAAACCAACTGTTCGGGGTGCACAAAATGGGGCGCAGACAATGGCGGATTCTGGGGGGGGGGGGGGAATGCTCCCCTGTAATTTCTATTTCATTTTTTTTACATTTTATTTGGAAAGACAGCTTGGACACTGTCGTCTTCACATGGAACCTGAGTATCTCCTGCTACCGGTGCTGTAGTCATGGAGGAAGTCACACGCTATCTCTCCAGCTCACTTCCTATCTCACACACACACACTTTCTCTCTCCCTCTCTTTACCACTGCAAATGACACCTTTGCACCCTCACTCATATGTAACAAAGGGACACACATACTTTTCAGATGAGGAGAGAGGAGCAGGCGCATGCGGCAAAGGCACATGCCCAAAATTAGGGAGCGTAGCTTAGCGACAAGGGGCAGGACCTACAACTCACATCATTCATGTGAGGCCACCCCCCCCTATTTTCGCTGCTGAGGGTGCATGGCTAGCGGCTCTGTAAGCGGCTGGCCAGCCCCCAGCCTCTCTGCTGCGGGAATACATGCTGTGCGCACAGTTATAGTAGACTCTATCACTGAAATGGTTTGTTAACCTGTTTATGTACAGTAGAACAATTTCATCTTGCACCTCTTTTTTTGGTGGGGGGGCAAAATTAAACAATTATTTTAGACACAGTTTTGCCAGACTCCAGTGGTGGAACTCCCAAAGGCAATGGAATCATCTGCCGCTGGGCACCAGCCTTAAAGGGGGCACTGGCTCCATTGCCTTCTGGGAGTCCAACCGGAGACTCCGCAGCCCGTGCGGGTGAGACAAAGTGCCCCAGGCACCAAAACAATCCAGACCTCTGTTTGTATGCTGCGCCGGTCCCCGCTCATTAGATATGCACGGACGGGGACCTGCTCATTCAATATGCATGAGCGGTTAATAGTTATGTAGAGCCAGCAGAGGTGCTGCGGCTGAGTTTTTCAGGGGATCTGCACCAGAAGTAGCTGGTGCGCAGACTGCAGTTTAGAAGGCGGGGACCCAGCTGCGGTATACTGCTTTCCCCTCTCTCGCCCATGTAGACAGCACAGCACAGCCCTGAACAAAAAGCACAGCCCAGTGCAGAGTTCAGCATTGCAAGACCTGGTCGCAGGTGGCAGAAGAGCCGAAGCATGGGGTGAGACACCAGTGCCCCTGTTCCCCCTCTTTTTCCTCCAAGCCCACTGCAGTAGTACCTCTGTGTGTCAGTATAATGGGGGTATGCTCCCCTTTTATCCTCCTGCTTCCTTAGTGATTATAACTACTGCTACTACTGTGTTATTAAGGAGTATATTTAGGGGTAGCCCCTCTCCCTTTCCTTTAGGCTGCCCTGCTTTTGTAATAAATATAGGGCAGGGTTGCCGACTTTTTAATGCTCCTCTCCGGGAGAAGCCCGGAGAGGAGACTTTCCTTACCCGATCGGGGGGCGGGGCATGACTGTGACGTCATTAAGCACCGCCCCCACTACGGGAAATAGAAGAAATTACTGCTGTCCATGGAGGGGGCGGGGCTAAAATGATGCGATTGTGCCATTTTAGCTCCGCCCCCTCCTCTGAGACCCGCGGATTGCGGCATTTAAATGCTGCGATTCGGGGGATTCAGGGGGGTCCCCCAGATTCCGGGAGGGTTGCCCACCCTTCCGGGGGGCCTGGGAGGGGGTCCCGATTTTCGGGAGACTCCCGGGAATTCCGGGAGGGTCGGCAACCCTGATATAGGGGGGTTAGGCAACCCTCTTGTGCTTATTGCATTCTGCCGGTATTGATTAAATACTGAGGTTGGGCTTCCTTGATGTGGTTTTCTGCAAAATAGCGTCTTCTGCAACTGTTTTCTCTCTAAAGGTGCCCATACACGTTCCGATTATCGCATGCGTTTTGTACTTTTAAAGTACAAAACGCATCTCATGGACGATAATCGCGCCGTGTACCTGCGGGGATGCGATGTTGGAAATATTGTAAAGCACAAAAAGTATCTGCATGCAGTACTTTTTGTACTTCATTGCATCGCATCAGTACAGGAGTACATGCGATGCAATGCGATGTCCATTAGTAGCTATCAACTTAAAAAAAAAAAAAAGACTAAAATCACATTGCATCGCACCCGCACATGTAGGGGATCACATCGCATCCCCCTACAAGTGCCAAAATCACACGGCACATTATAACGTACAAAACGCACAGCCCCATATCTCAACGTGTATGGGCACCTTAATGCTGATGATGTTAAGAGGTGCAGCGGTACCAGGGGGACAGAGAGGTAAACGGAGTGAAATATGCAGGGACAACAGGGCTTGGAGGTGGATGGAGTAAGAGGTGTAGGGTTGAACACCTCAGTGGTCAGTGTGGAATATATGTATGTATATACAGTAACAGTATATATAATTTTAGATCTTAGAGACCCCACAAAAATCGGGGCGGTGACACACCTGAATTGCGGCTGAGTGATGCGTGACACGGTCACTCCGCTACGGCGCTCACTGGGAGGAGGAGGGAGGTGGGACACAGACAGTGTGTCACTCGTATGATATCACGTGTCCTCCGGCTCCTCCTCCTGCCGGCGGCGCTGCGTGACTGACACACCTTACCTGACACGTGAGTACCTGCCTGTGTTGGACGGGACGGACAGCGGTGAGTTGTAGTGGCACAGAGGAGAGTATTTTTAAACTCAGTTTGCTTGCTGGATTATTACTGAACATTGCATTCCTTCTAGTTTGTATGAAGTGACCAAACTGCTACTGTACTAATTTAAATACTAGCATTATGTCTAATAGCGACTTGGTGCATTGCTTTCAAGCAGACTCTGACAACTGCTTTTTAAATCATAGTTCCCACATTCTCAGGAAGAATGTAACGCACAGGCAGTAATTTCCAAAGCACAAAATGCCCAGTGTGCAGAGTAGGCTAGGGACCTGCTGCATTACATACCTGTTTATGCAAGCACGATTAGTTTATTGCCAAAAAAGCATGGATTTTCCAAGCATGATGGAAGGATTTGTGGAGAAGCATAAGTCAGCACAAACATAGTGGGGGGATTAGACAATATGACAGCGGGATTTATCAAACATCTCATTTTGAATGTGAAACAACTCACCACTAATCACACGCAAAGCAAAATTATGAATAGTACAGGGGTTCCCAATCTTTTTGTGATCACAGCACCCCAGAGTATCAGAATTTTTCCAAGGCCCCCAAAAATATATATCAAATTAAGTAGATTGTGTTTATATGTGCTTCTTAGGTTCAGTTATGTGGTAAAGGGCAGGATTTGGTTCTGATTGTACACATTTTATGATTGGCAGCCACCAGCACTGGTTTTGTCCAGATATTGATCATAAATAAGTTGAATTAGTCCTAGATGACCAACCCGAGGCACCCCTGCAAGTGTCCAGAGGCACCCCAGGGAGCCTAGGCGCACAGTTTGGGAACCACTGGAATAGCAACAAAACATATTGCCAGGCTTTATAGAAACTTTTGAGGGCCCAGTGATGCCGTTTCATAAGCTGCTTAGTTGTCAGGTTTTGCTCTTCTAAAGGCAATACATGCACAAGGAAGCCCCACTTGTTGGTTGTCAGTTCTTGAACTAAGAGCCGAAATTAGGTTTTTCTGTGCATGCACTGGACCCACTCAGGATTACAGGGGTGGGTTGTTGGGTCAGCCATATAGGAGGGGGCTGGAGCAGCGTGATCTCCTCTGCCCAGCTCAAACTGACTGATTCATTTGCATTCCCCTTGGCAATGAGCATTTGTACTCCCCCTTAGAAACAGGCATTTGCCCTCCCGTTGGCAACGAGCATCTGCCCTCCCCTTGGCAACAAGCATTTGCCCTCCACCTTGGTAACAGGCATTTGCACTCCCCCATGGCATCGAGCATGAAGGCCCTGGCATCGAGCATGAAACCCCAAGCAATTAACATGGAGGTAGGCGGCATTTATATGGCATAATATGTAATAGCCATTATGGTGTGTGGTATATGTGATGGGCATTACGTTGTGTTTGGAATAATGTGTAATGGGCATTAGATTGTGTGGCATAACGTGTAATGGGCATGTAGTATACTTATGTAATGGTTGTGTGACGTATAATAGGCATTCTGGTGTAAGTTTTTGGCGCATGCCTAACATAACTCGTAATTGGCATTATGGCATGTGGTATAATATGGATGTGTGACATGTAATAGGCATTATGGTGCAAATGTTTGGCACGCACTGTCCATTTTGTCCCTATTTTTTTTTTTTTATTGTCCACTCATGGCATAACGTGTAATGGGCATCACAGTGTGTAGCATAATGTATAATGGGCATCAGTGTGTGGCATAACGTGTAATGGGCATTACAGTGTGTGATGTGACGTAACGTGTATGTGGCATTACCGTGTGCGAAATCAAGAATAGATTTGAAGCAAATGTAAAAAAAAACAAAAAAACCCCATAAGGTGGTCAAGGGGTGGGGATGGGGGCGGGTCAATAGGTGGGCTGTGGGTGTGTCAAGGGGTGGGTCACTGTCCGGGAATCGCTCAACACAAAGGTGGTAACCCTATCACAGCAGATGCGGGAGCCCTCTATTCTGTGGTGGCGCCTCCCCCACCCACCCAGGGAGGTATTATAAGACAATCCGGGGCAGCGGCGTGGAATTCCACCCAGGGAGAGCCCAACTCGAGCCCCAGGCCTCACTGTCTCTCCCCAGACCTCAGTGACTCTCTCTCACCCCCGGCCCCCCAACCATCACCACCATCACCACCACAAATAGCCAGCCAATCAGCTCCTACCAGCCATGTCACAGACTGTGTTAGAAAAATGTTAGACAGGAGCTGATTGGTTGGTTGTTTATCACTCTCCATTTTATCACTTTTGAAGCTTTGTGCATCTGGCCCAAAGTGTACCAGTAATTAAATAATCATATACTCTATGTATATAGTTCTGTTGTGCAAGACTTGACAGAACACAAAAGGGACAACATTTAACCAACTGATGACTGGCTATGAGGCTAAATAAAAACACCCAGGAATAATAAAATGCTTTGCCTGAAAAACTAAAATGTAAATAAATAATAAGTATAAAAGTGACATACATCGGGTGAAATTTACTAAGATGTAAAATGCACTTCACAGGTCATGTTGCTATGGGCAACCAATCACATCCTGTCTACTATCTTCTAGAGGGTGGTAAATAAATAAGAAGTAGCTTCTGATTGGTTGCCCAAAGCAACATGACCTGTGAAGTGTATTTCACATCTTAGTAAATTTCACCCATCTCTTCTGTCCCTTATACCATTTCCTATACAGTATACAGTGATTTTCCTTGCTGTGACGTACAGTATATAAAACAGGGATGGTCATGGAACTGATAATCAAGTGTTCACTCCAGGTTGCACTTTGCAAAAGACTAGAGTTGATCACGTACGTTCCATCTACCTCAGCACTTGGTGCCTCTGATCAGTGGCGTAGCTACGTTTTGGGCGCCCCCCCGCTGTTAGGCCCCCCCCCCGTCGCCGCCCCGCTGGCACCCCTACCCCGCCGCCCCGCTGCCCATGCAAACCCCCCCTCAATCCCCCACAGCCTTACCTATCGCGCTGGTCCCGGCGGCTCTGTTCTTCTGCTGAGGACCACCAGAAAATGGCCGCCCCCATACAGCAGACAGTTTCAGAGAACTGTGTGCTATATGGGGGCGGCCATTTTGTGGTGGTCCTCAGCAGAAGACCGGAGCCGCCGGGACCAGCGCGATAGGTAAGTCTGCGGGGGATTGAGGGGGGGTTTAACTATAGCACCGCAGCCCCCGGCACCCCCACATGCACAGCGCCCCCCCGCGGTGGCGGGGGCTGCGGTGCTATAGTTACGGCGCTGCCCCTGATCAGGAGTACACATCATTTAAACACATATGAGCCTTTCCACAGGAACATCAAACTGTCTATCCTAAATCAATTTACAACTGTACCTCTATACGAAGGGTAGATCCTTTGTCATCACCCAAATCCCCAAGTTGGGAATTCGGTCATTAGGTTTGACAGTGTCTACCAAGGTCGACCACTATTGGTCGAAAATGTAGAAAGGCTGACACTTGAAAAAGGTTGACTTGCATTATGTTGACATGGTCAAAAGGTCAACCCAAGCAAAATGTCGACATAAAACAGGTCAACATGTAAAAAGGTAGACGAGTTTTCGTGATTTTTTTTAAAACCGACTTTAAAACTGACTAAACAATAAAAAGAGTGAAAAATTCACGTCAACCTTTTCCCATGTCGACCGTATTCATGTCGACCTTTTGCTTGTGTTGATATTTTTACCATGTCGACCTTTGTCATATGTTGATCATTTGACTGTCGACCAATAGAGGTCGACCTTTTGACTGTCGACCTCACAACCCATACCACCCTTTCCATCATAATTGTTCATCTTTTGGATCAGCTGTATGGACCAGTGTAAGTATACTTCTCTGCCTTGTAGTAGGAAACGTTACTGACACCGGAAAAGGATAGATATTTACTTTGTTGTCACTGACAGATGAAAATATCACACTTTTGTTTTTTTGTACTTTCAGTAAATGTATTAAATGTTGGCAGCTCTGTTGCGTATGGTGTCAGACGTGATGTATAGCTGCTCTGCCGTGACTGCAGCAGGTCTGTGTCATATCAAAGGGCAAACAATAACTCTGCACAGAATTGATAGCACACCAGAAAGAAACATCTGCAGGGCCGAATATTCAAGGCATGTTGGCCTATTTATCAAAATGTGAAAGCCCTCTGACGTAAACTGAAGCATTTTTTTTTCATCAGCGACCCGGCTTTTCTTTGCGTAGAAAAGGTAGTTGCAAAAGGACTTCCTCGTGGGAAAGATGACAGGTATATAACAAGCCTGACTATGGTACAGGTAATGCAAAAGCTCAATCCATTCAAATGTTTATTGTGTTTTTAGATTTATTATTTCAATAAAAAATACTTCTAAACATGAAAAAACTATTTTTATATATTTATTTAATATTTATTCCATACTTGCCGACTTTGGCATACTCCTTTCCGGGAGAAGCCCGGAGAGGAGTGAAAGGGGGCGGGTAGAGGCTTCGTTTTGGGGGCGGGGCACGGGTGATGTCATCAAGCCCCACCCCCATGACGGGCCGAAGCCTCAATTTGCGGGTCCGTGGGTGGAGGGAGGGGCTAAAAATGCCGCGAAATGCCGCGAATTGCGTCATTTAGCCCCGCCCCCTCCCCGCGGACCCGCGAAAGTCATAGTTTTTAGACCGCGGGGAGAGGGGGAGCCGGGGCTGTAGGGAAATGAGGGAGACTTGCCCCCCTTCCCGGGGGACCCGATTTGCGGGACCCTCCCGGCCATTCCGGGAGGGTAGGCAAGTATGATTTATTCATACATTAGGAATTAAAAGCCCTAGGCTAGGATTTATTTTCCATAATAGATGGCATTTCGGAGGTCATTCTGATTGACCCGTGAAGCTGCGAAATTCACTGAATATTTATTTAAGTTTGCTTCCACAAACACAAGTATGGGGCTGGAAATGTAATGTACTGCGGTAGGCAAAAAGCATAATGCCAGCTGTACAGGCGTCTTATCAAATTTCAGAACCACCCACGTAACCTTTGTAAACCTTTCCAATCCAATTACATCCCCACTGTACAGGATACACATATCCTCACCTACAGTATGATCTCTCTCACTTTCCCATCTTCCCAACATTGCTGGGTCACTGTATCATACAGCCCACCAGGAACATTTGTAAACTTCTGGCCCAATATACAATATGTAGCACTTATCCCATACCGACTATCCCATATTTTTGGGAAGTCTAGGCCGGGGCCAGCAGTATCTTGTATGTGTGTGTGGGGGGGCAGCGGACAATAGATGCAATTCAGGCAGGGAGCGGGGCTTAGGGTATGGCCAACACAGCGCTGTCCATGCCCCCACAGTGGCAAAAATGTAGGCGTGACCTCGTGGGAGCACATAGGCCATGCCCTCTGGTCATGAGGCTGCGCCCCCAAAGATTTGGGCACGATCAAGTATCTCTCTTCAGCCTCCTCCAAAGTTGGGAGGTATGCCTATCCTTGCATACCGATTTCCCTATAGATTGTAAGCTTGCGAGCAGGGCCCTTCCTACTGTTTTAGTTGTCTGCAACCACCCAGTTTGTTTTATCATTGTTTCCATTTGCAAAACGAATTTGCTGCGCGATATAAGAATCTATTATTAATCTCAGGATGGCATTATACAGTGCTGTACTTGCCCATCTGCCATCCTGGTCAAAAGTGGTACTGCACTCTACTGGCACAAAATCTGGGTCATTTATGAAAGGTAATGCTACCTACAGAAACCTCTTAAAACATTATCAGATATTCTGGACATAGGGGTCACTTCTTCAGCCACAAAAAGGTAGAACAGACCTAGGGGGTGAAGATGCAACCTCTGTTCTGATCGCTGCTCTTATTCTGCAGATGGACACTACTGTATGTAAATTGGCACATTCTGGTACCCTCCATTATAAAACGCTGCTGCTTTTTGACATATGAGCAGGAGGTACGTGTTCCAATCAGACTCTCTCTCTGCATAGCCCTTCTCCAGCCAGCAATGCTAATGAGGACACCAGCCAGAGCCAGGGCAGAGGTGGTGAAAGCAGTTTATAATCTGCTGTCACGTCCTTTATTTTGGTCCTGTCTGGGTCTTTCAGCCTAGCAGTGGTCCTGTGCCTGGGACAGACTGTTTCCTCAGAAATGTTCAGCTTTCTGGCTCCTAAAATAGATTTTTAGTCCTAGGAGCAGAATAACAGATCGTAGCCGGGCTGCCATTGTCATGAATTGACATGCAAGCTAATGAATCTAGCAGGATCACTCTATTAGTGCGTGCTTCCAGCATTATATGGACAGAAAAGGAAGCAGGCAGGGAGTCCAATCGCTGCTGCGGGCAGAACACAATGAAGTGGTCAGTTGAAGGATCATTGATATTTGAAGTCAAATATTCCATGAGACAAGGGCCCTTATTCTGGTTCACTCGCAAAGGCAAATTCCTTCTCAAATGGATAAAACCATGTGCACTGCAGGCGGGGGCAGATGTAACTTGTGCAGAGAGAATTAGATTTGGGTGGGGGGTTTTACTTCAAAGTGAGATCTACAGTATATTGCAGTGTAAAAATAATGCAGTCAGTATTTTCCCTGCACAGAAACAAAATAACTCACCCAAATCTAATTCTCTCTGCACATGTTACATCTGCCCCCCCCCCCCCTGCAGTGCACATGGTTCTGTCCATTTGAGAAGGAATTTGCCTTTGCGAGTGAACCAGAATAAGGGACAAAGTCCCCCCATTCTCTGAAAGTAGGTTATGCACAAGATGAAAGGAAACCACTTGGAGAGTTTGTGGAAAAGAAGAGAACGGGGGAGGGGCGCGACAAACCGCTGCATGAATGAGGACTATACTGTTAAAGGATAAGTTGTGAAGTTGTAGTATTCTAGGTGAGAGAGAGCGAGGGCATATATAAAACCTTTAGGGGGAGATGTACTAAGCCTTGGAGACTAATTATATGGAACGAGATGAAGTTCCAAGTAATCTGCTCCTAACAGTCATGTTACAGATGCAGCATGTGACAGAGATGCCTTAGAATGCCATACTACTGTATTTGTGATGGGTCAGGAGGCACAGGACAAATAACTGATTATGGCAGTTATTAACTAGCGAATAGCTTGTTTTTGGCTGAACATAAACTGTGCTGACAAAAAGGAAAATGGAACAAGTGACCAGCGCTGTAGCAGATACCCAATGAAGGTTATCTTCAATGTAGTTTCTTTTTTCCGCAACTAATTCTTCCTGATGTTATAAGGAAGTGAACTTACAATTAATTTCAACTAAGGCGTGCCCGTAGCGGTTTCTTGAGACAGCCCTCACATTTGCAGAAAAATCGACATGCAGAACTACCGACATGAAATCAACTTACATGGGAATTCAATCTCGCATGCACATCAGAGGTATCTTTGTTAGTCAAACCACCGTGGACGTCCAGGAACAGGTAACAGGGTTTTATTCTTACACTTGATACACAGATCCAACATAGACAAACATCGGTAAAAAGGTCCAAATGGTAGCGGTGCAGGTGGGCGGGTAACCGGCGGCTTCTTCCTCGCTGTAAGGTGTGCTGCAGACAACACCAAAGGTCGGAGGTCCGGAGGTACGTGTGACGACGCACAGATCCGTCCCACTGCTCCTGCCGTATGGGATGAGCGGCTCAATCAACGCGTTTCGGATATTTCAGTATATCCTTTTTCAAGATGTGCCGCCATGTTCACAGGGAGTTGCTTTTATCACACCCTGCGTTGGTCACGTGGTTCTCAGCCGGCCAATAATCTTAGACCTGTGTCAGGCTATATTCTGTTTTGCTACATTCTAACTATATGGGCTAGAATAAAGTGCTAAATGGTGTACATTTTAAGCTACAGAATACACAAAGTGACATTATTTAAAATGATCGGAGACAATACATAGTATAAATACAAGAAAAATACATTAAAAAATGTATATAAAAATTTATATAAAAAGATTAAAAATAATTTAGAACACTCAGGAATATTGCACACAGAGAAATAGCAGCATGTATATTGCACAATAAAACTGGCTAATAGCTCATTTATAGCCGGACATTTAGAGGGGAAAAAAAGAGGGAAGAGAATAATGGGCCCCATACATCACCAATTAATTGTGACAATTTTCAGATATGGAGATGATTGCCACAATTAATTTTAGATGTGTGGGCTCCCCCTTTTGGCAATCCCAATCAAAATCGCCAATCGATTGCTTAATCAGGTTTTTAAACATGCTTAATAATCTGGTATTATCTGCGGATCTTTTTTATATGTGTGGGCATTCCCAATTCATCTTCTTCATCTATTTACATTATGAACAGCTGAAATGACAATCGATTGGGGCAATTTCCAGATATGAAGATGCAATCTTTAGATGGAAAAATCTGCCGATCACTGAAATAAATCTGTAATGTGTGGGCAAAGTCAGATAGATTGTAAAATCCATTTATCTGGCCAAAAAATCCCTGTATCTGGAAATCCAGAAATTGTGATTGCTGATGTATGGGGCCCATTAAACATAGTTAGTGGTATATAGATATAACAATACCACCCCCATAATTATTCATATCAGCCATTTGTACTCATAATCCACATTAAGTCCATTAGGGACCATGGTGTTCAATGTGAATATGCACTTCATTTCCAATTTGGCTAAGCGTTCCTCTATATCATTTTTTCTCCAACTGGATTTACAGATTTTAATTCCACAGAATGATTTTAGCCCTCTTATATCACAACCATGTTTCTCCTTAAAGTGTAAAGATACATTGTGTAATTCATGGCCTTTTCTTATATTGCGGGTATGTTCAGATAAACGGTCTTTGAGATATCTGCCCGTTCGTCCGACATACTGCTTTCCGCAATGACACTCCAACAAATACACCACGTTCTTGGAGTTACACGTGATAAAGTCATTGATGGTAAAATTTTCATTGTTAGCATTTGACTTATATTCAGTGATTTTAGGTGCAGTTTTACATGCTTTACACATTTGGCAAGTGCCACAACGATAAAAACCCTTAGACAACACTCTGGTGGTTCGTTTAGGGACTGTTTGAGCACTTCTGACCAGAATGTTATTTAAGTTATCAGCCCTGCGGTATGTGAATTTTGGACGGTGTCCTACATAATCTTTTAAAAGGGGATCCTTTGTAAGGACACCCCAATGTTTACTGATGAGTTTTTCCAGCTGTACATGTTGGAAAGTATATTTAGTAATAAATCTTACTTCCCTACTTTCTGGTTTTTCAGTTTTATTTCTGTTAGTGGGAATAATCTCATGATTTTTGTCATATGCTTCACATACCCAGGAGGGATGCAGTTACAATCCCGGCGGTCGGGATCCCGGCGTTCAGAATCCCGACGCCGGAATCCCGACCGCCGAAATGCCGACACTTTCTCCCTCCTGGGGTGTCCACGACACCCCTGGAGGGAGAATAAATTAGTGTGCCGAGCGTAGCGAGGCACCGGGCCCGCTGCGTGGCGAGCGCAGCGAGCCCGCAAGGGGGGGCGATCCACGTCCCCCCCTTGTCGGCATTTCGGCTGTCGGGATTCCGGCGTCGGGATTCTGAACGCCGGGATCCCGACCGCCGGGATTCAATACTGAATCCACCCAGGACTGGTTATACCCCTTCTGGTAGAAGTTTTCTCTCATTTCTTCGGTTCGGATTTCATAATCGCTGGTATTGGTGCAATTCCTTCTCAGCCTATAAAATTGGCTGGATGGAATGCTCTTTATCCAGTTAGCATGGTGGTTGCTCTCACTGCTTATGTAAGAGCAACAGTCCGTAGGCTTAGTGTAATTTTTGGTGCAAATTTTTAATTCATCCACAAAAATAGTGAGGTCAAGGAAGTTAACAGCGGTAGGGCTGATATTGTATGTAAGCTCTATATTTTGGTCATTGTTATTTAAATACATACAACATTCATGTATTTAAATAACAATGACCAAAATATAGAGCTTACATACAATATCAGCCATACCGCTGTTAACTTCCTTGACCTCACTATTTTTGTGGATGAATTAAAAATTTGCACCAAAAATTACACTAAGCCTACGGACTGTTGCTCTTACATAAGCAGTGAGAGCAACCACCATGCTAACTGGATAAAGAGCATTCCATCCAGCCAATTTTATAGGCTGAGAAGGAATTGCACCAATACCAGCGATTATGAAATCCAAGCCGAAGAAATGAGAGAAAACTTCTACCAGAAGGGGTATAACCAGTCCTGGGTATGTGAAGCATATGACAAAAATCATGAGATTATTCCCACTAACAGAAATAAAACTGAAAAACCAGAAAGTAGGGAAGTAAGATTTATTCCTAAGTATACTTCCCAACATGTACAGCTGGAAAAACTTATCAGTAAACATTGGGGTGTCCTTACAAAGGATCCCCTTTTAAAAGATTATGTAGGACACCATCCAAAATTCACATACCGCAGGGCTGATAACTTAAATAACATTCTGGTCAGAAGTGCTCAAACAGTCCCTAAACGAACCACCAGAGTGTTGTCTAAGGGTTTTTATCGTTGTGGCACTTGCCAAATGTGTAAAGCATGTAAAACTGCACCTAAAATCACTGAATATACTGTAAGTCAAATGCTAACAATGAAAATTTTACCATCAATGACTTTATCACGTGTAACTCCAAGAACGTGGTGTATTTGTTGGAGTGTCATTGCGGAAAGCAGTATGTCGGACGAACGGGCAGATATCTCAAAGACCGTTTATCTGAACATACCCGCAATATAAGAAAAGGCCATGAATTACACAATGTCTCTTTACACTTTAAGGAGAAACATGGTTGTGATATAAGAGGGCTAAAATCATTTTGTGGAATTAAAATCTGTAAATCCAGTTGGAGAAAAAATGATATAGAGGAACGCTTAGCCAAATTGGAAATGAAGTGCATATTCACATTGAACACCATGGTCCCTAATGGACTTAATGTGGATTATGAGTACAAATGGCTGATATGAATAATTATGGGGGTGGTATTGTTATATCTATATACCACTAACTATGTTTTATTCTCTTCCCTCTTTTTTTCCCCTCTAAATGTCCGGCTATAAATGAGCTATTAGCCAGTTTTATTGTGCAATATACATGCTGCTATTTCTCTGTGTGCAATATTCCTGAGTGTTCTAAATTATTTTTAATCTTTTTATATAAATTTTTATAAATTTTTATATACATTTTTATATACATTTTTTATGTATTTTTCTTGTATTTATACTATGTATTGTCTCTGATCATTTTAAATAATGTCACTTTGTGTATTCTGTAGCTTAAAATGTACACCATTTAGCACTTTATTCTAGCCCATATAGTTAGAATGTAGCAAACAGAATATAGCCGGACACAGGTCTAAGATTATTGGCCGGCTGAGAACCACGTGACCAACGCAGGGTGTGATAAAAGCAACTCCCTGTGAACATGGCGGCACATCTTGAAAAAGGATATACTGAAATATCCGAAACGCGTTGATTGAGCCGCTCATCCCATACGGCAGGAGCAGTGGGACGGATCTGTGCGGCGTCACACGTACCTCCGGACCTCCGACCTTTGGTGTTGTCTGCAGCACACCTTACAGCGAGGAAGAAGCCGCCGGTTACCCGCCCACCTGCACCGCTACCATTTGGACCTTTTTACCGATGTTTGTCTATGTTGGATCTGTGTATCAAGTGTAAGAATAAAACCCTGTTACCTGTTCCTGGACGTCCACGGTGGTTTGACTAACAAAGATACCTCTGATGTGCATGCGAGATTGAATTCCCATGTAAGTTGATTTCATGTCGGTAGTTCTGCATGTCGATTTTTCTGCAAGTGTGAGGGCTGTCTAAAGAAACCGCTACGGGCACGCCTGAGTTGAAATTAATTGTAAGTTCACTTCCTTATAACATCAGGAAGAATTAGTTGCGGAAAAAAGAAACTACATTGAAGATAACCTTCATTGGGTATCTGCTACAGCGCTGGTCACTTGTTCCATTTTCCTTTTTGACTGCACATTGTATTGGGGTTTTGGCGTTAACCCTTTACAAAAGACCAGCTGCAACCCACTGTTCAGCGCTGGGTACACACCTATTCCCCATTTCTAGTATAAACTGTGCTGAGTCCTGAGATGTTGTTGAGCCCAATGAGATGTTTTTCCTACAGCAACCAATCAGGTTGTTGCAATCATTTTCTAGAATTAATCAGATTGGTTGCTATTTGTAAACCACTTTTGAGGGGACTCTGTAGATTTAATACAAACAAACGTTAACAAACAATAAAGTTTTAACATTCAATTTTGTATGCTGAAGTTTTATTCCTGCAAGCTTCGTGTCAAAAAGTAAAAGTGAAAGCAGATCGGGACCCATACAGCAGCAATTTATTGGGCCAATTCCTCGCTATGCTGACAACTGGCTTGGAGGATCAGCAAAGTCCAACATGTTTGAAAATCCCAAAACTTATTGCACCCAATCAGATTCTGTCTATCATGTTCTAGGATGCAAAAGAGAAATGATAGACAGAATCTTATTGGTTGTTATGGGCAACATCACCACTTTACATTTTTAGAAAGCTTTTGTAAATTTACCCCTTAGTATTTTACTAACTGAGATATTGCCGTTCACCCTTTGCCCTTTTGACAGATTGGATCGGCCTCTGGGATTTACCCATTAGATGTATGGACCGTATATAAAATGTATTGCACGGTAAAGTCTCTAACAATATACAGTATAACAATGAAACGTTGATTTTTTTGACAAAAATTTCATTTAGCCCATTTTTTTTCACTGAAATTTTCGCCGAAGACCTGGCGCCAGCCTATTGTTTTATCGGTTAGTTCCTTGAGCGTTCTCGGCAATACCATCTGTAGCATTTGATGTCCCTATGTGATTGGCTGTCTGGGCACCAGCTTAGAATCTCCGCTACTAGGTTAACACAATAGGCCCGATGCAAATTTGCAGAAGGAGCAATTATTGGAAGACCGTGTTTGCGCACAGTATGCGGTACAAAGACAGCCAGGGAAGACCAGCCAGGGTAATTGACACCCTGCAGCAGTTTGGGGGGCGGTAACCATAGACTTACTCAATGCTGCGAATAGAGGAAAGAAACCTTGATTTTGAATGGTTTGTGCGCAGCTGCGAATGTATTTGCAGCCCTGCACACGGGCGGAACTTCACTTGTGCGGTGCAGCCTTTACCTCCTCGCTGGGCTCCAAAAACTCGCAGCCCAGTGAGCAGCTCTGAAAACAGCCCAATATACACAGGCACTTCCTGCTGCACTATGCTCTCCTGCGCACCAAGATAAGGAACCTTTTTCCGTATGTCATCAGATTTCCTATGGCCTTACAGCAGATTTTATTATACACTCTGGTGCGATGTTATATTGTTGCAATTTTAGAATCTCACATTGACTTTTGATTCCATAGACAGCCTACTATGATATTGTGTAATGTTTAAAGGAAGGAATTTTGCTTTATCTGGTGGAATAATAGCACGTTCTACATCTGTATGAGGCTGATAGAGGCAGCTGTTTAATCCTTTCACTGCGGTGCAGTGCAGGCCTACCGGGCTGTAACAGGATTATGGGCCCAGGCCAACCACCCCAATGCATTGACAGCAGCTCATCCTTTAGTCATCCTCTCCTGTGATAATCGCAGCTTGATATCTGTGGAAGAATCATAACACCTAGTTTGTGATAACTTATCAAAATAAATCTCTGTTAATTCGATGACAGTGGTTTAATGGATTTATTAAACTGAACGTGTAATGAGGAGGGGGGTTATTCACAAGTAGATGGGACAAATTGCACTTGTTATCATTCTGTTGGCAGGGGACCTGTTAGCGTTGCGATGAGGAATTTATGGAAATTGGAGTAAACTAACTGTACCAGAAAGACTGGGCTCCACTTTCAGAACGCTCTGATGGATGTCTAAAGGGAATTCCATTGCCCTATGAAGCATTCATGCTGCTTTCAGACCGCAAAACTGGCTTTGACCAGGTATTTTAAAATGTTTCTAAAAACGAGTCTGCCAGCTGAACCCCTTTCACACCGCATGTCTTTAAACGGTATTTCAGTGCAGTTGTTGTTCCTTCACAACACTGAACCTGTTTTAACCCATAGTGGATGAAAAAAAAACGGGTCTGAAACGGGTAGGACCCTGCTTTATTACTGTTTAGAAATACCAGTTCAATAGAACCGGAAAACTCTGCACCTTTCAGACTGCACAAATTACCGTTTTAAAACGGTGAAATACAGTACATGTACAGAAGTGTGAACATTGCCGGAATGGGATCATTGGATAGACAGCAACTAGGTCTACAAGCATTAGCTCGACACCACTAGGTCGACATGACTGAAGGTCGACATGCAGAAAGGTCAACAGGACTGAAGCAGACATGGGTTAGGTCGACACACACATTAGGTAGACATGGGGAAGGTTGACAGTCAAAAGGTCGACATGGGGTTTTTCATGTTTTTTTGTCCCAAAGTTTGACACGGTTGACATGGACACTGAAACGTACCACCCCGTCCCCTTGGATGGCTCACTGCACTTGCCATGCTATAGATGATTGCATAAATTTGGTGAGTGTGTTATAACATATACCAGGGGGGACGGGACAGCTTTGTGGAGGCCCCGAGCTGTGAGAGTGGTGGACCGGCAGTGGCTGCGGTGTCTCCGGAGAGGCGGGTGTCCTAGTGGCCAACCCTCCGGCTCTTCTTTACATATGTTCCGCAGAGACCACCGGTCACGGTCCGAGAGAAGAACATAACTATTCTAAAAAATGAGCAAGAAGACAGATGAATCTGATTCTGATGGTATACCACAAAAAAACAAGCAAGGAAGCAGCGCTAGTACATTGATTATTAACACAGTTACAAGGGATTGTCTCGGCAAAAATAACACATTTATTAAAAATTAATAAAGGAACATAAAAAAAATTACATATAAATAAGTTGCAATTAAAATGTATACCTTCTCTTGTTTTGTAATTGGCTTTGCTGGTCTTAGGAGTCCTCTTATATATTGGCTGTAACATTACGGCATGAATTACAGAGTTTATGTCATCTCACCATAAATGTTTGAAGCGGGTTTTCCAACTTTGGTCCAATTGTCCTCACTATGGGGGTTATTCTGGTTCATTCTTTCTGACAAAATCCTTCTTAGATGGGCAAAACCATGTGCACTGCGGGTGGGGCAGATGTAACTTGTGCAGAGAGAATTAGATTTGGGTGGGGTTTTACTTCAAAGTGAGATCTATATTGCAGTGTAAAAATAAAGCAGTCTGTATTTTCCCTGCACAGAAACAAAATTACTCACCCAAATCTAATTCTCTCTGCACATGTTACATCTGCCCCCCTGCAGTGCACATGGTTTTGTCAATCTAAGAAGGATTTTGTCAGAAAGAATGAACCAAAATAAGGCCCAAAGTGATGCGGTTGTGCACAGGTGGTAAAGGGCCGCTGGAGGATTGTCAAGACTTTGTGGGGCTTCCCGGAATGGCAGGTCCTTTTGGTGTACTGGAGTCAGGATGAAAACTCTTTCAGTTGCCAATTGTTAGTAGCCGTCTTAGAGGTTTTTCATAAAGCAGTTGTTGCCAGAAGTGGAGTAACAAGTTGAGGGTATCTTGAGTGATCAACACGACGCTGCAGCGAGCCGGAGGGCGGCGGCAGGCAGGGAGATGGAAGCCTCCCTGCCTGCGCCGAAAATTGTGGGACAGAAGCAGGGCTCCCGGGACACAGGCAGCAGAAGCTGCCCCCCGGGAGAGCTGGCAGGGGACTGGGGTAGGGAGCCGCTGCACTGCCCCCACTCTGCATATGTAATGAGCGGAAGCAGTAATTATTTGAATATCTAATGAGCGGCTCTCGGCCCCCTGCTGGCTGTTATGTGTAAAAATGTATATTCATGTGCAGTAAGTACATAAAAAAATAGTATGCCACTTCACAGAAAAAATACAGATTTTTTGACACCAAATAATACAAAAAAACCTTTATTTTAAAAGATCACAGTTCAGTTCACCATAAAAAGATGGCAATTGCTACACGGTGACACACGGCTAAAATCACTTAAAAAACAATTCGCCATCTGATCATTGAATACAGTCACGGTGAATCACATTGAAAAACCCATTGAAAAACCACAGCGAATTACGGCAACTATCAGACGGCGAATTGTCCGTCATTCACTGTTCGCCGTCGGCTAATAGTGCATGTTGAATAGGGCAAATCAGTTTTTCAGTAAAAAGATTCACCTTAGAGCACGAAAATAGCACACATTCGCCGTAGAACATGGCGAATCAGCCTCACTGAATACTGCCCTTAGAGAAAGAATGTTCTCTGCCACCAATAGTCATAATAAAGACATTCCCAAATCTCCATCTTCAACAATGCAGTCTAGTCAGTTTGGTGCAGTGTCTAATGTAGAAAGTGCCGATGAAAAAAAACATTTCCAGTTATAATAACATGAATGGCTTTATTCCTCATCCTCCCACTGGATCTAAAGGCCGGCACCAGCTCTGCTAAAAATCCATTGAAATCTCTGCATAAAGTAAAGCCGCAACGGAGAGTACAGTCTGCAAGCATATATACTGGCAGCACAACATTCTGCCTTTCTTCTCAGCAAAAGGAGCAACTAAAAAGGTTTCAAGAAAAACTTAGGAACGAGGAAGAAGAGCGTAAAAAAACAAAAAGAAGAAGAAAAACAGAGAGAAAATGAGCATGCATTTAAGATTTGGCTGCAAAAGAAAAATGAACAACTTGTCCAAGTTAGAAGAGTCAAACAGGACAAAAAGATGGAGGCGAGCAGCAGAGCTGATGAGGAGAGAGATTCGAAAAAAGCTGTTGATCTTTGGCTTAAGAGAAAACATAGTGAACAAATTACAGAAAAGAAGATGGAGGAGCTGCGAAGGAAGGAGAGTCATGCATTTTCTCATGACAGAAAAGAAAGAGAAGAAGCTTTTGCGCAGTGGTTAAGAATGAGGAGAAAACAAAAATGTGCCGAATACCAAGCTGCTAAGGAGAGATCTAGAAGACTTTTGTTAGAAACCAGAAAAATAAAGCAAATACACAACTTGCTCTACAGTGTATCTGACTCCAAGCCATTCTGCTACATGAACCATATGTAAACTGGGTGTGGTATAGGGGTCCGACAGTTGGGATCCCGACAGTCATTATCCCGATGTCGGGATCTCGACTGGCCGGACCCAGACAGCATGGTGAGCGCTACTAAGCCCCTTGTGGGCTCGCTGCACTCGCCACGCTGCGGGCACGGTGGCTCGCTACATGAGCCACCTATTCTATTCTCCCTCTATGGGGGTCGTGGACCCCATGAGGGAAAATAGCAGGTGGCCGTGGGGAACCCGGCTGTCGGTGTTTTGACAGTCGGTATACCGATGTCGGGTAAATGCCTGTCGGGAATCTCGACTGTCGGGACCCCGTCCGGCACCCATGTAAACTCTCTTTCAGTATTTGTCATTATCTACTGGATGGTAGGGCATGAAATACCACCTGTTGGCACGTTGGCTCAAAGAAAAAAGGAGGTGGGAAGCCTGTGTCGACCTGGTGCTTGTGTCGGCCTTCCATCTGGGTCGGGCGTGTCCAGGCTGCGGCCCTTTAGCTGTCGTGGAGCTGCGGGTCCCGTCATGCCTTGCCACGGTTTTGCTAGTAGGGAATGCTAGGGCTGTGGCGGAGCATGCTGGGATGTGTGGTTTCACAGCAGCTGGAGGGCCACGGTTTGGACATGGCTGATCTATGTCGGTGTCAAGCTCAGCCATGTCGACCTTCAGTGGTGGACCCAATGCATGTAGATCTTTGCTGTGTCTACCTAACGACTGTATACCCACATAGCATAATATAATACATTCACCACTCATTCATAAGAGGGTTGTCACACAGGTGACCTGTCTAACAAACGACTGGTTCAGTGGTATCTAGCATTCTATTCTGTACAACCTTACTCCACTCACAACTGCAATAGTACATTAGGTTTAACAATATGAGCAGTACTAACATTTTTAAAGGTTTTTAACAATTTTATTACATTTAATAAGGTTTACATGATTGGACTTTAGTAATATTTAAAGGTATGTGTGACCGGACGCCTGCCCTTAGCTCTGGCTACGCCCTTCGGGTCCACAGATAGTGGTTCCTGGTCTCACGGGACCTGGCCAATAGGGGATTCCCTGTTACCGTCAGTAACCGCCTGTTACTGACTCCACCCACTACGCAGTGGGCGGGGTTATCGCTGCCACCACCAGACTCCTCCTACGTGGCGTCTGGAACCACGGATACCTCCTCAGGCCCAACCGCTGGCCCTGAGTACTACCTGCGTCGACACACTGCTGGTGTCGACTAGTCCCCCACTGGTCACGGACCAGGCCTCTGCTTTGGTAGCTGGCAGAGCGGAGACTCGGAGACGCTGGATGCTATGCCCAGAACAGCCGGAGAACGGAATTATTGCAATTAATTCTGTTGGTCGCAGATGAAGCAGACTTCTTGGGCAAAAGATGGTTTATTTGCTCAAGTAGAAGCTCTGAAAAGAGCCCTCTCCTAGGTCCCTAGGAGGTACAGCATACAAGTGATGTTACAGCATTCAGATACAGGCAGAAGTACAACAACTTGGGCTCACAGGCCCTGCTTATAAAGACAGAAAACACACTGGCATTGTCAGATCCTCCCCCATACATTTACAATTTGCATCTCAATCTGACATGTTACTTCCAGTGCATAACGAACCAAGATTACATACTACAAAGGATGAGTCCAATTTCCTTAGCATATATAACTTCCAGGAACAGGGGAGATATTTATCTCCTGGACATGATTACATAAAGAAACACAAATGTCTGCATTACCAACACCTGGCACACAGGATGGCCTGGGTTCAGTGACCCATCACATATAGTACATAAATTTCCTTATCACCAAGATTTGCTAAATTCCTTCCCCCCAGAAATGTACAAAGTGCATTGTAAGTCCAGAATGCATTCCTCAATATTCAATACAATATACCCAATATATGATGCAGTCCTAGCTCAGTGCTACTCATACAGTTTAAAACATGTCAAGTGCCCTTGTCCTGGATAACGGCAAAGCACGGAGAGTTAACCCCTTCAGTGCTGTAGCCGCCATTAACCCCGTGTGCCGGGCTCTCCGGCCACACTTCTCCCCCCCCCTTCAAGCGGGAAACCAGAGGGCCATGTCCCAACGACTTGGCTCCTGGTCCCGCAGCCCATTTGGGGGTTACTGGGAGTGCCTGGGGGTGTTGGCCCCCAGCCTAGACAGTTCCTCCAGACTGCAGTGGGCCATATCCGGTTGGTGCTGAAAGTCCACACAGTCACCACAGTGTCCAAGTCCAAGGCCCCACAACAACAGTCTGTCTGTTTCCCCCAAGGTAGGGAGCAAACCTTCATCAGGTGGGTGTTCCTTCACCCCAGTGGGGTGCCAGTGGCACCATCTGTGCCAAAGCTGGTCGGCTGCATACACAATTGCCACCCAGTGTGTCCAAATTGTGGCATACCCCACCTCCCACCATAGCAGTATTCTGCTCACACAAGCCACAGCGTGCTCCTGCCCACATGGCTCCTCCTGGCTCAGTACTGCTCCCAGTCCGTGCAGTGACGCAATAGTCCCTACCACAATGTCCTGGTAATAAATATGCATCATCAGCACTGGAGCTGGTACCAGAGCCTCCTTCAGCGACTGGAATGCCAACTCACAAGCAGGTGTACAGTCCACTGTCTTGGGAAGACCCTTCCTAGTCATTACTGTAAGGGACGTCACTACCAAACTAGAGTCAGGGACAACTGGTCTGTAGGGCCTTACAGTTTCTAAGGTCAGTACCTGTCTGGGGGTTGTGGGCCGGGGACAGCCTCTGGTCGCCTCTACCTTCACTGGTCTGGGCCTACCCCTGTCTCCTCCCACACTATCCTCCAGGCACTGCACCCCTGTCACTTCTCTCGGGCACCCATCTGCAACAACCGTCAGACCTGCCCTCCTGTCCTCCTCAAAGGACCTACGTCTTGGGGAACCCACCCTCTCTGGTGTATCCCCTTCTACCTTCCTGACTACCCTGGGCCTGAACCCTTCCTGCCCGGGCACACTCACCACCCCCACCCCATCAAGGCCGCTGCGAGCTTGGCACCGTATGCCTGTCAGGGATGGGTCAGAGAGCGGAGCCTCCTGAACCCCCTGCCATTGCCCCTCACTTTCTCCTAAAGGGGGACACTCTACAGGGGCATCTAGGTTGGGATGTCTAGGGTCATTCTGGTTTGGGTCAGTCATGTAAAGGTCAGTGTGGTCACTCATACTCACCGCTGGAGTTGGCAAACCACTAGGAACAGGAGCATCGCTGGGCACCCTCACAGGATACAACAAGCTGGCACACACATCCTCTGCGTTGCTAGGGGACGTAGGCACACCAGAGGCAAAAGGCATGCTGGGGAGATGCGCTGATCTAGCCGCTGTAGTCTTTTCCTCTGGGCTGGTTGATGCTGTGGTTGGCTGTGCTGGCAGTTGTCTGGCCGCTGTGGTCTTTTCCTCTGGGCTGGGCTGTGCTGGTGTCGATGGTAAGGACTGTAGTCTGGCAGCTTGACTCCAGGCGATGGCGTTAGCAAATGTAGTAACGATTCCACCCCCAAGATCATTCCCCAGGACTACATCTGTTGGGAGGCCATCCATGACGGCAACATCTCGCAACTCTGGTCCAGCCCCCCAATCCAGGTAGACTCTGGCCATGGGCACCTCTCGCTCCGCTCCATCTGCCATTGTAACTTTGGCAGTGCGACCCTGCAATACTGCAGCAGGATCAATCAGTCTGGGGCTCACCACAGTGATTGAGGCCCCAGAGTCTCTCAGGCCTTCCCCCTGCAGGGGCCCCACTTGGACCGACTGCAGGTGCCGCCACATATTTTGTAGAGGCCGCATGGCCATGCAGGTGACTCTATCAGAGTCTGCCTGCTTCTCACCACACTCCATCGGACTGACTGGAGGGGGTACAGTCTCTGTGGGCTCATCTCCACGGGTTAAGCAAGCAAGCCGGGATCCAGCATTCGGATTGGTAGCACTAATCTGGGGTGCCGGCAGTGTGGGACAGTTCATCCTCAGATGTCCGATTTTCCCACAGCTGTAGCACTTCTTGACCAGGTGGGGCTCCGATGATCCCTGATTACTCGCAGGGACGCTGCGGGGCGATTGCTGGCCAAGAGCACCCGGGTTGGAAGATGCTTGCTTTGGGGGGCGATGAGCTGAAGAGGGGTGTCCCCCTGGTGGTAAAGTCCTTTGTAGTGGGCTGCTACTTGGGCGTTTCAGCCCCTGTGACCGAATTGCCACATACTTGTCCGCTAGCTGGGCAGCCATCTTTACACTGGGTGGCTCCCGATCTAGCACCCACTCCTTCACTTCCTGGGCACACCTGCGGTAGAACTGCTCCCTGCAGATCACATCAATCAGGGTGTCCCAGGTTGTGGCCTTTGATTCCTGCACCCACTTCACCAAGTACTGCCGCAGCTGGGTGGCAAACTGCTCGTGGGTGCTGCCCGGATTCTTTGGCAAGTCCCGAAACTTTTTCCTGTAGGACTCAGGAGTTACAAAAAACCGTTGGAGGAGGGCCTTGGCGACAACATCATAGTCCCCACAGTCCTCATTGGCCACTCCTCGATAGGCCTCCAAGGCCTCTCCATACAGGGTGGGTACAAGGTGTCTTACCCACTCCTGTTTGGGCAAATCATGTAGTTTACAAGTCCTCTCAAAAACTTGCAAATGTCCATCAATGTCCCCATCGCTGTCAGCAAACTTAGCAAACTGAATCCGTCCCGCTCGGTGGGTAGCAGCTGACAACGGCGCCCGGGGTACCACAGCCTGTGGTGCCCGCTCCGCATGCCACATCCGAATGATGAGCATGCGTTCTTGTTCCGTTGCCCTCTCCCCTAATTCCGCTAGCCGATCCGCTAGGCTATCCGCGCCGTCCACCCTGGGACGCGGGGATCCTGGCCCTGCTAGGGAATGTTGGGAAACATGGCTGCTGCTAGAGGGGGCGGGGCTTGTGAGTCTCACCGGGTCCAGATGAAGGTCCTCTGTGTGGCTGTCCTCCTGGACACTGTCACCATCAGCGTGCTGCACCTCCTCCCGACTCGACTCCTCCAAGCGCTTGAGCGCCACCCTCATTTCGTTTACAGTTGCTTTGGAAGGGATATCCACACCCTTCCCCCAACACACGATCTCGAGGTCATCCTTCGACATTCCGCTGAAGTCCGCCATCTTGCGCGTTCTCCTGGCTGCAGTTACTCTTCCCTGAGTAACTCGGCTTCTCCAATCGGGTGACTGAAAAGCCGCCTGGGTTATCCCACCGGCTTGCCACCAATTTCTGTGACCGGACGCCTGCCCTTAGCTCTGGCTACGCCCTTCGGGTCCACAGATAGTGGTTCCTGGTCTCACGGGACCTGGCCAATAGGGGATTCCCTGTTACCGTCAGTAACCGCCTGTTACTGACTCCACCCACTACGCAGTGGGCGGGGTTATCGCTGCCACCACCAGACTCCTCCTACGTGGCGTCTGGAACCACGGATACCTCCTCAGGCCCAACCGCTGGCCCTGAGTACTACCTGCGTCGACACACTGCTGGTGTCGACTAGTCCCCCACTGGTCACGGACCAGGCCTCTGCTTTGGTAGCTGGCAGAGCGGAGACTCGGAGACGCTGGATGCTATGCCCAGAACAGCCGGAGAACGGAATTATTGCAATTAATTCTGTTGGTCGCAGATGAAGCAGACTTCTTGGGCAAAAGATGGTTTATTTGCTCAAGTAGAAGCTCTGAAAAGAGCCCTCTCCTAGGTCCCTAGGAGGTACAGCATACAAGTGATGTTACAGCATTCAGATACAGGCAGAAGTACAACAACTTGGGCTCACAGGCCCTGCTTATAAAGACAGAAAACACACTGGCATTGTCAGATCCTCCCCCATACATTTACAATTTGCATCTCAATCTGACATGTTACTTCCAGTGCATAACGAACCAAGATTACATACTACAAAGGATGAGTCCAATTTCCTTAGCATATATAACTTCCAGGAACAGGGGAGATATTTATCTCCTGGACATGATTACATAAAGAAACACAAATGTCTGCATTACCAACACCTGGCACACAGGATGGCCTGGGTTCAGTGACCCATCACATATAGTACATAAATTTCCTTATCACCAAGATTTGCTAAATTCCTTCCCCCCAGAAATGTACAAAGTGCATTGTAAGTCCAGAATGCATTCCTCAATATTCAATACAATATACCCAATATATGATGCAGTCCTAGCTCAGTGCTACTCATACAGTTTAAAACATGTCAAGTGCCCTTGTCCTGGATAACGGCAAAGCACGGAGAGTTAACCCCTTCAGTGCTGTAGCCGCCATTAACCCCGTGTGCCGGGCTCTCCGGCCACAGTATGATCTGGATATAAGGCGCCTATTGAATTATTGTGATAGGCCTTTTCTTCTAACTTAAACATTGATTACCCCTAGAAATAAATCACACGGACACATGACCTGAAATAACCACACGGACAACCACTGCGTAAGTTTAAAAAGGTCAACAGTATTTATTGTTGGTATGACCCTATTGAAAAGGGATGGCTTGGAGAGCGCTTGGAGACCAGCTAAGTCACAAACGTTAACAATGGCGGCGACTACAACGCCCCAACTTGTAACCAGGGCGATGAGCCGCCCCCATTGAATTCAAAGCACAGCCTGCACTGTGACGGTCTTACCGCACTTCCTATTGCATGGTGAGGAAAGTTCATGGAAGTGGCCATCATCCCCCCTCGGGACAGGACTCACCAGCCGTCCTGGCAGAGGGGGCAATACCGCAGTGACCTCCTGTACTTCAAACTTGACCGCTGATCGAGAGCGCCCTCCCGCCACAGCTAGGTTAAAAAATTACCACTTAAAGGTAATTACTGCAGAACCGTCGCCCGCCAACCCTAACAATAGACCAAAGCAAGCTAAGAGAAAACTAAAAACCAACCCTAACCGAAACAACTAAACAGGTCCTGAAGAAGGACAGCCATGCCTGATTCTGACAAGTGGACACCATCGTTTCTGTAGAAAGATGGGGACTCCAGTACTAAAGAGGGGTGCCTAACAGCAATGCCTCCCATGGACGTGACAACTTTGGAGACCGCAAAATTTACTTTGCGCCTGATCTTTTCCAAAGACTTGGGGTTCCAGCAGCCTCTCCAATTAAAACGAGGCACTATGTCGGATCAAACGATCCGCAACACAGGCCAACGGCCAACCAGTGTCTTGAGATCGGCCTCAATCCTCAAAATAAGGCCTATGCTGGTACCCCGACCCAAGTCGTTCCCGCCCAAGTGGGTCACTAAAACATCAGGGCGACCCCACCGACGTTCTTTGTCGGACAACAATGATAACAAACCATCCCACTGGAGGCCCCTGACACCAAACCAATGGATTGCCCTAGCCCCTAGCGCTGACCAGGCCCTGAGCTAACTGGTGCTTGGATGCCCAGAAAATAAAGGAAGGCCCGACGAACCAGACAGTGGCATGAGTCGTTGAAGGGGGGGAAAGGACTGAAAAAGAAAAACCCTAACCTGTTAGCATCGAAAACTTAAACTGTATGATAACACAACTTTAGGGTTAGAACAGATAATGCGCAACATAAATTAGTTCACTAGGACCCAAGTGAAGGGGAAAACCTTAAAAAACCTCCGGTGGACTTGGGGGGGGGGGGAAGCCAATTGTAATCAGCCCACTATCGGAGGAAAAAGTAAAAAATTCCCATCACACCCTCGATTTCGGAACGCTGCCGTTCCAAAACCGAGTGTAAATAGTGTTTTTGGATCCTGCGCAACAGGCGCGTGCTAAACCTTATCTAAACAAATATAAGATTTATAAGCGGAGGACTTCCAGCGGCCGAGTTCTTGTATGGCATTCACTGGAAGTCCCGCCGCCGCTGCCTTGGTGGGTGTAACGTGCGTGGGTGTATGCAGCGACTGGTGGTGGGCTGAGCCCTCAGCCGGGACCGCTGTTTAGAACGGTCACGGCAAAGCCCTACACTAACTCTGTTGGCCGTCCCGGGCAAGTGACCGCAGGCTGCAAGGTGCTAGGCTTCTCCTTTAGTCGCCGCGTTCGAGGGAGCAGGTTAAGCCCGCTCCAACCCCGATGCAACCAGGTTTTATGTTGGGACAAGCCCACGGCGACTGCCAGGGATTGGACCAAAAGGAGGATCTGACTACTAGGGCCTAACTGAATAAAACACCCTGTCTAACGGCACCAGGCCAAGAACGGGGAATGTGGCCAAGCCACAAGCACCTGTACTATCGTAACGGGGTGCCACCAAACGCAAAATACGCCAACACAAAAATGGTACAATACGGTACCCCAAAACGGGCGAAAATCCCCTAGCGAGAGCCTCTCCGGATCCCGGAGAGCCAGGCAACACGAGAACAGAACAACTAAAGATACAGGACAGCTAGTCCAGAAAATAACGGATAAGGACCGGGCTCCACTGGAGCACTTACGTAACCGGGACAGAACCTCCAGCGGCAGAAGATGGTGCAGAGTACGTCTGGAGTGTCTTGGCAGGACCAGATGGAAGGATCGCTGACCAAGGGAAATCCGGATAAAGGATGACCGCAGCAATCTGGCAGCTGACACACAGCTGGCCTTTGCTGAAAGGTGTCGGCTAAGAGACGGTGCGAGGCTGGACCGACAGCTGGGGGATAGTAACGGCACAGGCGCGGTGCACGGCAGAGGAACTGCAGGGACCGGGACAACAGAGAGCAGCAGACTCTCTGTAAGGAAACAATATCACCGGCGGGGCTGTGCTGGGCCAGCTCCCTTAAAAGGGATGTGCTGACCAATCAGCCCCCGCCGTGACACCAGCCCCCATGATAGTTTAATTGACTGCCGCCATTGTCCGGGCGCGCGCCGCCCGGCGTCTCCTGGTTGCCTGGCAACCGCCGGGCGACGCGGCCAGACTACATCCAGCGTCCCCCTGCCTGGCGGAAGTGACGCGCCGCGGCCGGGCATACGTCACCCCTGCTGTCCGGCACTCGCCGGGCGGAAGTGCCCGGACCGCCCTTCTAAGGGCGCCGGGACGCTGCTGCGGTGACACCGCAGCAGCGCTTCTGTCAGTACCCCCCCCTTGAGGAGAGGTTTTGAAACCTCTACCCCCAGGCTTATGGGGAAATTCCAGAAAGAACCTTTTCTTCAGGCTTTGAGCATGGACATCCCTATCGGGGACCCACGACCTTTCTTCTGGCCCAAACCCCTTCCAATGGACCAAAAAATGAAGGGCACCACGGGCAAATTTGGAGTCCAGGATTCTTTCAATCAAGAACTCCTGCTGCCCCTGAACATCCACTGAAGGAGCTCCTCTGACGACCTTACGGGGAAATTTATGAGAAAAGAAGACAGGCTTTAACAGTGACGCATGAAAGGTGTTAGCAATCCTGAGGGATTTAGGAAGCAGTAAGCGGAAAGCAACTGGATTGACCCTCTTGATAATCTTATACGGACCTATGAACTTTGGCCCAAATCTTGCCGAAGGTTGGTGCAATTTGATATTCCGGGTTGACACCCAGACCCAATTACCAACTTTAAACGGGCACGGACGTCTAGACCTATCTGCGAACACCTTCTCTTTGAAGGCTGTTTCCTTAAGGGCGTCATGAATCTTTCTCCATGTGGCCTTAAAACGAAAGACCCTAGATGGAACCGAGGGTGGAGACTGAGAGAACGAATTGGCCTGGGGATGGAAACCATAGACTGCGAAAAAAGACGAAACTTTAGAGGCAGAATGTACCGCATTATTACTGTATATGCAAATTCTGCTATGGGGAGATGCTCTACCCAATCGTTCTGCAACTTTGAGATGAAGCAACGCAGATACTGCTTCAAAGACTGATTCAGCCGTTCCGTCTGTCCGTTGGACTGAGGGTGGAAAGCTGAAGTCAGGCTTAGTTTGATCTTAAGAGAAGCACAGAACGACCTCCAGAACTGTGCCACAAACTGCGGACCCCTGTCGGACACAATGTCAGTAGGCAATCCATGCAGTCTGAAGACATGCCTCAAAAATAACGAGGCCAACTCTCTGGCCGAAGGCAACTGCTTCAAGGCTACAAAATGTGCCATCTTGGAAAACCTGTCAATGATAACCCAAATGGTTTGACAGTTGGCTGACAACGGCAGGCCTACCACGAAGTCCATGGCAATATGCGACCATGGCCTTGACGGGATGGATAACGGCATAAGCTCCCCAAAGGGCCTAGACCGAGGCACCTTATGTCTGGCACAAACAAGACATGATCGTACAAATTCCTTGACATCCCTGGACATTCCTGGCCACCAGACCACTCGGGCCAATAGGTCTGTGGTCTTATGAATCCCGGGATGCCCGGCAGTCTTGCTATCGTGAAAGTCCGTAAGCACCCTTCGCCTAAGAGTCTCAGGGACGAATAACCGACCCCTAGGAGTCTGGGCTGGGGCCTGACCCTGAGCCTGATGGATGAGCCCTTCTAGGGTCAAACTAAGACCGGCCTGAATACAAGAGGCAGGAAGTATGGAGGTAGTCAGCTCCTGAGGGGAATGTTCCGGAACAAAGCACCGTGACAGAGCATCCGCTCGAACGTTCTTAGGACCGGGTCTATAAGAAATAACAAAATTTAAGCGAGTAAAGAACAAAGCCCAGCGGGCATGCCGGGCATTAAGTCTCTTGGCCGCTTCAATGTACTGCAGATTCTTATGGTCCGTTAAAACCATTACTTGATGATTCGCACCTTCTAGCCAATGCCTCCATTCCTCGAAGGCCCACTTGATGGCTAATAATTCTCTGTCACCAACATCATAGTTGGTTTCAGCCACAGAGAATTTCCTTGACATATAAGCGCAAGGGAAAAGAATCTGACTCTTAGCGTTGGTCTGTGAGAGTACTGCTCCTGCACCTACCTCAGAGGCGTCCACTTCCACCACAAAGGGACGCTCTGGGTCAGGGTGCCTGAGGATAGGAGCAGAAATAAAGGCCTGTTTTAGGGCCTGAAAAGCCTGTTTGGCTTGTACAGACCAATCTCCAGGATCTGCCCCCTTCTTGGTAAGAGCCACCAAGGGAGCAACGATCGAGGAAAATGAATGGATGAAGCGTCGATAGTAGTTGGCAAATCCAAGGAACCTTTGGATTGCCTTCAGATTGGTCGGCTGTACCCAATCAACTATCGCCTGAAGCTTCTTAGGATCCATGCTAAAGCCTTCAGCCGAAATGATATACCCCAAAAATGAGATTTCGGGTACCTCAAACTCACATTTTTCGAGTTTGGCAAACAAACTATTTTCCCGCAACTTTTGCAGTACCTGCCTCACCTGAGCTCTATGCGAATCAAGATCCTTGGAATAAATCAGGATATCATCCAAGTAAACGACCACGAAACTCCCAAGAAAGTCTCGTAAGACATCGTTGATAAAATCTTGAAACACGGCAGGGGCATTGGACAGCCCGAAGGGCATAACTAGATACTCATATTGCCCTGAGTGCGTACTAAATGCCGTCTTCCACTCATCCCCTGCTTTTATACGGATGAGGTTATACGCCCCTCTCAGGTCAATCTTAGAAAACACCGTGGCGGACCTTAATTGGTCAAAGAGAACCGAAATAAGAGGGAGCGGGTACGCATTTTTCACCGTGATCTTGTTTAAAGCCCGGAAATCAATACAAGGTCGTAAAGACCCATCTTTCTTGGCCACAAAAAAGAATCCTGCGCTTAGTGGCGACTTAGATGGGCGGATGAATCCTTTCTCTAAACTCTCTTGAATGTACTCATTCATGGCCTTGGTTTCCGGAATGGACAGAGAGTAAAGCCTTCCTTTGGGCAAAGGGGCGTCGGATACAAGCTGAATGGCACAGTCATATGGACGATGCGGCGGAAGCTTATCCGCTTTACCCTTGGAGAATACATCCAAAAAATCAGAGTATGCCGTCGGGACAGCTGACAGTGACACCGAGGCTTGAAGAAAAGAGGTGTTAATGCAAGACCCAAAACAAGTAGAATTCCACTGAACAACGTCCCCCATCATCCAATCAATGTGCGGGCTATGGAGGACCAACCAAGGGTGGCCCAAGACCAGCGGAACTGCTGGACAAGTAACCAAAAAAAAAGAGATTTCCTCTTTATGCAGAGAACCAATAATGAGCTGGATTTTAGGGGTACGAAAATAAATCTCCCCATTGGGCAAACGACTACCATCTAATCCTCTCATGGTAATCCGTTGACCTAACCGAATAGCGGGGATACCAAGTCTCTCGGCTAAAGCAGCATCCAAAAAGTTACCGGCTGCACCACTATCCACAAAAGCTGAACAATCAAAACACATCTCTCTATAGGTTAGAGTGGCAGGAATCAATAGGGAGTTACAGGAGGAGAACAGCTTCAGGCCCAAGTGAATCCCCTCCTTACTCACTTGGCCTGACCTTTTACCGCTCTGTTCGGACAGGAGCGATACTGATGACCTCTACGCCCACAGTAGAGGCATAGACCAGCACTGATCCTGCGAGCTCGCTCCTCGGGGGTTATCCGCATGGACCCCAACTGCATGGGTTCTTCTGCATCCTCCGAGGAATCCACAACATATGGGATGGGATGAGAGAGTGAAGCTCTCTCGGCTCTACGTTCGCGGAGTCGGCGGTCTATTTTGATAGACAACTCCATGAGTTTATCTAGCGAGCCAGGCACCGGATATTGGATCAAACTATCTTTAATGGTATCCGATAATCCACACCGGAACTGGCTACGCAGAGCTGGATCGTTCCACCCACAGTCATTTGCCCAGCGGCGGAACTCGGTGCAATACACTTCCACAGGATCTTTTCCCTGCTTTAATGCCCGTAAGTGAGATTCTGCAGATGCCTCCCGATCAGGGTCATCGTAAAGCAAACCCAGGGATTTAAAGAAATTATCCACTGAGGCTAACACAGGACTATCCGAGGGCAAACCAAAAGCCCACGTCTGCGGGTCACCCTGCAACCAGGAGATAACCAAGCTCACCCTTTGAGCCTCCGACCCAGAAGATTTAGGTCGGAGTCGAAAATATAACCTACAATTCTCTCTGAAGTTAAAAAACTCCTTTCTATTACCAGAGAACCGGTCAGGCATATTCATCTTAGGTTCAGGTGTTACTACCGGGGGAGAACGAGGCCCTCTCTCCTGATTAGTTACCCGGAGTGACAATTCCTGTACCATTTGCGTTAGACCCGCAACCTGGGCGTCTAACGAAGGGGAGGTAGGATTCATAATGAGGACTCGACACAACCACTAACACCCACGGACAAAACAGGTATATTATATAAATGAGATTTATATAATCTGTTTGGGCCGGTGATAATGTAACGTGCGTGGGTGTATGCAGCGACTGGTGGTGGGCTGAGCCCTCAGCCGGGACCGCTGTTTAGAACGGTCACGGCAAAGCCCTACACTAACTCTGTTGGCCGTCCCGGGCAAGTGACCGCAGGCTGCAAGGTGCTAGGCTTCTCCTTTAGTCGCCGCGTTCGAGGGAGCAGGTTAAGCCCGCTCCAACCCCGATGCAACCAGGTTTTATGTTGGGACAAGCCCACGGCGACTGCCAGGGATCGGACCAAAAGGAGGATCTGACTACTAGGGCCTAACTGAATAAAACACCCTGTCTAACGGCACCAGGCCAAGAACGGGGAATGTGGCCAAGCCACAAGCACCTGTACTATCGTAACGGGGTGCCACCAAACGCAAAATACGCCAACACAAAAATGGTACAATACGGTACCCCAAAACGGGCGAAAATCCCCTAGCGAGAGCCTCTCCGGATCCCGGAGAGCCAGGCAACACGAGAACAGAACAACTAAAGATACAGGACAGCTAGTCCAGAAAATAACGGATAAGGACCGGGCTCCACTGGAGCACTTACGTAACCGGGACAGAACCTCCAGCGGCAGAAGATGGTGCAGAGTACGTCTGGAGTGTCTTGGCAGGACCAGATGGAAGGATCGCTGACCAAGGGAAATCCGGATAAAGGATGACCGCAGCAATCTGGCAGCTGACACACAGCTGGCCTTTGCTGAAAGGTGTCGGCTAAGAGACGGTGCGAGGCTGGACCGACAGCTGGGGGATAGTAACGGCACAGGCGCGGTGCACGGCAGAGGAACTGCAGGGACCGGGACAACAGAGAGCAGCAGACTCTCTGTAAGGAAACAATATCACCGGCGGGGCTGTGCTGGGCCAGCTCCCTTAAAAGGGATGTGCTGACCAATCAGCCCCCGCCGTGACACCAGCCCCCATGATAGTTTAATTGACTGCCGCCATTGTCCGGGCGCGCGCCGCCCGGCGTCTCCTGGTTGCCTGGCAACCGCCGGGCGACGCGGCCAGACTACATCCAGCGTCCCCCTGCCTGGCGGAAGTGACGCGCCGCGGCCGGGCATACGTCACCCCTGCTGTCCGGCGCTCGCCGGGCGGAAGTGCCCGGACCGCCCTTCTAAGGGCGCCGGGACGCTGCTGCGGTGACACCGCAGCAGCGCTTCTGACAGTGGGTGCACCAGTACGGAACGAATGCGTCCCGTACTCGGCGACCTCCAAACCCAACGCAGCCATACAGCGCTTAAACACAGCAGTGAACTGGAAGCGCATCAAAGGCGATGCATCCGCATGCGCGAGGAACTGTGCCAGAGCGGTAGGCCTCTGAGGCAGGTATGCTGCGGCCAGCCGCACGGGGCATATGTCCCCTTCTGGCTGGGACTTTAGGGTAACCCAGCGGCCTCTGCCTAACTGATCGGTCTTAGACCGGCGGATCTTACAAAGGACTAGCCCTTCCTGGAAGACCATGTCTTCATACCGCAAACCAGAATCAGTGGCGCTCTTATTGGCTGCTACCAGCTCGCTTACCCTAAAAGCCCCAAAAAACGCAAAAGAGAATGCCACTCGAAAGAGCGACGCCTCCTCCGCACTTTCCACTATGCCCTGAACACAGGTTATCAACCTACGGAGCATCAGCAGATCAATTGGTTTACGAGAATCTGCTGCCACTCTCGCAAAGCCCTTGCTAACACAAAGGATTTGGTGGGGTCCCGTGTCCTGTGCAACCTGGCATGGAAGGATATCCCTGCCAGGGCTGCTGCCATGGCGGACTTTGACCGGCCAGAGCTGTAGTGCCCCCACACGAATGCCAGCAAACGGTCATCGACCGACTTACCGCTGTTCGCCAGGGACTCCTGAAAGGCCTTCCAGTCCTGCTGCGCAGCTGCGTACGCCCTACGGGTAGAAGGGGCCAGGGATAGCAAGGCTAACCCCATCATGTCAGCTCTACAATCTGCCATACAGAACATGGACAAGTCAGCCCGAGGGGTGACGCGGCAGGTACCAACTCACAAAATCTCGTGAAGTTGAACCGTGACAGAGCATCAGCGATGCTATTTTCCACCCCTGGAACATGTCGCGCCATGAAATAAATGTTACGCTGTAGGCAGTGCAATACTAAATGCCGTAACAGACGTAGGGCCTGGGGAGAAGAGGTACGCTGGTTATTAATGGCATGTACCACTCCGAGGTTATCGCACCAGAACACGATCGTCTGGTTCACTAATCTATGTGACCACAGTTCCACAGCTACAATAATGGGGAATAGTTCTAACAACAATAAATTGGCGGTAAATCCCCTGTCAATCCACGACTGAGGCCATAGGGCCGTGCACCACTCACCCTGAAAAAATGCCCTGAAACCCGTGGACCCGGCAGCATCCGTGAATAGCTGAAGCCTCGCATTAGGTGCAGGCTCAGAGGGCCAGAGCAACTCCCGCTTGAAATCAACTAAGAACGAAGCCCAAATGACCATGTTGTCCCGAATTTCCTGTGACAGCCTAACCAGGTGATGGGGTTCCCGGGTCCCTGCCGTAGCACATTCTAACTTGCGGCAAAAACCCTGCCCATGGGTATTACCCGGCACGCAATGTTCAGTGACCCCTGCAAAGACTGGACTTGCCACAGCTGGGCTTTCTTCCGGGGCAAGCAGTCCCGTAGAAGCCCTAACAACTTGCTGACCTTGTCGGCCGGTAGGCGACAGCAGCCGGCGGCGGTGTCAATCTCGATGCCTAGGTAAGCTATCATGCAAGTGGGACCCTCGGTCTTGTCGTCGGCAACCGGTACTCCGAGTGTCTGAAATAACGTGGTTGCCGAGGACAATAGGAAAGCACAGGTGCTACTGTCTCTAGGTCCCACAAAGAGAAAATCGTCCAGGTAATGTGCCACCCCTGGGCACCCTGTGACATCCTGGACGCACCAATTTAGGAAAGTGCTAAACTTCTCGAAATAGGAGCAAGAGACAGAGCAACCCATGGGTAAACATTTATCAAGGAAAATGCCCCCGTCTAAACGAAAACCCATGAACCTGAACGATTTAGGGTGCAATGGGAGTAGGCGAAAGGCGGACTCAATGTCCAGCTTAGCCATAAGGGCGCCCCGGCCAAAACTGCGGACCAAACAGAGTACTTCAAAAAGTTGATAACGTACACTGCAAACCTCGTCCAGAATGGCATCGTTAATGGATGAACCGTGAGGATAAGACAGGTGCTGAATCAGCCGGTATTTACCCGGGGCCTTCTTAGGAACGACTCAAAAGGGCAAGAAGCACATGTTGGATAACGGCTCAGAGGTGAATGGGCCGACCATCCTGCCCAGCGCCACCTCGGCCTGCACTTTCTGCGTTACCACCTTGGGGAAATCCACTGCCGATTTCAGGTTCCTTTTGGACACTACCCTGACAGAATCGGGGATCGGTAAACTAAACCCATAACTAAAACCATGTAACAAAAACAACGCATCTTCCCTGTAAGGGTAGGAACGCAAATGGAGTTCTAACTCCTCCAAGACTATGGGAGATGGGGCTTTACTTAGAGCTAGGATTGGAGTCGCCTGCGGCGGTGGCCTTACAGCACTTGGCAGGGTGATTGGCACCGCAATTCCGGCATTCATGGCAAAAACTGCATTTGGTGCCTCTATCGCACTTCGAATCGTTAAATGCGAAGCATTTGCCTTTAGCGGCTGGCTTCGCACCTTCTTGCCGGGGAGAAATGGTTTCTTGGGGTGTGACTCCAAACCCCACCTGGGACGCAGGGAACCCCAAAACACGATCCAGCTAAGGACCCCCCCAGGGCATCACAATAAAGAATAGGGGTAGTAAAGTGGTGAAATTATAAGTATGGAGGTCCCTACTATGTGTATGAAGGTAGAGAGTATGTGAAATAAAAAGTGCATAGATAAATAATAGACTTTACTACCCCTATTCTTTATTGTGATGCTCTGGGGGGGTCCTTAGCTGGATCGTGTTTCGGGGTTCCCTGCGTCCCAAGTGGTGACCCCAGAGTGTTAGGGACCTGCTCGACAAGAGGTGACCTGGACGATTGGTGGGCAGGCCAATATCACTGGCCAGTGATATACCAACAACCTCTTATTATATATTATATTATAATGTAATGATAGCATAGTGCATTTGCACCCTCTCTCTCTGTGTAACCCATTTTATTCTCAGCAGATGGCACCTTTCATTACTGAGGGTGTGCAATTTAGAGCCAATTTGCCCTAGCCAAGGTCTAAGTGCTAGAAGTGGAGGCCTGAGGGTACTGTGGGCTGGGTGCAGCCTGGGTAGGAAGGTGGAAACCCCCGGAAGGGCCCGGTTGCCACGACGGGGGGGGGGGGGGGGGGGACGCTGAAGGGGGGGTTTTGCAGGAGGGGACGGTGACCAGTCCCACCCAGGGGAATGTGGGTGGCGGGGGTGCCCTGGTTAGGCAGGTAACCCCAGATGTGGAGGCTAATAGGGCCCTGGGAGAGCATGGATGCTATACGGCCAGCAGGGGGAGCCAGAGCTCCATGGCCTGCCACCAGCATGCCCTGGAGGGGATCCAGGCCGCCCTCATACCTGGGCGACCTGGTCCCCCCTTGTATAACTGGGATGTCAGACCCCCCTGGTGAATTGGGCTGAGAGCCCGCCGCCGGAGTTGAGTTCTGGGCGGCTCATTTGACCCCCCCGCTGCCTGCCTTGAACGTTTATGTCCAGCCGCTATGGGGCTGGGGAGAGGGGCAGGAGGCGCACTGGTGGGAATCTTGTAAGCCGGGATGCGCCGCCGCCCGGCGAGTCAGGCGGTGATGCGCCCGCAGTGCTCGCCGCCGGAGGGGGACGGGGCGTACAGGGGGAGCCAGCCTGACGTGCTGACCGCGCCGGGCTGGATGGATCTGCTGGGAGAGGCCTGGGAGCCCGTCTGCTGCCACCACGCGCTGCTGCAGACAGTGGCCAGGCAGACTCGGCGAGCCAGCGGGGAGGGGCAGATCAGAGTGAGCGGTGCATAGTATAAATTGTGTTGTTGTTTTTTAAGCAGAGATTCCCCGCATACAGTAGTTCATTACTGTAAATCTGATTGAGCGACAGGTGTTATTTTAGCTATTCTATGCAGTCTGGATGATAAAACCCCACTGTATGATATGAATCAGAGGATAGCAATGTGCTCCCTAGGGTGCACGGACAGGCGCTACCACGGGTGCTTTGCCAAGAGCTGCCACTTAATAAAGGGGTAGTCAGCCCTAAAGTAACCAAGAAAAAAGGAAAGGAAGTGGCGCTGGTATTGATGAAATAATCAAACAAATATTTAATGTCAATTAAAACAACATCACATGTAGCAATTACATGGAAAAATACACAATAAAAAATTATATAAAATGCAATAAAAAGGTGAGTCAATGACTGGACCAGAGGCTGAATAGAGTGGACCCACTGGGTGATATTGGGGAAAAGATTGGGTGACTGAAAATTTCAGATTGCCCTGTTGGCTGATAGTTACTACTGATGGCAATTGTCATCTAGTCCCAACGGTGGAAGTGCAAAACGGTCCTCAAACTAATGCGACTGTGGGGCCACAGAGGGTCAGAACCCCAATTGATGTGATGGGGTTGGCAGCTGGTTGGATGGCCACAAGATGTCTCTCACGTCGCTAGAGGCTCCAATAGGGAAGGGTAACCATGTGCAGGTGTCCTCAGGGTTGGTGACTTTTAAGACCGGCTGGTCAATGATCTCAGTTTGTGAAGAACCAACCTTGATTCCTGCTGGAAGTTGTATCCATGTGGCGCCAACACTGGTGAACCGCAAGTGCGGGACGTTAAAGGGCTGTTTGGCTCTCAGGGTTGGAGACGGGCAGCCAAGGGCATTAAGGGATTCCAAGTGGTGGGTCCTGGTCCAGGCTGAAACCTAACGCGTTTCGCTGCTTGTGGGGGTGCAGCTTTTTCAAAGGTAGAATGGGTACTGTTCACCATGGGGTTTATATACCCCTGTGCAGGCAATTAAGGATTAACACCTGTGTAGTAATTACATATATGGTAAAACATAAAAACGAATATCAACAGAAGGCAAACGTAAGCAATTGATATACTAAAAGCACATTAGCATTAGGAATTGTAAGAACGAATGTTCTTTCATTTGATTCAAAACATTTATTATTCTGACAGGAGAAGAAGGCAAATAGCCAATCGGTTATAGAGAGAGTGATTTTAACATAATCTTGTTGGGACGTTGCTATAGTGACCGGCAGTCCGTCCAATCACCAGTTTGGACTGTCCGGTCACATGACGAAATATCGTTGGACCCGGAAGTTCGGGTGTCCGGCGTGAGTTACACGCCTCGTTTTGACTCGGTTGGGTCCGATCACGTGGTATGACGTGCGCGCCTCAGACCTCGCTCTGGTACCTCTCCAGACAGCGGGTCTGATACTAGCACGTATCTATAGTACATAGAAATAGTATACCCGATGCCAGTGAAGGAATAACAATAGTTAGTGATTTTTACATATTTCTATACAACTTGAGGATCATGGATAGCAACTCGAATGGGGGAGTACTACTATTAAGAATAATATGAATAACTAAATAAGAGACAACGGCATTCGGCAACATGTTGTCATGGATACTAGGACAACATCATGAGACAGTAGGGCTGGTACAACTGATAGTTACATCATTTTGATAAAAATATATATATACACACATGGCAATCATAATCTGAAAAATATTTCCTAATCTTTGTATGTATATGTTACTAATGAATAACGCAAACAAAAATACATGTGTTTACAGTGGTATATAACTGCCATGTATATGTAAATAAAGGAGACATATTACATTATAAACAAAGAACAATAAACATAAATGAAATGGGTGCTCACATAAATAATAATAATGGTGATGATGTTATCCCCCCCCCCCTTGTTTCCCCGTGCCCAATTCTCGACTGGGTCCCCAGAAGACTGTCTTTCTAGGGGTACCTCCAATCTAAAGTAAGTGGTGATAATGGAAGAATCATGATAGGTAATGAGAAGCATGGATTACTAGATAAACCGCAACAACAATAATGTTAATGATATTATTCTGAATGGGATTTGATCTGTATTGAGAATGAGCTGAGTCAAATTACACTGTTAAGTTCTACGGCTTCATTTAGGCTATACGGAAAGAGAGAATCCATCCGGTACATCCAATGGACCTCTTTTTTGCACAGGGATTTAAAACGGTCTCCCCCCCTTTTCGTGATAGGAATAGTTTCTACTCCCGTTAGGGTTAGTGAACCAGGGTCCCCATTATGTACAACAGAAAAATGTCTGGAAACGCTACGTGTGACTATTTTGTTTATAATGTTCCTCCTGTGCTCCAGGAACCTCTGCTTCAGCGGGCGAGTGGTTCGACCCACATAGCAGAGGTCACAGGAGCAGCGCAGAACATAGATAACATAACAGGTATTACAGTTTATAAAATTATTTAAGTAAAAGATTCTATCTTCACCATTCATATAGATGTTGGTACAATTTTGAGGCACATATTGACATGTGAGGCAACGGTTTGCTCCACATTTAAAGAACCCGTTGGGTTTGGGTCTCAGCCAGTTGAGTCTGTTCTCATTCTCTTTTTTAGTGCTCAAAGATGGTAAGAGGCTAGGCGCCAGGAAGCTCTTGAGGGATCGATTTTTCTTAAAAATAAATTTAGGTTTCTGTGTATCCCCCAATAGTGGATCATTTTTAAGTATATCGTAATTCTTGGAAATTATTTTTTTGATCTTTGAATAGTGGTCATTGTATTTTGAGATAAAAGCAATCTCATTATTATTTCGTTGTCGGTCTGATTGGTTCGTGTTATTGTCGATAGTTTTCTTTTTAAGAAGGGAGGATCTCTCCACAGAGAGAGTCTCTGTGAGAGCTTGGTTCAGGAGGGAATCAGGGTAATTGCGGTCTCTAAAGGAGCCAGTCAGCTCTTTTGCCTGTTCTAAAAAGGTGAAATGTTCAGAGCAATTTCTTTTTAGTCGTAACAGTTGGCCCTTGGGTATGTTCCTTTTCCACGCAGGGTAATGTGAGCTGGAAAAGTGCAAGAAATTTTTTGTGCTCACTTCTTTGAAGTAAGTACTCGTTGAGATCATATTCTCCTTAATTTCAAGCGTCAAGTCCAAAAAAATCTATTTTTTGTTTATCGAATGTGTGGGTAAATTGTAAATTAAAGGTGTTGGTGTTAAGGTGATTCACAAAGGAAAGTGCCTGTGAAAAATCCCCGTCCCAAATTATAAACAAATCATCAATGTACCGGCCATAGAGGACCAGACTCGCACTGAACGGCCCCCCCCAAATGAGACTATCCTCCACCTCACCCATATAGAGGTTGGCATAGCTCGGTGCGAATCTGGTCCCCATGGCCGTACCCATCACCTGTAAATAAATGGTGTCCAGAAAAGTAAAATAATTGTGAGAGAGAATGAAATTAATAGAATCCGTGATAAAAAGCCTGTGTCTCTCCTCTAGGTCCCCATCTCTATTTAATTTGGCTCCTATACAGCTAACCCCCAAATCATGGGGATATGCGTGTACAGGCTCTGTACGTCTAGGGTAAGGAAGGCATACGTATCCTTCCAAACAATAGTTTGTATTTTTTCCAAAAAGTGTGTTGAATCTCTGATGTGGGACCTTAGGAGAGAGACACGTGTCTGGAGGAGAAAATCAACATAAAAGGACATATATGAATCAGATGAAGATTGAATGCATGAATAAATAAAAACTTTAGTTTGTTTTTCTTAAAAAAAAAAAAAAAAAACATATACCAGGGGTTCCCAATCTTTTTTAAATCACGGAACCCTAGAGTATCAGAATTTTATTCAATTCAGTTAATTCAATTATGTGGTAAAGGGCAGGATTTGCTTCTGTTTGTACACATATTTTATGATTGGCAGCCACCAGCACTGGTTTTGCTCATAAATAATCAATCATAAATAATTTGAATTGGCCCTGGACCACCAACCCACGGCACACAGTTTGGGAACCACTGACATATACATTTAAAAGACAGTATATGTATAAAGCTTCAAAAAGAAAAAAATGGAGTGATAAACAGCCAGCCAATCAGCTCCTACCTGTCATGTCACAGACTGGGTTTGAAAAATGACAGGTAGGATTGGCTGGTTGTTTATCACTCTCCACTTTATCACTTTTGGAGGCTTGATACATATACTGTATTTTAAATGTATACGTTATAACACGCTCACTGAATTCATGCAATCATCTATATATATGTCCAGTGTCTGTGTGTCACCGAAACACTGCCATCTGTTGGCAGCAAGTGAAACTGCATCTCTTTCTTTCTCTCACAGAGGCAATTATGTACAATTAGCTGCCTTACTAGCTTTCGAAGCATTTACTTCGAGCGGGCTTACTAGTTATTTTACATAGATGGAGAAATGCTGCAAGTTTGGAATGCTGGAACTGAGAGGAATATAGGGCCTGATTCTGATTCACTTGCAACAGCAATTTCTCTCTCTAATGGACAAAACTGTGCTGCACTGCAGGTGGGGCAGATGTAACATGTGCAGAGAGAGAGAGAGAGAGTTACATTTGGGTGTTATTTTGTTTCTGTGCAGAATAAATACTGGCTGCTTTATTTATTATTATTTATTTTTACACTGCAATTTACAATGTAACCCCCTCCCCCAATCTAACTCTCTCTGCACATGTTACATCTGCCCCCTCTGCAGTGCACATGGTTTTGTCCATTAGAGAGAGAATTTGCTTTTGCAAGTGAACCAGAATCAGGCCCATAGTGTACAAGCTGGAGTTTGTGGTGCTAAACTGGATGTAAAATTCTTTATTAAAATGTATATAGCTCATTTAACATCATCTTTATACGTGTTTTTATGGCGTCTATGCGCTACTCAGTTTTATAGAATAGCCGTCGTTTGAAACATTTTACAGAACAACAGAATACTGTGTTCCTCATAGGCCGATAATACAGAAATGACACCAGCTCTCTACATTTCCAATATTTAAGATTCTTCTGAATACCTTTACTGTTTGGAAAGTAACAGCTGTTTTTTATTTTATACAGTACGTCATTTTAAATCTTTTCTACTTCTTACCTGTGGTGAAAGGGTATTACACCACCAACTCATTAGGCTAACGGCACAACAGTAAAAGAAAAGATTTGTCTGTTTCACACTAGTCTAATGGCACAACAGTGCAGGATTGTTGGCAAGTGGTTATACCATTGTATAGTGGGAGGGGTTAAAGTGAGGGGGAACGGGGTGGAACTGAATACCACCACCTCTTATGGTGAGGTGGAACATTTTAACCTCCACATTGGCCCTGCACAGTAATTCTCATAGAAAAGCATTCTAGTTTGCAAGGGAATGCCAAAAACCCTACCACTGGCCCTGTCTCTGCCTAATAGGGGGAGGGGAGGTTGTGTAATTAGGTGGCATACAGAAATGAGTTCCCCCACCTCTGCATGACGCCCTGTATAGTGGTCATTAGTACTGGAATCACTGCATTTTAGTCTGGGTGTTTTTTTTATATTTCACAAAGGATTCTCATTACTATTCCTTATTAGGTGTTCTAAAGAAAACAATTGATTAACACATAAATACTATAATATGCCGTCATTGTCCCCTCTGGAATACACTTTAGAATTTTATGATTAGACATTGATTGTAGTTTTATGTGTCTGTGTAATATACTGTGACCTCCGTTCATCCAATGGTGATAAAGTAGTCGTAAGCTTCAGCTAATGAGCGGTAACGGCAGCACAGGAGCAGGAAGTGACTGCCAAAGTTACACGAGTTTTAGGTGCAGAAATCCTAGTTCAAACGGGTATGAGTCATTGGGTTGACTAATATTAGGTTGACATTCATTGGGTCGACCACGAGGTCGACATGGCTTACGTCGACACAGAAAATAGGTCAACGTGGCTAAAGTCGACAGGGTTGGATGGTCAACGCAAGCATTAGTTTGACAACGGGAAGGTCAACAGTCAAAAAAGGTTGACATGAGTTTTTCACGTTTTTGTCCCAAATGTCATGGCTCACACCTCCCACACTTAGGTCACGCCCCAAAATTTTACCGGGGCCTGGCATTCCTCTCGGCTGCCATGCAGATAACTGGTAATACATAAATAGTTTCTTGAATAAAATTTTGGGGTTTAGATAAGACTGTAATATTGGGATTAGAAATTATGCATTGAAAACATTTAAATCTTAGAAGAAATGTTAAATTTGTCCATCTAGGGGCACATCTTGGCTTCTGTGGGATGCGGGGGGCACAAAGCACAGGGAAAGGCTGGCCAGCATGCCAGGTCCCTCCCTGTGATGCGACTGCAAAATATTATAATCAAATGTCTAAATTGCCAACGCTTTGCAGATAGTCCCCTGCCTAGGCCCTGGGCCTCCAATTTTGGCTTGCAGTGACACGCAGTCACCGCAAACCTCCTCGAAAACTCCGCCCCAATGCCACATCCCTGCCCACCCAATCCCGCTTTGCGTCACCCCCCAGGGATCCTTTACATTTGTAAATAGCAACTGAAAATGTGCATTTTTAAGGAATATTCCGCAAATATTCTTTAATAAATAAATAGTGTGGGTGAAAAAATAAATAAATGGGGAATCACAGGCAGAATGCTAAAGGGCTTATTCAATTAGATATGGCTTGCTCATATCTGCACCTAGGATACTGTCGGATGCACAGATTTAGGTTTTTGAGAATGGGGTGCAAGTGGGGTGCCCCCTCATGCCTTACTAAATTAAACCTTAATGGTTCTGTAAGTAAATGCAGCTATATATGTACTGTCAGATTTTTGTTTGCGGCTCGTAGTCTTGGTTGAGGTCGGGCAATGGGGGGCAAGCTGTTGGGCCATTGGCAGCAACTTGTCCCTTCACATCTACAGTAATTGAATTGACCCCTATAGGTCCAACTCTGCCGTTGAACACTGCAAATAATCATTTTAAAATGTAGGTTTTTTAAAAAAAAAAAACCTTCACCCAGAGATAGGTATACAATTTCCATGCATGTAATAGGAAATCATACATTTACTTAACTGTTGTGAAATCCACTGTACGTATCAGGGGCATATTTATCTCAATCCGCATTTTTCAAGTGGATGTGAAAAACATTTTTCATGTAAATTCTCAAAGTGAAAATAAATAGTTCCACACAAACTCGCTAACAATCTCCAGGAGACATAAATTGATAGTAAAAATCCATGAGACACAAAGCCATTACATTCATTCCTGGTTTGAGACCACCGCGGGGGGCTGAACAAGCGCACACGGCCAAATGAATACCTCCATTTTTGGGGAGGACGGTCCCTCGTCCTGCCCGGGACTGGCAATGTTCAGCGGAAGGGGGGGCAATTGTGAGTCTGCCCTGCTACCTGCTACCAACGTCTATTCTCGGAGACAGAGAGGAAGGGGGCATGGCAACCATCTCTCAGAAATGTGGCCATGCCCCCACAGCGGCAAAAAATGTGGGGGGGGGGGGGGCCCTCTTTGGATCCTACCAAAGTTTGGAGTCATGCAAAAACATCACCGGGGGGCAACAGAGAAGGAGCTGGAGATTCCCACCCTGTAAACATTCTGGTATCCGACTCATTCTAGGCTTAGTAAGTCTGATAGCATCACAGCCCACATAGAAATAGAGGTCCCTGCATGGTGGAACTTCCCGTAAATACTCTTTGATAAATAGGCTCCTAAAAGAGAGTACATCCTGTAATAGGGAGAGTACGTGTACAGCCTCCGAGCATTGATTGCTACTGCACAGCTACCTTCATTCATCTCTTTCAGAATTATAAAGTTTGTTAATTACCCTTGATTAATTAGGGTTCTCTCTGTAATTGTGTCCCTGAGCTGACTGTCGCTGCTGATAATTAGTGACCCAGAAATCTGTATTCAGGCAATTAGCATTGTGCAAGGAACAGGACAATCCCAGACTCTCAGTCACACAACGTTTCAATTGTAGGATCTATAGGGACTGGAAACCTAGAGCTAATTACTGTGAAATTAATACTGAACTGTGTTTAAACCCTTTCTCTGCCAAGTGAGGAAAAGCTGGGATATTTCACTGATGGCCCATTGCATAAATGTGAATCCATACCTAGATAAACTTGCTCATACCTCCCAACTGTCCCGTTTTCTGCAGGAATGTCCCGGTTGTTGGTCCAGGGCCAGCAGTGCCCCACGGGGGGGGGGGGGGGGGGGTTGGGCAGTTGGGAGTCCCCGCTGCCATCCGCTTGTCAGCTTCTATTCCCCATAGGCAGAGGGGCAGCAGTGTCAAAACGGGGGCCTCGTGTGTCTGAAGGCCACGCCCCTCATCAAGAGGCCACGCCCCCACCAATGGATGTTGGGAGGTATGCAACTGTCCCCATTTTCGTGGGTCAGTTTTGGGGGGGGGGGGGGTTGGGTGAACCCTTTCAGAGCAGCAAGGAATAGATGTGCGCAGGTGCACAGCATCTATTAATGGGGAATCAGTTCATTGAACGCCATGGATATTGTTTCTGTGGTGAACTCCCCTCCTAGCAGGATCTTACACCTCACACTCTTTATTGTAAACATCATTTTTTGCAAGTGTAACAACCTACTGTATGACCAAAATGTATCTTGCCTCCAGGCAACTGAAAGGAACTTACAGCGCTGGTCACTGAGATCTGCTCCCTCCTTCCCAACAGGGGCACTTTAAGAGAGGAGGGACTTCAGGGCAGGCTCTGATTGGGCTCCCTCCTCCCCGCCCTTTATACTGAATGAAGCCAGTGGCACAATGACCACAGTACCATCATACTAACTTCATGCTGACAGGCCTCATACTTATTGGCGGAACTTGTGGGTTGTGAGCCCAGGAGCAAAATTATAATGTGGGCCCCATATACTGCACCCCAACCCAAGTTCACAATATGCAACACAGCAGATGATGACAGGGAGAGGCAGTGAGTGACAGGGGGAGGCAGAGTGTGACAGGGGGAGGCAGAGTGTGACAGGGGGAGGCAGAGTGTGACAGGGGGAGGCAGTGAGTGACAGGGGGAGGCAGAGTGTGACAGGGGCATCAGTGGGCCCTTTAGTCCTTATGGGCTCTGGTGCACCAATGGTAGTTCCGCCTAATGTGGACTTCTAAGTTGAACCATCAATAGATACCTTTACACGTGGTGAACCCGATGGTAGTGTTTTTGGCATTTAATGGTGCCCTTCCGATGTTTGTCACCATCAAATGCTAATCATTTCATGGTGTACCGATGGTGGCTTGTTTTTTCTAATTCCCAATAGCTGTAGCTATGTCTCCGCTGGCTGCTGTGTCTGTTTCTGGGAAACTATCTAGGTTCGTTGGAGGCGTCTGACATGGGGGGTTTATTCTGGTTGACTTGCAAAGCTGAGAATTGGCCTTGCCAGTTCACCAGAGCCACCCGTCCCCCTCGCACCGCAGGTTTGCATGCAAGGCATGTGCATGGATGTTTTACATAAACATCCATTTGCAGGCCATGGGGAACCTCCCACATCTCTCAATGGTCACTGACCATCAAAAGATGTGGTGCATGCATGCATATATAAAGTGACTCTCAGGTCACTTAACAGTATATGTGTGCGTATTCCCGAGGAACTGGGCTGACATCCCGTGAGATGCTGGGTGTTACCATGGGAGAGTACCCCCCCCCCCCCCGCATGCACCTGCACTTGTGCAGAAATGCATCTGTGCTTGTGCAGACGCACACCATCGGACCCCTTGCGAACAAAGGGGTCTGAACGAGTGGACCTGAATACGTTTCATAAGCCTGCTTAGTCCCCTCACTCCCTCCCCTCTAGGTTGCTGTATGAGTTATTACTTTTCTCATGTTTAATATTATTAAACATATCTGATCATTCTAATAAGACTATAACTCCTATAATGAGCTAGTATAGACATGCAGGCTCTATGTGTAATAATCTAGACTAGTTCTTCTAGTTCCATTCACTCCTCTAATTCTCTGAGTCAGTGAGTGAATTATGAACTAGATGATCTTTTGAGTGAACTAGATCATAATGTCACCAAAATGAACTAGATTTCCAATCACTATCCTGAATCCTCCTGAGCTCTGTGAGTCTGTGGCAAGTGGCATGTGTGAGTGACTGCTGCAGGGTGAGGTCTGTGCTCAGTGCAAGGCACCGGAGCGCCCCTGGCCCGGGCAGGGGGGGTGTTGGGAAGGGGGGCGCTCCGGTGCCTAGCAGGGTGACTAGGGACAGATACGGCAACCTGCTATAAAGATGGGGTGCATGTATATTATGATTTTTTTCTTTAAATATATATGGGGAGAGGGGAATGCTTCTTGTGGTGTAGGAGAGATCATGTAGCTATGGAACGCCCCAATGGGTGTTCCAGCTTTGGCAGTATAGTCGCAAGAACGGCCAGCATATCGATCGAACGTGTGTACACACTGCACTTTTGTTCCGATATGGGCCCGTCCTGTTGGATGAAAATAAAACCGCAAAGAACCTTCGACCAACCGAGTATGGACGGACAAGGCCGTTTTTGGCTGTTTATCGCTCTTACAGAGTGAGTCGGGACAGCGTACACACCTATACAATTGAACGGCCGTCCAACCCAGAACGGGAGAACGGCCCGACGATTGTATATATGTGTACCCAGCTTAAATGAGTCATTTTCATGCCCCTAAATCCAATGCCCGTACTCTGCTAGGTGGGTGTTATGAGCCTTACGACTAATCAGCACAAACAAGACATTTTAATGGAAATAAACAATATTAAACTTATTTCTCAGCATCCCCTGACCAGCAGGATCACCCTTGGCATGCGCCCAGTTTGCAGACCTGTATTTACTGGTGACGTATATGGGATTGGGTCCAGAACAACATCACTCATCTCAGCTGAAGAGTGATTTTGCAGAATGGGAAGATAACGCTATCATTCTGCTGGTGTGTGAATGTCCCTCTCCTTCGCGGATCACAGGCTAAACAGATGGCTCAGACATTTCAGCACAGCTGAGTCCATCTTTATGAGCAAGAAGGCAGATCGCAGCATATTGGCTAAAGGTTCTTCAAACATATTTACTTACTATAGTGATTGAATGCACAAAGGGCCTGATTCAGATCCTTGCGCTGGACGGCCCTCGCCCCTGTGCACGTCTGCGAATGCGTTTGCAGCCATCAAATTATTTTTCTCCTTTTTTTTTGAGTGAGCCAGGACTCGCTCATGCTGCGAAGGCCGTGGGAAAAAGGAGGCTGCTGATGACATCAGCAGCCCTCAGTCCCAACGACCGTCCGCTGACAATCAAACAGCAAGCGGCTTGTAAGCACATGTGTTTGGAGTCTGTGGTTGCATAGAGGGCTTGCGCATACACACTGCAGACCTTGCGCATTTGCAATCCTGTAAATGGGGTATAAAGCAGGGTCAGACCCTGGATACTCCAGCGTTCAAAGACCAGGGTCCGACCAGGGTTTTTGGTGTAAAAGGGGTATAAATGTATCTCTCATTCATTTTTTCCCCCACAAATGTAACAACTACTGTACATAGTGGGGCAGATGTATTAAGCCTTAACAAGAGATAAATGCAAGGGTGATAAGGAGAGATAAACGTCCAGCCAATCAGCTCCTTACTGACTTTTTTCAAACACAGCCTGTAACATGGCAGTTAGCAGGTGATTGGCTGGGCGTTTATCTCTCCTTATCACCCTTGGATTTATCTCTTGTTAAAGCTTAATACATCTGCCCCAATGTGGGCTATGTGAAATGAGGGAGATTGCTAGACTAATTAGGAAGAGAGGGAGATTGTTGTTAATTCAGGGAGTCTCCTGCAGAAAGTCATATATATATAGGTACTGTATGTACATAAATACTAAGCATGGTCCACCATGGAGCGCAGTACCCGGAATCCCTCCTTGACCAGCCGAGGTCTTTATTTTTATAGACAGGGACAACTGAGCCTCTATCCTGACTGCCACAGGATAAGTGCTGATATGTGCGGCTTTACAAAATGCAGCAGATGGCTGTGGGCAGCAGCGGATACTTAATATGCTGGCATATTGGAATATATATATATATATATTCCACGAAGGGGAGCGGCACTCGGTCAGTGAAAACACGATACACAGGATTACTGCAGTAATCCTGTGTATCGTGTTTTCACTGACCGAGTGCCGCTCCCCTTCGTGGAATATATTCGTGGGGTTCCTCCTGAACCACCTTTGGTCCAGGCACCGGTACTATTACACCGATCAACAAGCGAGTGTGCTGCCCTTCCAGGACTTATATATATATATATATATATATATATATATATATATATATATATATATATATATATATATATTGTCCCTGGCAATGAAAATGTAAAGAACTGGCAAATAGAATGTAACCCCCTTGTATGTAACCCACTCGTAGCAAGAAAAAAACACTGGGGCAATGAATAAGAAATCCCTGGCAAGGAGCATGAAACCCCTAGCAACAAGGATGTAACCCCTGACAACAAGCATGAAACCCCTGACAACAAGCATGAAACCCCTGGCAATAAACATGAAACCCCTAGCAACAAGGATGTAACCCCTGGCAACAAGCATGAAACCCCTGGCAATGAACATTTAGGTAAAATGGGGGGGGGGTTCCCAAACATGATTTTCCAACAGTAAGGGATATCACACTGCCCCTTAATTATTAGTGAAGTGAGACACACTTCCCTGCCCTGAGACACAGATCACAGTATAACCATGGCAAGGTCACACAGAAAGGTTCCCCAAGCTAATCACAGCATTATTGCGTTTCACAGTTCAGATAAATCGATCAATCCCCACCTCCCATATCCTGAAGCCGCCGGTATCAGTACCCACCGTGTACAGCTGGAAATAGTTCTCTGTAAGAATCACTGACGTCAACAAGCAACACAACAGTGTGTCCACTGAGCTGCTTCTACGCTGTAATTTGGGCTGGAATTAGGGAAAGGACGCTGTAGGTGTTTGTTCCTTAAAGATAAATGTTGGAAAGTTTAGTAACTACAGGCTGCAAAGTAATTTGTTTTGTGATTTGCAGGACATTCTGTGCTGCTGCCTCTCACAGCATTTAACTGTAGCAACAGAGAGTTGAAAAATAATTGGTCTTACGGGGGTCAAAATGACCAAAAACACAGCCATAAGCAAGATTCCTAATACAATCTGTAGGCTTTTCGCAACGTTTAATAAGTTTAAATCAAATGTAAGCTCTAAACAGTCAGCATCTATTTATTTACAGAGGCAGTTAGTGGGAAAAATTACTTTTCATTTACATCCACTATGCATTATTTATTCTGCGCGATATAGTTTATAATATTGCTGTGTTCACTCAATATCATTATCGATGCGCGCTCTCGCATCGTTAATGATGTCAGGTCAATTTGTACTATGGTTAAAATTAAAATAAGGAGCGCCTGTTTAATGTTAAGATTAGCTGAAGCATGTACCTGAAAAAGAAAAACAAGGGTTAAAATCAATGTTGTACAGCTCTTTTGAGTATACTTTTGGAGCTGGAGTTTACTTGCCGAGTTTATCGTTCTGCGCAATAAGTCCAGGGAGTGCTATTCTTTCCCTATCATACCTTATGCACAGTTGAAAGGCTGGGGGAGTGTCCAGAGAAAGTATCGCCGTTCAAGCTCTCGCTCTTTCTCAAGGATAAATTTACTGGGTTCTAATCCATGTATTTGTTCCCTTTTTTGGGGGCAATATTTGCATAAAACTTTATTACTTACAATTTTTTTTAAACAGAAGTGATGTCACTTTTGGCGGCAGGCACATGCTTCAGCAAATGTCAATATGGCTTGGTGTGTCCAGTATGGGAAAAGTAAATAAATACATTATATATATATATATATATATATATATATATATATATATATATATATATATATATAAAATATATATATATATATATAATTTATTTACAATTTTTTTATATATATCAATAATTATATATAAGAGAAAGCTTATGTTTTTGATATTTTGACATATTTTTAAAGGAGTTTGTACTATATCATCAACGACTGCATGTACGAAACGGGGAACCGATAACAACACTGAACGATATCGTTATTTTTCTTAATGGTACGCTAAATATCGTTTCTCCTGGACACTGGTGAAGTACAAGGGAAAATAGTTGACGATATTGCTTATAGAGCAAATAGTCTAATGTGTATGGGGCGTATCTGTCTTTGTTTTTAATAAAATATTTTAACGTAGTAGTGTATTATGATGATTGAAAAGTTAATTGATATGACTATATATAAAAGGTGAAGGGCGCAATGCTCTAACCCGAAAATGCAGTAAAAACCCCATTATAGTTTTCGGGTTTTTACCACATTTTCATATGCTCTTCTAAAATCCCTCCATCAGGGCTGCGCTGCAGAGGGAATCGACAGTTTTTGCTTGCAATACCCTGTATATGCCTATGGGCTTCTCTCCACAGTGTTGTGTGAGCAGGGCCGACCCCACCACTAGGCAGCATTAGGCATTTGCCTAGGGCGCCGGCCACTGGAGGGCAGTAATGAGCTGCACAGAAGATAGCAGCAGCTAAGCTCCGAGTCCCGCCGAGGAGAGTAGGAAAAAAGAAGCTGGGAGCAGGGGAGTGGGATGAACCCCCACCCCCCCTGGAGCCTGCCCCCTGTGCTGATCATAGTCACCGTCCGTCCCCGCCGCATCTCCCGCCACCAACTCCCGCCCCCCCTTAAGCGTGTTCACAATAAAGTAAATTGAATACATCGAAATTAAAGTTATATACTTAATATATTCCCACAATATGGCTGCCGTCATTCTCCTGGTTGAACTATGTCTTGCTGCCCTTATTGCTATTCCGTGTTGTTTCTCCTGCTCAGAACTGATTATGTCTCTTTTCTTTTACTGTACATGAAAAGATTGGATTCAATTGATTTATTTTGCTCACGTTGCTCTTTTATTATGTTTACCGTGTGCTAGAAATTCATTCCCTGCCTGAAAGTTGCAATTAGATTGGCCCTCCACATGGAATAAGTCTGCGAATGGCGAATGTTTGTGTTTTCTGCTGTGGATATGGGCTTACATGGGAAGTGCCCCTAGGACAAGTGGTTCACAGTGAGCGTCATACACAGACCATATTTTACCTCACTTCGCTTCAGGCAAGGTGGCAAAGTATGAATTCACTTCATTTGTGCTTGAAGAAAACCAGTGTCACCGGTACTGAAATGCAGCCTTTGAATTTAGTACAATACAGATGATTACAGATTTTAGTCATGAGGTTCCTCAAATACAACATTGATTCCTAATGGATGAACTTGCAAATTACACTACAAACATTGCCTGTATAAGGCAGGGCTCATATACGATTAGGCACTTGATGTGCCAAGTTTTGCATGTGATAAAGCGGCTCCCATTGGGGCGGCTGCTGATTGGCTCTCAGACAATCAGGGGCTCCCCATTCATTTGTGTGGGTTTCTTTTTATTCGCCCGCCGCGCAGCCCCCCTCCCGCCTCTCTGCATCCCCCTCACCAGCTTGCCGCCTCTCTGCATGCCGGGGCAGTTGGGTGGTTGGGTTCACGGAAAACCAGGAGCCGAACTGCAGAAAAAAAACGAATACATATGAATGGAAAGCCACTGATTGGCTAAGAATTCTCTCAGCCAATCAGGGGCTTCCCATTCATTTGTAAGGGTTTTTTTTTTATTCGCCTACCGCCTAACTCCCTCTACCCGCCTGCCTATTAGCATCCCCTCGCGGTGTCCACCACCCGGCTCTCTGCATCCCCCTGCCACCTCTCTGAGTCCCACCGCCTGGCTCCCAGCATCCCAACCAACCAGTTCCGGGCTGCACATAAGATTTATCTTTCGTGCAGTCCATCCGAACTCCAATACGATGCACACGGGACTGCTCATTGGGTTAGATGGGATGTAAAAAAATTTTTATTTGAATTCTTATAATGAATATGATATATTTTGAACATCTCTCACAGAAATGTTGGCACTCAAAGGATTAAACAGCTGTCACATTCAGTAAAATGCAACCTCAGTCTAAGTGAGGGTGTGGGGTGGTGATGCAGCGTTGATACACTAGGGCTGTGTGACATCACATGCAGCCGCTGCAAGCAGGAAAATGGCAGCCCTATGGAAACCATAGTTATGCAAGTGGTAATAGTGGATACCATAATATGTGAATGGGGTGGACGAAGTGACAAACATGCATTAAAAATTAGTTTTTTATTAAGTTTAATAACTAATAATAATATTAATAATAATAAAAAGGCCGTTTTTATTTTATTTTGCAAGCCAAAAATAAAACAACGGATTTTAGTATTCAATTGCGGGCATTTTCATCTGTTTTTTTTAAATCTTTTTTTGCAATGCCAATCCGGCAAAAAAAATAAAAATAATTACTCGGCATCAGTGAAAAATGACAAAAAAATTGACCAAATTTCACAAAAACAAGAGAATCAGTGAATAATTCGCCGATCCACATGTTTTTCGTCCATGCTGTGTATTTCGACTAGTCGAAAAAAATGACACTATATAAACCTAGTTTTTCTTTTAATTAATTTTCGTTTTCTTTGCATTACAGCCCACAGGCGAGATATACTGTACCAACCCTTGGTTTACCAAATCCACTTATGATCAATTGACCAATGGATTCAAAGTGGCAACAGAAATAAAGGCTAAACCAGGTTGGTATAACAATTCATTCTGTTGCCGCTTTAAATCTGTCGGTCAAAGAGACAAACATCTATGGTTTTGCCAAATCACTGGTTAGTAATAGGATACGACAGTAAATGTTATTCAGTATTCTATATGATACAGGCTTATGAGGATATTCAATCTGGGTTGCTATTTCTGACGGGAAATAGCACCAGCCGTCTATTCAAAGCTGTCGTTTCCAACAGCATTGAAGGCGGATCTTGACAAAATAGATCTGACTTTAACCAGTCGGATCTGTTATGTCGGAAACAGCTGTAGATTGTCCAATTCACGGCCGTTTCTCTACACTCCACGGCCGTTTTCGCCAGCACTCACCCTTTTCTTTACTCGACAGTCGGAACATTGAATTCCGCCTGTTGAGAAACTGTTGAGCCGGGTGAAAATGGGCCATCATTCCGACTGTCGGAACGTTCTGACAGTGGAAATCCAAGATTGAATACCCCCTTAGACTATTTATCAAAGCCCCATCTGTGGTGAAGGCTATAACTTTTTTTGGCAAACAAAAGCCTACAAAGACATTCACTGATACTTCCCAAACTAAAGTGTGGGGAATCCTATTTGCTGCTCTATCTCAATACAATTAGTAGGGGGTGCCCACAGGGGACAAATGCTTTATTATTTGAATAAAGCCATTTTTATATTTGATTTTTTTTTTTGTACTAAAGTTATTTTTAACTTAATATAATTTTTTTGTGAACTCTGGAACTAGAAGAACCAATTCTGGCTCCCAGTTCCAGTGCATGCATCGGAGCCGGTAGACCAGCTCATTCATGGCATTTCAATTGCCCAGCAAGCGGTATGATTCCTCCTACCTCTGTCAGCCACTGTCGCCGGTGGCGGCTGAGCATCACTCTGTTGCCCTGGTGACTCTTTATTTATAAATACCCCAAAAAGAAGAATTCTCATCGCTGCAGCGAGCGACAATAGATAGCTTTCTTTTCAGACTATTAAGATATTTGCTGCTATATCAAAGTAATGGAATTCAGTTGTTTTCCAGTAGAGTGGCCTGGCTGAAATTGTGCCATCTTCTCTCCGGTACATTTCATCGAAATGACCCGCACAGTAAAACAGAAATTGTAAACAACATTGACCGCACCAGTGTGAAATGCTAATATCTTCTGTGAAATATAACGTCCTACTCTGGACATATCCAAGGAAGGGCCGCCACTGGCCTGCTGTACCATGCAGCTGCTCACACGGCAAAGGAATAACAGATGGAAGATATGCAGGCTATTGAGTAAAGTCTTCTTTATTTGTCCTCGGAGGTAAATCTGAAGATTTGACTATCATCAGAGGTATTTTTCATCTTTGATTTCCAGCAGGGCTGCCACAGAAAGACAAGATGAAAAAAAAAGCTGAAAATAAGCCAGATTTCTGTTTTATTCAGAGCAGCAAACAGGCGACTTTTTCTTTCTTTCCGGGGAGCATGCGGCTCTCTCCGGGGACAATGTCATTTTGGTTCTGAAAGCAGACTTTCCTGTTATTCTTCCCCTCACACCTCTGTGCTTTCTCCCAATCAATCACAATCTCCAGGCAGCATAAGGAGAGCATATAATGCTAAGGAATTGGTTCCAGTTTCCAAACATTTTCCACAATACATAGAGTTCTATAAAGCATTTAAATAGGGGCATCACTCAAGCAGCATTTCTCAGTGTTTATATATCCTCACACGCAGGAGCATTTCATAATTTACTGCAAGCAGCGTGCTGGAATTATTGCAACTTACAGTTACTAAGAAATCATTAGGAACCTAAACATGTCTAACGCTATTGGTCTGAAAAATGTACTGTTCTGCAGCTGCTGATGAATTCATCTTATTCAATGTATTATGCTTGTTATTATGACCCTTTAACTAGCAGTAATGTCAATTTGCAAGGTGAATCTCCTACAGTAACCCAGCAATAAGTGGGGCGGTACTGTATGTACTAACCGGGAACAAACAGCTACCTGGTCTCTGAATTAACATCCGCTTTGGATTTAGAGATATCTGTGACAGTGCCCCTGTAACAGTGTGGTGCAAGATGGCGTACCTGATTCTGGACTTGACGGCTTCGGCAGCTTCGGACCTCTTCTCTGGAAGAATTTGTGGCAGGGAATGGCACAACCCAAGGAGACCCACAAAAGCAATACCACTAACAGTTAGCAGCGACAGTAATTTATTTTACTAAAAACACACTCATTGGTCGCTGTAAAGTTTCAATAGCAAATAACAATAAGAAATACTCAGCATAATAACATTCACCATAAAGCATCAAATAAAACAACAATCACTCAGTATGCTAACCTCAAATAGTCTATGGCGGTTCTAACTGACATCCGCCAGGTGATGCTTCTTATTTCTATCTATCTTCACTCTCTAATCGGCAATCAATTTCAACACTTCACAGAACTTAATGCAAATTATTAGCAATAAACAATATACTCTATCACGGATAACCAGTCACTGCTCAAAACAATGGTCCCTCGTCGACAGGTCCTCACATGTATACAGTCCCTATAATAGTGTGCACACTAATGTAAAACAGTCCTCTGAACACATGGGCAGGCAGATTACCTTGGGGCAACCTCCTGTTGGTAGCTGCAAAACAGGCTGCAGACATAGCCTCAGTACATGGCTGGCTTTTACAGTGAGAGTCTCACAGGTGCTGTCCCCGCTCTGGCTCTAGGGGTTCCCCTTTTCTTGACAAGCAGCTAATGCTGTGGCTTGAAGCAACAACCCCTCTCTGTATGTGGGTTGTAAACAGGTGATATGGGATGACCCTCCTGGGTATTACAAGGGTGCACTGCAGATGCTGCCACAGGGAGACTGAATCAGTACCTTGGGTGTTGCTGGTTCCTCTGCTGGCTGGGTGCTCCAGTGTGCTCTCTCTCTCTCTCTCTCTCTCTCTCTCTGTCTTCCTGTTTCTTCTCACACTTGGGACAGCAGCCTTCTTCACCTTCCTCTTACACTCCTTTACTCTCTGACACTGGGTTCTGCAGCTCCACACTGATGCTGTATTTCACAGGGCTTTCTCTTCTCTCCTCTCTGCACACTTGTCTCTCTCACACTGCTGCTGGGATCACCTCTGACCTCCCAGCTTCCTGTCACATGTAGAGGGGAGCTGGGACACTAGCTGAGTCTGTTAACCCCTCATAGCCCTGCAGCTTCCACAAGCAAAGGAGGTTTTCTTCTGAACAGCTTTGACAATTAAAATCTCTTTGGGGGCACAAGAGTACACCAGTGGTGGACTGCCACACACCTCCCTGCTGGAAATTTGCCTGTCCGCAGGCAACTTAACCAGAGGCCATAAGTCCCGGACAAAGTCCTGTCAATAAACATGTCGATGGCAAACAAAACAATTGCAAACTGTTCTTTCTTACCTTTCACACAAATACACATGACAAATTACTCCCTATCACCTGATATCTAATGTGGGCTCCCCGGGTCAACCATCCCTCCGCCACAGGTCTCCCATCCCTCTGCGGTCCAGGTGCTTCATCGACGTCCATGGATGGCGCCCACTCTCACGGCATACGACCGGCATTTAAGCACGTCTCGCCTCTCGATCTTGCCTCTTGGATCGCAGAATCGCCTGCTGTATCTGGAAGGCAAATTCTTCCCGGGAGATGGTCGTGTACTCTCCGTCCGTTACAGGCTTCCCTTTGATGAAAAAGGTCTCGGCCTTCTCATCTCTCTCTGCTGGTTCTATCTTGGCCTTGGGTTCAGGCAACGGTATAGCTGATTCCACTTCTGATGGCTCCACGGTCTCTGTCACGGCCATATGGACCACAATTTTGGAGTTTCTCTCCGGTTCAGCCATTCTGACATTTTTTGGCCCTAGGTTTGCCGCTCGGTAACCGGCATCATCCATCCTGGGCACATACTCCTGCGTCGGCTCTGGAAGTTGAGGCCTGGTCGCTTCTTGCCAGTTCTGATGGACTGCCTCACTCCGCACGACCGGTTTCTTGCTTGACCTCGTGATGTCAGGTTCTGGTGGGCGGGGCATCTGTCCTGGTCGAGGAGGGTTGGCATTAAATCGGTCACTCTCGCCATTTACTTCCCTCAGTTCAGCTCTACTTCCGCTATGGCTGTACTCTTGCTGGTAGTACGGTTGGGGCTCTCTATGACTTGAATAGTGTGCTGGGGTGCGTCTGTTACATAGCACCGGTGTTCCATTCGGTCCAGTCACGTTGGCGGCCTTGGTGCCTTTCTTCCCGCTTGTCAATTCGAATTCTACGGCCTCACCGTTGCTCAGGCTCCGGAAGCTATTTTGGGGATCGGCATGCTGGATGGCGGTATAGTGCACATACACGCTACGGCCGGTATCTGCGCGTTTAATGAAGCCATACCCTCGTGGTACATCAAACCACAGGACACGACCTGCAATTCTTCTTGGGCTGGCTCGTGGTCTACCCCTCGACCATATCACACCGGATGCTCTTGCCGTGTTCTGAAACACTGCCCGTGGACCGCCTCTCCCGTGTCTTCTCGTGGTCTGTGGGCACACAGTGACCTGGTCGGTGGGTCGTCGCTCCGACCTCCATCGGGGATTCAGCTGGTGTCTGTACCTTCTATCAAGTTCACGTCGCCATCTTCTATATTCATCTTCCTCCCGTTCTCAACGCATTTCGCGGATTATCTTAGTCGCCTCTTTGAGTTGTTCTATGATGGTTTCAATAGCGTCCGCACCTACTTGGGGTGGTGGATTGGCGGTTCTCCGCATCTTCTCAGGTGCTGCATATTGCGATCGCCACATCTCGTTGTTCACAGGGGTCTTTTGCAATCCTGTTCGTAGACGCCAAGTGTGACAGTGCCCCTGTAACAGTGTGGTGCAAGATGGCGTACCTGATTCTGGACTTGACGGCTTCGGCAGCTTCGGACCTCTTCTCTGGAAGAATTTGTGGCAGGGAATGGCACAACCCAAGGAGACCCACAAAAGCAATACCACTAACAGTTAGCAGCGACAGTAATTTATTTTACTAAAAACACACTCATTGGTCGCTGTAAAGTTTCAATAGCAAATAACAATAAGAAATACTCAGCATAATAACATTCACCATAAAGCATCAAATAAAACAACAATCACTCAGTATGCTAACCTCAAATAGTCTATGGCGGTTCTAACTGACATCCGCCAGGTGATGCTTCTTATTTCTATCTATCTTCACTCTCTAATCGGCAATCAATTTCAACACTTCACAGAACTTAATGCAAATTATTAGCAATAAACAATATACTCTATCACGGATAACCAGTCACTGCTCAAAACAATGGTCCCTCGTCGACAGGTCCTCACATGTATACAGTCCCTATAATAGTGTGCACACTAATGTAAAACAGTCCTCTGAACACATGGGCAGGCAGATTACCTTGGGGCAACCTCCTGTTGGTAGCTGCAAAACAGGCTGCAGACATAGCCTCAGTACATGGCTGGCTTTTACAGTGAGAGTCTCACAGGTGCTGTCCCCGCTCTGGCTCTAGGGGTTCCCCTTTTCTTGACAAGCAGCTAATGCTGTGGCTTGAAGCAACAACCCCTCTCTGTATGTGGGTTGTAAACAGGTGATATGGGATGACCCTCCTGGGTATTACAAGGGTGCACTGCAGATGCTGCCACAGGGAGACTGAATCAGTACCTTGGGTGTTGCTGGTTCCTCTGCTGGCTGGGTGCTCCAGTGTGCTCTCTCTCTCTCTCTCTCTCTCTCTCTCTCTCTCTCTCTCTCTCTCTCTCTGTCTTCCTGTTTCTTCTCACACTTGGGACAGCAGCCTTCTTCACCTTCCTCTTACACTCCTTTACTCTCTGACACTGGGTTCTGCAGCTCCACACTGATGCTGTATTTCACAGGGCTTTCTCTTCTCTCCTCTCTGCACACTTGTCTCTCTCACACTGCTGCTGGGATCACCTCTGACCTCCCAGCTTCCTGTCACATGTAGAGGGGAGCTGGGACACTAGCTGAGTCTGTTAACCCCTCATAGCCCTGCAGCTTCCACAAGCAAAGGAGGTTTTCTTCTGAACAGCTTTGACAATTAAAATCTCTTTGGGGGCACAAGAGTACACCAGTGGTGGACTGCCACATATCTGCTTTCTATCCTGAGACTGTATGTACTAACCGGGAACAAACAGCCACCTGGTCTCTGAATTAACATCTCCTTTGGATTTAGAGATATCTGCTTTCTATCCTGTGGCTGCCCATTTTATATATTTCCGTTTGAACGGAGTGACATCAAACTGAAGTTACGGGTGATCACTAGTCAGCTAAACCTGATACAGGGACCGTATACACACCATAATTGGTCACATCTACCCACCACTGCGAACTCCAGAACATACCCATTTTTCTATAAGGAAACCATTTTATTTAAGGAAGCCTAACGAGGTTGATTATCTATTCTCTCTCACCCATTTTGATTGGGTCATCGCCCCTGATAAAGTCCTAAGGGACGAAACACGTCGGGCCGCGGATCTATATACGACATAAATGAAAACCTCTAAACAGTGAAAAGAAAAATGCATTACTGAATAACCTTCAATAAATGCTTATTTGTTTTTATGAAATTATTGACTTATTATATATGTAATTTTGTAGTGGTATCTTTAGTGCACCCCTATTCCTTATATATATATATATATATATATATATATATATATATATATATATATATATATATATATATATAATGTATATATATATGTGTGTGTGTGTGTGTATGTATGTGTATATATATTATATATATATATAGCTCCTGTATCTTCTGCCTGCTAGCTGCTCTCTGGTCCAGTGCACTGATTAAGAGCTCAGATCCATACACACAGCATATTTGTAGCATACAAGTAGCGGCTATCACCTGGCAGGTGCAGCAGTTATGCTCTGTCCCTTGAAGGCCACATCCATTAGTGCAATACCCCGCCAACTCACCCCGCAGCTCTACCTTTTGCATACAATGTATAGTATGCGATCCCAGAGATATCTGCAGGATCCGATAGATCCTTGTGGAAGCTATTTGCGCACGTAATGTGCCTTACATCACAACTGCATGAAAAGTACATGCGATGTGACCAGATCCGGCAGCACTTGAAGGATGATGCTGAGTGGAGATGAAAAATAAGGCGGTGGCATGTGTGCACTGCGCTCACCATAAGGCCCACATTCCCTACTGCCGCATCTCCACGGCTTGTTCCCTACTCCCTCTCCTGCGTCGCTCACACCCCGACCCAATGACCCTGGAGATTACAAGATGGAAAGGAGCAGCTGCAGTCTGAGGAATAGGCGGCACCACTTCACCGGTGGGGGGGGGAGGGGGTACACTTCCATTCTATATTTATATCAATGTTTGATATTATTCAATTGTTAATATTTTTTTTCATATACATTTCCAGGACATCGGCACTCTGATGTTTATGATGTCATTATTGGATGCTGAGACACTGGTGCCGGTCACAGTTCTGGGTATTGGACTGGAAACCCTTAGCAACCATCTTACAATATACAATGAAAATTCACAAAAAAATGTATATTATACAAAAAATAATTATTCATGGAAAATTATTCAAAGTGCAACCTGCCGCCATAATATGAATAAAATGATTATGCTGAATAGTGTTACTAAAAAAAATGTTCTAAGTATACAGTAGCTTACCAGATGACAGCAACTAGTTGTGAAACTCTCCAGTGTCCAATTACATTTTGGACCTGGTATGTAAAGGGATAGGCGTCTGACATCACTTCCTGTTAAACGTTTTTTGGATTTTGTAGGTAAAGGGTTATACTAAACAGTTTAAGAATGTTGAACTACATGAGGATACAAGGCGCTTAATGCGCTCTCTATTATGGTATAACATTTACACGGCTTCTATCACTTTAAAGTGTGTAAATCTCTCTTTTGGACACGCATGCGTTCCACTTCGGTCCCTCTCTGCTTCCTGGACTAATTGTATCCGGGTTCGTCTGGCGTGTACATAGTATATACCGGCTTCTGATCTTCCGGTTTAGAGGATTGCATTGTGCGCGCATGCGCATACGGCGATCGGCTTCATTCCACTATCATTAGAGGGCGCGCACTCCATGCGTTCCAGCTTATTGCTGTTCACAGGATTTGACTTCCGGTCCCCTTTGATGTGAAAACTGTGCGCCTGCGTAAATAAATGTTCCCTCTTTATTATCTATTGCTGTTCGTATTGATTGCATTCATCTGTATGTAATATCTGAATAGAATTTACCGTCACCTGTTTATTAGTGAAGGGACTGTTAATATATCATTATAATAATTAACTATATGGGGACCATAGGCGAATCTAGAATTATGGTAACGGGTGGTCCCAGATCCAGACACAACAGAAGGGGGACCTTTGCGCGGCGTAGCCGCGCAGCAAAAAAGGGGGCGTGGCCTCACGGGAAGGAGGCATGGCATCACAAAAAGGGGTGTGGTATTACACTTTCGACCATACACAGTAATGCCCATTACACATTTTAGCAAACTCTATCTCTTATCTCAAAATATCATCCAACACGACCTCTACGCTCCTCCCAAGATCTGCGTCTCTCATCCACACTCATTACCCGCTCCCATTCCCGACTGCAGGACTTTCTTCGGGCTGCACCCACTCTGTGGAATGCCCTCCCAAGCACAATAAGACTCTCCTCCAGTCTCCAAACCTATAAGCGTTCCCTGAAGACTCATCTCTTCAGGCAAGCTTATCAAATTCCAGAACCAGTCATAGAACCTTGCGTTCTGGTGGAATCGATGCAATAAAGAATACAGTATCTATCCTTATGTATCAATGCCTATTTCCCTATAGATTGTAAGCTTGCGAGCAGGGCCCTCCTACATTTTGACTGTCTGTAAATACCCTGTTTTGTTGTATCACTGTCTGCTATTGTAAAGCGCAACGGAATATGCTGCGCTATATAAGAAACTGTTAATAAATAAATAAATAAATAAACTCTGTAATACCCATTACACATAAAGCCACACGCCGTAATGCCAATTACACATAAGGCCACACACCATAATGCCCATTACACATTGTGCCACAAATCATGATGCCCATTACATACTATATAACAAACCGTAATGCCCATTACATATTTGCCACATAAGTGCTGCTTACCTACCTGCTCATTGCTAGGGGGGTTTTGCACCATAGTACCCATTACACATGATGCCGCGCACCATAATACCCATTACACATGATGCCGCACACCATAGTACCCATTACACATGATGCCGCGCACCTTAGTACCCATTACACATGATGCCGCGCACCATAGTACCCATTACACATGATGCCGCGCACCATAGTACCCATTACACATGATGCCGCGCACCATAGTACCCATTACACATGATGCCGCGCACCATAGTACCCATTACACATGATGCCGCGCACCATAGTACCCATTACACATGATGCCGCGCACCATAGTACCCATTACACATGATGCCGCGCACCTTAGTACCCATTACACATGATGCCGCGCACCATAGTACCCATTACACATGATGCCGCTGACCATAGTACCCATTACACACGATGCGGCACACCATAGTACCCATTACACACGATGCGGCACACCATAGTACCCATTACACACGATGCGGCACACCATAGTACCCATTACACACGATGCGGCACACCATAGTACCCATTACACACGATGCGGCACACCATAGTACCCATTACACACGATGCGGCACACCATAGTACCCATTACACACGATGCGGCACACCATAGTACCCATTACACACGATGCCGCACACCATAGTACCCATTACACACAATGCCGCACACCATAGTACCCATTACACACGATGCCGCACACCATAGTACCCATTACACATGATGCCGCACACCATAGTACCCATTACACATGATGCTGCACACATTATGCGTAATGCCTCCACATACCGCCACTTATAGCGTCCCTTAAGCAATGGCCCCAAAAGTGCCACTTACTGTAAATTTTTATATGAGCCTTCGCTGCTGCTGCAGGGAGAGATGGAGAGCGGTGCAGCTGCTTCTATGGGAAGAGGAGCAGAGCGCAGCGCAGAGCACGCTCCCACTCCCCTCCTGGTGTCCCCTCTAGCCGAGTGGACATTTGAAATATTGTGTGCGCTGTTGTTGTGCGTGATGTCGGGGGAGCACGCCGGGCGCCGGCACCACATGATTAAAAGGGGGGGGGGCGGGCTGAGGTGAAAGCGGGGAGAAGAATTGGAGCGGAAGCTGCAGGGGTGACAGTCATTGACAGCTGGGCAGAGAGCAGGGGGTTGCCCGGCTGTATTCAGAGCACTGCAGGTCACGGCTGTTTGAAATAATACCCCTTTCACAACAGAAAATACAGGGAATTACCCGGGAATATGTTCCCAGGATCATGCAGGGACATTCCCAGGCTGACCCCTTATACACCAGCCTAGTCCCTGCATTTTCTGGTGTGAGGGGGAGAGACAACCACTCCCCTCTCCCTACCCCCTTTAACCAACCAGCTATATCTTCGGAACCAACTGACCCATTTACATGAGACCAGTATCATATTGAAGAACTTTTGAGTTGGCTTCGAATGATTATGGTCCCGTGAAACTGGGCTGTTTGGTTCCAGAGAAATCTGCCCTCAAAGAACATAAACAGTCATGAAATTACATTTAAGAAATTAAAAAAACGGTTTAACCTCAATATCCCTGGAACCAATTAACCCATATGGATCCAGCCTGGTATCAGATTGAAGGCCCAGCGATTTGGGTTCAACTGAGATCAACCTTGAGCTTCAGTGATGCCGAACGGGGAACTGGCAGCCGTTGAACTGGGTGGGGGTCGGAATTAGTGGGTCCCATATTATCCTATAGGGAAAACGTTCCAGCTTTGCCTGGCCGTATCTCCGGTTCCCAGGGGGCTAGAGACACGGGGCTGGGCTTGTTTGAAAGCCCCATCCCTCAGCTACAAAATGGGCTAATGGGTGGTCCTGTGCACCCCCGGACCACCCCCTAGATTCGCCTATGATGGGGACTGATTTTGAATAATCACCTATTTGAGAAAAATGTACCTCTTATCGTGAATATCCATATGGCTTCTTTTTATTTAAAAAGACATATCGGATTTTACCCTAAAGGTTTAGAACTTTAAATAATTTTCCATTCACATCATACGTAATTTCTTTAGCTTAGCATGTAGTGGAATATGCAGGTCCTTGATTAGTATAAGTAGTATAATACAATATGAAGGAATACAAATCGGTACATGAAATACAATATAAAACTTTGGGAGTGGGTGCCTTCTTAACATACATTACTTTGTATAATTTAGTGAAAAGTACAATATTACTATTAAAAGATACAATATTATTAACATACAGTATCAGTTATCATTTTTCATGTATTGACACTACATGTAATGTACATAGTGCAAAATATAAACTAAATGCAATGTATATAGTGACATAATATTTGCGGTGTGCAGTGTTACTATAGTGGGTGATCGCAAGTAAATGACAAATTAGTAATTTTGTTTAGTGCATTAACATTGCATGCAATATATAGGTTGATGCAATATTTACAGGTGTGCCGTGCTTCTAGAATAGTGGGCTGATAACCATATAAATATATATAGTGGTGAAAAAAGTGACTACTGATATTCCTTAGTGAAGAATACCTATTAAGTGAATTTACGTGACTTTGTTTTTGGGCCCGTGAGAGATATAGGTACTCTTTACCTAGAATGGCGCCCGCGATTGGCATAGCGGGCGTCGGGGGTAAAAAATCGCGGCCATCGCGTGCACATAAAAAACGGGTGCGACGCGATGCCCGCGATTTTCCCATAGGGATCAATGTTAAAAGTGAGATTGGACGCGATTTTAGTGTTAAATGCCTCAATGCCCGCGATTTTTACATAGGAAACAATGTTAAATGGGCCACAGAGCCCTAATAGTCCCCCTGAAGTCTTAAATGGCCCCCACAATTTTTAACGCCACCCCACGATCAACGTGAACCCGAAGCGTGGCGAGCGCAGCGAGCCCGCGAGGGGCGGCGGTACGCGTCCTCCGACTTTTTCATACCCCCACTATCCACGTCGGCGTGGAGTTGAGAATAGAATAGTGTGGCGAGCGCAGCGAGCCACCGAGCTCGAAGCCTGGCAAGCGCAGCGAGCCCCGCGAGGGGACACGGATACCTGTGAAGCCCGCGAAGGGACGCGTTTACCTGTGAAGGTATCCGCGTCCCCTCGCGGGGCTCGCTGCGCACGCCACGCTTCGGGCTCGGTGGCTCGCTGCGCTCGCCACACTATTCTGTTCTCAACTCCACGCCGACATGGATAGTGGGGGTATGAAAAGGTCGGAGGATGCGTACCGCTGCCCCTCACGGGCTCGCTGCGCTCGCCACGCTTCGGGTTGACGTTGATCGTGGGGTGGCGTTAACAATTGTGGGGGCCATTTCAGACTTTAGGGTGACTATTTGGGCTCTGTGGCCCATTTAACATTGTTTCCTATGGAAAAATCGCGGGCATTGAGGCATTGAACACTAAAATCGCGTCCAATCTCACTTTTAACATTGATCCCTATGGGAAATCGCGGCCATCGCGGGCATCGCATCGCACCCGTTTTTTAGTGCATACGATGGTCGCGATGGGCGCCGTTCTAGGTAAAGAGTACCGAGATATAATGTAATCTTGGGAGATTTGACCCAAGAGAAAAACGATATCGATGTTTTCATTTAGCTCTGCCCGTGAGGTGATTTAAAGGGAGATTATGGATGAGGTCATCTGGGATTTATCCCAAGAAAGAAACAAAGTTGATGTTCTCATTTAGGGCATTATTCTGGTCGATGCGGTCCGTTCCGAATTCTTTCGGAGGGCGCATTTTAGCCATCTGCGCATGCGTAGGCAACGCTATGCGCATGTGCCACGCATGGTCTCCGTACTCGTTCTTACTAATACCGTACAGAAATGTCCACCGAATTGACTCGGGAAATATGGGCGTTTTTGGGCGTCATTCGGACTTACACAAGGGCGTGGTTTCAAAGTGGGAAAAACTGGGCGTAAATATGGGCGTACACGAGGGAGTGCACGAACTCTGGTAGGCGTGCATTCGGACAGCACACCAACTGCAAACGAACCAACACGCATGAAATATGCGGTCTTCATAAGCAAGTTTCACTTTGCGGAAAGCACTTGTTCATGTGCTAGGCATTCGGTTCGACCCAATTAGTACGCCCGCACCTGAAGCACTGTCAGCTGAACACAATACAATCCACTCCTCTACTCATTAATTACACTCTTTTCATTGCTTCATTTGGAAGCATTGCTGCCTAAATGGACCATTACTAAATACACACACACACACACACACACACACACACACACACACACACACACACACACACACACACACACACACACTGTGTTTATAACTGTTGGTAAGTTTGCTTTATAATGTGTTAGTAATAATTAGCACATTGTAGAATATTGCATTTGACGTGCAATTATTATATAATATGCATACATAAAACCTACGTAAAGGGGTAACAATGATTGAATAGCACTTCACATGATGTAAGGGTTAATGTAAAGTGGTAGTAATGTGTTTAAGTATCAAATAGGATTTAATTGATTACAATTACAAAAAACCCTTTTTTTATGAGGTAGCCTATTTGCATAAGTGTGTCATGTGACAGATTTATGAGTTCAAATAATAGTCGTGAGTTTTGCGTAAATACACCACATCGGTGCGTACGGGCAGCTTCCCGTCCGTTCTGACGCTGTAAGACCGTGCAGAATCTTTGTGTTCCCACCGCACACGCACGGTTTGGATGTGGTCCGAAAACACACCCTCTTCTTAGAGAGCGAGTCCGTCTGAATGCGGAGGACTTGTGGGCGTTTGTTCTTACAATGTCCGCACAGCGTGGCGTTCGGTCAGCTCCGAAAGAATTCGGAAAGTTCTACACCAACCAGAATAACCTCCTTAGTCCTGTCGGATGTAATGCATTTAGAGTATAGATCACGATCTCTGGCATGGGATGTGCTCCAGTATAGTGAACGAGAAGTTCTGTTTATCCACGATGGAGTAGTGCTTCTCTTTGTAGTGTCTTGGTAGACTATGTATTCGCTTATGCTTGATGTTCCTCAAATGCTCCTGTATTCTTAATTTTATTTGTCTTTTGGTTTTACCAATATAGATCATTCCGCAGCTACAAGTGATCCTGTAAATTACATATGCTGATTTGCATTTAGAGCATCATTTTTCTGGTTTATTTTGGTTGTAAATGTTTGTTTTTCCATATGCTTGCAGCACATACAATGGCCACAGGGGATACATTTAATGCTTTTACCTAGGAACATTTCTTTCTTGAGTGCATCTTCTACTTTGGTTTTACTTTTACTAGGGACCACGGAACACTAAATTGGGTTTAGATGGTAGTGTGGGACCTAGTATATTGTCCTTTTTTAGTATTTCTCAATGTTTGGTAAGTACTCTTCTAATCAATTGGTTTTCTTTATTGTATTGAGTAATGAAAGATCTTTGATACATTTTTTGAGATTGTGATGTGGTTTTCGGTCTGAGATTAATTCCTCTATTGGCTTTAAGGCCGCTTTTTGTTTTGCCGATTCAATTCTTTCCAGATCATTTCCTTTTTCGAGGAATTTTCCTGAGAGCATTTGGGCTTGTACCTGGAAATCTTACATACTACTGCAATTTCTTCTCAGTCTTGTGAACTGGGCAAACGGAACGTCATCCTTTCTCCGTGTGTGGTGGCAGCTGTTACACGGTATAAAGCTGTTGGCATCGACTTCCTTGAAGTGGGTTTTAGACGAAACCAGTTCTCCTGGGTTGCCAGTCAACACTAGGTCCAGATAGTCAATGTTTGTTTTATGGGTTTTAAAGGTGAATTTGAGATTGAACTCGTTTTGATGTAATGAATATATGAATTCTTCAATTTTTGCGGTATCACCATTCCAAATAAAGATAAGATCGTCGATATATCTCATGTAGAATTTTATGTACTGTTGAAATGGGGAACCGTAAACGTGTTGTTCTTCCCAAATCCACATTAACAGGTTAGCATATGATGGGGCAAATTTTGTCCCCATCGCCGTGCCCGTTTGTTGAAGATGGAACTTCCCATTAAATTCGAAAAAATTACGTGTAAGGATGTATCTTATACTTGAAAGTATTAATTCAATTTCTTCCATCGTTTTTCTATCATCTCTGGATAGAATGGTTTTGACTGCTGATATGCCTTTTTCGGGTGGAATTGACGAATATAACGCCTGTACATCAACTGTTAGCCATACATAGTCCATTTCCCAGCGGAATGTTTCTAATTTGCTCAGCAGGCTTCCTGAATCCTTAAGATGTGATGGATTTTCTGTGATATTTATAAAAGTATTAAGCCGACAGTATACATTGCTTTCTAGATAGTAGCTGCCGAGATCATTGAATATATATGCCAAATATGCACACCCTACAATATGACATTAATCCTGGAGACTGGATGGATTCTCTACCTCAAAGAAGAAATGTCTGAAAGAAATTAAAAGAATTATAATTTTGCAGAAAATCGATGAGTACTGTATTGTTATATAGGGGTACATACAGGAATGAGCTCCTCCAAGCCAAAGCTGCCTAAGATCTGGCCCTTTAAGCCCAGCACCTGGGCATCTAACCTGGTCGTCTGCCATCTACATAACGCCAGTGCTCCATGAAGAAGCATAAGCACCAGCATGTGTGTGACAGCAGCATGGGTCTAGGGAGCTGTGTGCAATCCAAAGATTAAAGGCATCAATAATAGCTGAAGAGGTCAGAAGAACAGAGACAACCAAGACCCCTCACACCCAACATGATACCTGAACCGTGGAAGGGGGGAACACTTCTGACCTCCTGTATCTCAGCGACTTCCAGTATGGAGACCTTGTTACATAACCTTGTTACATAAAAATAAAGTCATAAATCCCAAAAAAAAATAAAAAAAAAATCAAGGGGATTTGTCATTACTAGATAAATAAAGAAATAAATTAACTCTATATATATTAAATTAAAAAAATGGTACTTATGTATTATCTGGACTCCCATGTTACATGCACCCCATTTTTTCATACCTCTACCATCCAACTACGCATGGAGTTGATTTTATATAGTGTGGCGAGCGCAGCGAGCCACCGTGCCCGAAGCGTGGCGAGCGCAGCGAGCCCCTCGAGGGGAAGCGGTCTCATAAGAAAAATGGGAGCCCAGATATTACATAAGTACCAAAAAAATGATTACAACAAAATATGCCTTGCTGCTGGAGTACACTGACACTGGTGACAGCAGGTCCGCTGCCATCTGGATCCCGCTAGCGCAATTAAAACAACTTGCGGTGAACAACCGCTGCTGAAGCCTCGCTGCTAGAGTACGCTGACGCTGGTGACAGCCAATCCGTGACTTGGGCGGCTGAAAGCTCTCCTGTATACATGTGCATTGTGGTGAGTGACAGCTCCACAGTTAGGAGTTCCCTCTTACCTGTGTCAGCCGTGCTCTGAACAGATGGCTGGAGGCTCTACAATCCATTTGCCTACTGGGACAAGGTAAATGGGAGTAAACCATTCAGTATACAAGTCATTTATATTTATGCAGGAGGAATAATTTACCCATATCCAATATTTTTAACATGCTAAATTTGGAGTCCTATATACTATCCCCTGCATGAACATTGAATACTTCTTGTCTCATACTTACGTGGAGACCTACATTGGAGGTAGAACATAGAGCCCTTCATTTAATCATATCATAGAACTACACTTGATCTAAGATTAAATTTATACTTGTAATCTTACATAAATTGAGACTAACCAGAATTGCTGTATGGTTTTAATTAATTTGTGCTTTTATATGAAAATACGTTAATACTGCATATATATATATTCTTAATTATATATTTGTTTATTGATATGAATAAATTTAAATTATTATTAAAAACCCGAAAGCTTTAATACTGTTTAAAATATTTATTTATTTAAGATTGGTTCAGCGCTGCTTTTAATGCATATCTGTACCCCACATCTGCCTATTATACCGCTTTCAAAGATATGTATGACCTTAACGTGGATAGCACCACATACTATAGAGTCCACATACCATTGATTCCACAGCCTAGACCACCCACAGCCTAGACCACGTCTCCCATTCACCATCTTATTGGCCATTGGAGACTGGAGTGCTGGTAGTACCACAAATGCCATTGAGTCCTATGATGCTCGTGCCGGCAGTATACACCCGAACATTGGTAAGTCCTGGCACCACACAGTAGTTGAATAAAATACAAACGTCCATCAAGTTCAATCCTTTCCTTCTGAAGGTACAAAATATTTTTCCTCAAGTACTTGCCCGTGTGTCCTAGTATCCAGGGCTTGATTAAAGGTTCCAGGTGCCCTGGGCTAATGCACATGTAGCTTGTAATGCTGCTAAACACACGTGTATGGGCCCTCAGGGATATCAGTCATACTGCTCATGTGCAGGGTTATCCCATTAGTACCAAGGAAAAACTATGGGGAGAGATAAAGTGGACAGAGGTAATGTACCAGCAATTATCTACTAACAACCAAGTTAAAGGCTGTGTTTGAAAAATTACATTTAGGAGCTGGTTTTACAAGAAAGAAGAAAGATATGTCCTTATATCGGTGCACCAAAGAAAAAAATAAAATGTAACTTTTATTAGGTCATCATAAAATGCTGCGAGAAAATATTAAAAAACACAACATTGTGTTTTTTAATATCTTTAATATTTTCTCGCAGCATTTTATGATGACCTAATAAAAGTTACATTTTATTTTTTCTTTGGTGCACCGATATAAGGACATATCTTTCTTCTTTCTTGTAAACTGTCTCAACCCATGTCCCAAGGTAGCACACCCCTGTCCTGAGAATACTTATACCCAAATTATAAAGATTAGGGGTTCTAAACAAATCGATAGCAGTCTTGTGCGATTGACAAAACCCATTTCCCCATGTTTACATTTAGGAGCTGGTTGGCTGGAACTTTATCTCTCTTAATTGTATTTCTCTCTAGTGCTTACGATTCCTATGTTTCTGACCATAAATGCAGCCCCTAGATGTATTATGTCTTTAGTAGCCTATGGCTACTATATTGAATATTTTACCAGAGAGGGATTCTCAGGATCCCTCCCCCTATGCCTTTGATAAGGCATGCACAGTTCAACAGCCGAGCATCTTATCACCTCTTTATGATTTGTCACTGCAGTCTACACATGATCCCACTGTACCTTTATACAGCTTCCTCACCATGACTGTCGCTACCATGTGTGGCACTGCTGTGCTCAGGCAAATGCATTGTATGATGCAGAACTATGCTGCCATGCTTCCTTCCCCAGTATACTAGGTCACATGCTACACTTCCAATCAGCCAAATACACAGTGCTGAGTGCTGCATGTTATATACTGTATGCTGCCATGCTTCCTTCCCCCAGTATATGAGGTCACATGCTACACTTCCAATAAGCCAAATACACAGTGCTGGGTGCTGCATGTTACTGTATATACTGTATATACTGTAGCTCTGTTTATACCACTAGACATACTGTAGATGGATATGTATGAACCTTCATGATACATACTAAACTGTAAAGAAGCTGACAGGTTACTTTGCAAAATCTCCACTTTATCTCTCTCTCTAAGGTCAGTTACATCGGGGCAAAGGAACATGGTTTCTTCTAATTAAAGTATTTTAAAAGCAGAAAAAGTGATTTATTAAATAAATTGGGTCTTTTACGGCATATTACGGAGGTAAAAATCAGTAACAACAATGGGATGATTATTGCAGAGCTAAACCTGTCACTATAATAGTCACGGGAAAAGTGATCCACGTCTCAGCTCAGTGAAGTGAGTCGAGTCAGTTGCTCGAACCACGAGTCATGGCTCATTTGGTTTTGCAGGCGTAGAGAGAGACCATGCACAGCTCACAACACATTGGGTGGCAGATTTATTATAGCGGCGCGTTACACTTCCTGCTTTGCCTCATTATTGAGAGGAAGCAGGAGGGGAGACCGACAAGATGTACTAACCTCTTGCCCGCCAAAGCGGGGGAGCGTTAACTCCCCCCTCCAGTGAAGCCTCCTCCAGCTGACAGCACATCAGTTAACACTGACGCGCTGGCTGCTTCTCCCCAGCCGGCTGGACTGGGCGTGCTACTCACGCTAGATCCCCAGCACATCTCAAAGCCAGCAGCAGGGACAGTGCTGTCACTGCTGTGGGCATAGGGCATCACCACCTGCAGTTGTCGAAGTCGATAGCTGCATTTGGCAGAACGGTCAGTGATGCTGACCATTCATACATTGGGTAGGAGGCAGACGCGCAGTATAAAATATCGTAGCTGCGCTATGCCTCCTGCACTGCCGCGCGTTAGTCATAGATCAGGGGAAGCGCTATCCCCTGCCATAACGCATGGGGATTGCACATATTCCCCTGATCGCCACTTCATAAATCTACCCCTGAGTGAGTTGCACAGTCTCAGTCCCTCAGTGTGCTGTCAGACCAGGAAGTAAGACAGGGGCTTGGCTCATGACACATATGGAATTACAGGCACAGAGAGACAGTGCTGGGCTCACAACACATTCAGGGGCAGATATATTAAGCTCGGTGAAGTGATAAAGTGTTTTTTTTTTATCACTGGCCAATCAACTCCTAACTGTGACGTTACAGGCTTGGTTTGCAAAATGACAGGTAGGAGCTGATTGGCCGGTGATAAAAGCCAGACACTTTGGGGAAATTTACTAAAGGAAATTTGTAAAAAAATAGGTGTATTTGTATAAAGAAATACACTTATTTTTGACATTTACTATCCCGAAAATACGGCAATTCGTATTCGTATTAATGTGCTATCAATACGAATACGAATTGCCGTATTTTCGGGATAGTAAATGTCAAAAATAAGTGTATTTCTGGATACAAAAACACCTATTTTTTACAAATTTCCTTTAGTAAATTTCCTCCTTTATCACTTAACCAAGCTTAATAAATCTACTCGAGTTTCAGAGTCTCAGACCCTCAGATAGTAGACAGGATCTGATTGGTTGCCCATAGCAACATCAAATTTGGTCTGTTGAGTGGTCACTGGCAGTACTTCACCTCAAAAAGTTTTATATACTGTATTAAATGATGGCCTTGTCTAGGCAATGCCCGGTGGTATGATCTAGCTTGTATTTACTTGATACAAGAGTTCTCTGTACTTCTCAATTGTCCCGATCTGTGCACGCCTGATGCAAACAGTGCCTATTCACAGGAGGCAGAGGGACTGGAGGCATGGCCAACAGATCACAGAGCGATCTGCATGTCCCCACAGTGAAAAAAAAATAATAGAATCCACACTGAATGCACGGTGCGGTACAATGATACAGCAGATGTAACATATACTATCGATTAAGCAAAATTAATATACATATGAAACAAATAGATTATATCCAATTCGGAGCCTATATTGTATTTAAAATAGCAGTGTACAAAAAAAAATATATAAAAAACATTTATAACATTAAAAAGCTGTCATTTCAAAAACTGGAAAACAAATTTGCCTTATGCTCAGCTACGTAGGTTACGAAGAAATTGCAGCACACTAGCCAAATTCAATGAACAAACCAAAATATACGTTGAAAGGTTCAGGGAAAAATACCCACTCTCACATAAACCAGCAGCATGAATTATTTGGGCAGACAAAAACCACAGGAATTTTTTGTCTGTGGTATATGTAAAATGTGTACACATGGGCTCAGAGGTACTAAAATGGTTAGAAGCAGAGATGGGGAAGAGAGAACAATAAAAAGTTACATTAATAGTAATACCACGTATGTAATTTACCTGCTATTTTGTAAATGCGGTAAATCGTACATGGGCCAAACCAACAGAAGCTTAAAAACAAGAATTTTTGAATATTCTAGGAACATTAAAAATCCTGTGGAAAATTACAGTGTGCCCAGAGACTTTAAGACAGAATGGTGTCCCCCAAAGACATAAAGTTTTGGGTTTTGGAACAAGTCACCCTAGATATAATGGTAGGTAAAAGAGATCTTTAGCTTTCAAAGAGAGAATCTTTCAGGATAATTACTATGAATACACTGACCCCAGGGGGTTTAATGAGGGGTAGAAATTACACCTTTCTTATAACACATGGTATGTCCACATTCATAGACAAACGCAGGGGGTGGGGGGTGGGGGGGGGTGTCTGGATGCCCGGAACTGCTGCCACCTCATGCAGTGTAAGGTACAGAGCAGAGCTGCTGCACTTGCCTAGTGTACCAGCTTCTTCTACCACATTCTGTATGTGTGGATCTGAGCCCTCAAACATTGCACTGGACCAGAGAGCAGCTACCAGGAGGAAGAGACAGGAGCCTTACCATGAATTGGGAGATTGTGAGCTTAGAAAGTGCAGTACTGGTTCTATTATGTTTGTGTATTTATTTATATATATATATATATATATATATATATATATATATATATATAGTAAATTGCATATAGGCAGCACTCCAATTGAGCCTTGGAAATAAGAGAAACAGGTGCCCTCCGGGATAAACAGCTAGTAGACACAGGCTGTGTAGATAGATTCTGTGGTTGGCGGCACTCTTCTTAATAATAAAGAAATACAGGAGACCTTGTGGTTTTTCCCGACGTTTCAAGCCCTTACAGGCTTTTTATCAAGGTGCAAGAGATAAAGCCTGTAAGGGCTTGAAACGTCGGGAAAAACCACAAGGTCTCCTGTATTTCTTTATTATTAAGAAGAGTGCCGCCAACCACATAATCTATATATATATATATATATATATATTATTTTTAACCTTTTCCTGACCACTTATTTACATTTTTGAAACAGCCTAGACCATCTGTAATGTTAAATATTAATACTATATTTAATACAGTATCCAGTGTATAAAAAATCCTGCGTTTCCCACTGACTTCTCTTTCCCTTATCTTATCTTTTTATAACACATGGTATATCCACATCTCTACCGCAAAATTTCCTAGATCATCTTCTTTCTTTTTTCGGTACTCTTTACTTAGAAGGGCGCCCACGATTTTGATCGTGGGCATCGTTAGTAAAAAATCTCGGGCATCTCGGGCATTGAATGTTACTACCAATCTAGTGCATTTAAGTACGATCGCTGGCAAACAATATAACATCACTGGATTTTCAATGGACATTATACCACATTAGAATTGGTATTGTTGGTACCAAATTGAACTGACAGTCCTCCTACATCGGGTCCTCCACAGAAAATTAGCTGTAATTGAGATACAGTATCCATGTATTTATAACAAGAGAAAAAAGGGTACTCTTTACTTAGAAGGGCGCCCATCTCGGCCATCTCGGGCATTGAATGCACTAAAAAATCAGGTGCGATGCGACAGACGAGATGCCCGAGATTTCCCATAGGGAACAATGTTAAATGTCTCAATTGACCCGATTTTCCTGTTCAATGCCTCAATTGACCCAATTTTTCCATAGGAAACAATGTTAAATGGGCCACAGAGGCCAAATAGGCACCCTGAAGTGAATAATGGCCACCCGAATTGTTAACGCCACCCCACGATCAACGTCAACCCGAAGCGTGGCGAGCGCAGCGAGCCCGCGAGGGGCGGCGGTACGCGTCCTACGACCTTTTCATACCCCCACTATCCACGTCGGCGTGGAGTTGAGAATAGAAAGTGTGGCGAGCGCAGCGAGCCACCGAGCCCGAAGCGTGGCGAGCGCAGCGAGCCCCGCGAGGGTACGAGGACAGCTGTGAAGCCCGCGAGGGGACGCGGATACCTGTGAAGGTATCCGCGTCCCCTCGCGGGGCTCGCTGCGCTCGCCACGCTTCGGGCTCGGTGGCTCGCTGCGCTCGCCACACTTTCTATTCTCAACTCCACGCCGACGTGGATAGTGGGGGTATGAAAAGGTCGTAGGACGCGTACCACCGCCGCTCGCCACGCTTCAGGTTGACGTTGATCGTGGGGTGGCGTTAACAATTCGGGTGGCCATTATTCACTTCAGGGTGCCTATTTGGCCTCTGTGGCCCATTTAACATTGTTTCCTATGGAAAAATTGGGTCAATTGAGGCATTGAACAGGAAAATCGGGTCAATTGAGACATTTAACATTGTTCCCTATGGGAAATCTCGGGCATCTCGTCTGTCGCATCGCACCTGATTTTTTAGTGCATTCAATGCCCGAGATGGCCGAGATGGGCGCCCTTCTAAGTAAAGAGTACCCTTTTTTCCCTTGTTATAAATACATGGATACTGTATCTCAATTACAGCTAATTTTCTGTGGAGGACCCGATGTAGGAGGACTGTCAGTTCAATTTGGTACCAACAATACCAATTCTAATGTGGTATAATGTCCATTGAAAATCCAGTGATGTTATATTGTTTGCCAGCGATCGTACTTAAATGCACTAGATTGGTAGTAACACTCATTCTGTATATCTGCTATATATATCCCCCCCCCCTTTTCTACTGTTTGTGATTCCAATAGGTAGTTATATTATTAACACCAAATTGCTGTTTTTTGATGTGCTTTTTATATGTATTCCGATGTATTCTGTATGTGTAAATGTTTTTTATATATGTTTTTCTATATTGTTTTTAATACTGGTGCTATTTTACATATTGGCTCCAAATTGGGTATAATGTATTTGTTTTCTATGTATATTAATATTTCAGCACTCGGGTGGTATCCGGAAAGTCATATCCAGTTTTGACGCCACTTCCAGTATCGGGCGTCCTGCATTTACCACAATTTTGAATGACCATACCCCCCATGTTATAAACCCACTGTAAACCACTGATTAACAATACAATATTGTACAGCCAACTCTTTTACCTAATCTCACATTTAGCCATGAAGTTTCACATGTTCCGCTTCTGACCTTCAGTGTTACCAGTCCTACCCCTAACCACACAACACAGCTTAATGACTCGTCATTGTCCAAGATCTAGTCATAGATCACAAATTCTATTAGATGACAAATACATAATTACAAAATGGAACTCAAAGATTATGTCACGGCTAAAGGGCTGGATGGAGTCGTGTGGTGCACAGGAACTGGAGACGGACCAGGAGGAGTAGGATTGAAACGTGCCGGTTTAATAACGGATTTCATAAATGATAAACTTCACTCAAATACTTCTTTAAGTGACAGTTGGATAACTTAAATAGAGTCCAGCACAATACTAATAACGGGCAGGTAAATCTGGAAACGTATACTTGATGAGCCAGAGTACATAGAGGAAGATCCGGAAAGAGGTTGATTTGATGATAGAAGAAATGGATCCGGATGACTGAAAGATGATGGAATGAATGAGTTGAATGAAGAAGGACAGCGGAAAGCTGAGCAGGGTAATTCTGGGACACAAGCAGGAACAAGCACTAGGTAGGACTTGCAGCATTGGTGTCAGGAGAAAACTTCCTTGTAGAAAGATGCAGGGAGCAAGGCACCAGAGTCAGGAGAGAAAGAGCCAGGATCCAGGAAACAGCTAGGAGTTGTGAATGACTCCAAAGACTCATTGCACTGACACTGAACAGCCTAGGCCGATCCCCTATATCCCCAGGGGGCGGCTGCCATTGGCTGTCAGCGCAGGAAGAGGAGGGAACCTCCACTCTGGGCCAATCTGTCTCCTGCCCTCAACCAAGATGGCGACGCCGGCCTCCCCTGCTGCCATCCCTACCTGGAGCTGCCCCTACTCGCACGCCGCAGCCTGGGACCTGCACACGCTAGCCGGCGGCGGGCGCGGACGGGTGAGTACTGTACCCGCCGCGCTCCGTCGCGGCTACGTGTGACAGTACCCCCCCTTTTCAGGGTGACCCCAGGGCGCCTATGGGCCTTGTGAGGATTTCTCTGAAGAAATTGCTTTATCAGCTTCGGAGCGTGAAGATCAATGGAATCCACCCAAGAGTTCTCTTCGGGACCAAACCCAACCCATTCCACCAGATACTGGGTACGAGATTTGCGGCAGCGAGAGTCTATAATGCGTCTTACCTCGAATTCAGCCCCACTCTCGGAGTTAATCTTGGGCGGTTTGGGAATCCTATTTTGATAAGAGTTCAACCTTAAAGGCTTGAGGAGGGACACATGGAAGGAATTCGAAATCCTTAGGGAAGGAGGAAGTTGAAGTCTATAAGCGACCGGATTAATGACTTGGATGATAGGGTATGGCCCAATGAACCGAGGAGCCAGCTTCATAGAGGGCAGACGGAGGCGTATATGGCGGGTAGACAGCCATACCCGGTCTCCGACTTTCAATCGGGGCGCTGCCCTTCTTTTTCTGTCTGCCATCCTCTTGTATCGGGCGGAAGATTTAAGAAGAGCGGTGTGGACTTCTGACCAGATTTTAGCAAAGCGTTGTAATGAAGTGGTTGCTGCAGGAACTTCGGAAGAGGATAATTCTGAGAAATCCGGAGACCGTGGATGTTTGCCGAATACTGTAAAGAAGGGAGTGGTTCCGGAGGAAGAGTGATAGGAGTTGTTATGCATATATTCTGCCCACGGGAGAAGATCCACCCAGTCATCTTGGGAAGACGAGACAAACAGTCGGATAAAGGCCTCCAAGTCTTGATTCACCCGTTCTGTCTGGCCGTTGGTCTGGGGGTGAAAGGCAGTGGAAAACTTGAGTTTGACCTGTACCGCGGCACAGAGAGCTCTCCAGAACTTTGCAACGAACTGTACTCCGCGGTCGGATACAATCTCTTTGGGCAGTCCGTGGAGTTTAAAAATGGTTGAGATAAACAGCTGGGCCAGTACTGGAGCAGAGGGGAGACCTTTTAGTGGGAAAAAATGGACCATTTTAGAGAATCGGTCAACCACTACCCAGATTGCAGTATGACCTTTTGAGGGAGGTAGTTCACAAATGAAGTCCATTGACAGATGGGTCCATGGTTCTGTGGGAATGGTTAGAGGGCGGAGAGGACCAGCGGGAGTTGTTCTGGGCACCTTATGCTGAGCACATCTCACACAAGAGGCGACGAAGTTGGTTACGTCGTGGCGGATGGTTGGCCACCAATAAGAACGTGACAGGAACATCAAGGTCTTTTGTGCTCCTGCGTGCCCTGCGAAGCGGGAAGAATGTGCCCATGTCAATATTTTCTTGCGGAGTTCGGGGGGAACAAACGTTTTACCTGGAGGAGGAGATGGCTGTATGGTTACTTGGGCGAAGACCACCGGATCGAGGATTGGACGAGGAGGTGTCTCTAGGTCAGAAGTCGTCTCAAAGGAGCGGGATAGAGCGTCCGCCTTAGTATTCGTGGTTCCAGGTCGGAATTTAATTTGGAAATCAAAGCGTTCAAAAAACATCGCCCAACGGGCTTGGCGGGCAGTAAGGCACTGAGCCTGTTTAAGAAAGGACAGATTTTTGTGGTCTGAATACACGGTGATCTTATGCCGTGCCCCCTCCAGAAGGTATCGCCACTCCTCTAACGCAGCCTTGACTGCAAGCAACTCCTGTTCCCCGATGGGGTAATTCCTCTCTGCCGGAAGGAATTTTTTGGAGAGGAAGGCACAAGGGTGTAATTCTTGATCCTCACCTTTTTGTGACAAGATGGCCCCGATCCCTTCCGAGGATGCGTCCACCTCGAGAATGAAGGGCCTGTCGAGGTCTGGTTGGAGGAGGATTGGTGCCGTCACGAATGCTCTTTTTAACTGCTGGAAGGCAGAGGATGCTTCGGGCGACCATCGGCTTGGATCAGCTCCTTTGCAAGTGAGAGCAGTGAGGGGAGCAGCGATAGTAGAGAAGTTCCGGATAAATCGCCGGTAATAGTTTGAGAACCCTAGGAATCTCTGAATTCCTTTGAGCGTTGTGGGGGCTGCCCAGTCTTGGATGGCTCTCACCTTCTCTGGGTCCATCTCTATCCCAGTGGCGGAGAGAATGTGACCCAAGAATGGAATGGACGTGACCTCAAAAACGCACTTCTCCAACTTACAGAACAGTTGATTTTGGCGAAGACGTCGTAGGACTTCGGACACTGTCTGTCTGTGAAGTTGAAGATTTGGAGAGAAGATGAGTATATCGTCTAGATAGACTACGATGGAGTGGTACAGCAAGTCCCGAAAGATATCATTTACAAACTGTTGGAAGACGGCGGGGGCGTTACAAAGGCCGAAGGGCATCACTAGGTATTCATAGTGACCGTCGCGCGTATTAAAAGCCGTCTTCCACTCGTCACCTGGACGGATCCGGATCAAATTGTAGGCCCCTCGCAGGTCCAATTTAGTAAAGATTGCTGCCCCTCTGATCTTGTCGAATAGTTCTGCGATAAGGGGTAAGGGATAGCGGTTTTTAATGGTGATGTCGTTCAGGCCCCTATAGTCGATACATGGCCGAAGACCGCCATCCTTCTTTTTCACAAAGAAAAACCCGGCCCCGGCCGGAGAAGTAGATGGTCGAATGAAACCTTTGTTTAAGTTCTCTTGAATGTACGAGGACATGGCCTCAGTCTCGGGTAGCGACAGAGGATAGATGCGGCCACGAGGAGGGAATTTCCCGGCCACCAGTTCTATCGGGCAGTCCCAAGGACGGTGAGGAGGCAGGGTGTCGGCACCTCCTTTACTGAAGACATCTGTAAATGAACGGTATGGTGCGGGTATAGGCAAGGGTGGAGCTGAAGAGGATGAAGGACAGTTATCCTCATGTTGTGGATGGGTCTGGTAGACCGGAAGGATCTGAGGAATGCAGGTAGACTGGCAATCTGTTCCCCAGGCCTTGACCTCCATATTGGTCCAATCGATGTGTGGGTTATGTTTAGAGAGCCAGGGAAGGCCCAGGACCATTGGATGTGAGGACTGTGGAAGAATGAAGAATTCGAGGGTCTCTTGATGTAGAGCTCCTATGAGCAGTGTCACCGGGGTGGTCTGATGGGTGATTTGTCCACTACGAATTCGACTCCCATCCACTGCAGTGAGGACCAGCGAATGATCCAGGGGTTGCACCGGCAGGGCATGTTGGGTGACAAAAGAAGACGAAAGGAAATTTCCCGCTGCCCCAGAGTCCAATAGGGCCTGAACTCTTTTTCTCCCTTGGGGACACACAAGGGTAACCGGAATGGTGGAATCAGAAGAAGAGGGAGATGGAAGCAAGACTCCTAATCGGACCTCCCTCGTGGAGATTAGGAGCGGTCGTTTCCCGGCCGCAGCGGGCAGGAAGCCAACAGGTGAGCTGAGGAGCCACAGTACATGCACAGATTCTCTCGCCGTCTTCGGGACTTCTCTTCGAGAGAAAGACGAGAGCGGTTGATTTGCATGGGCTCATCTGTTGACACCGCAGGAGGCGGGGTTGGTCTGGAAGCGGGTGCGACATTGGAAGGGAATCGAGGGCGAAGGCGATCAGAGCGATTCCTCTCAAGTTGGCGTTCTTGGAGTCGCAGATCGACCTTGTTACATAATGAAATGAGTTCAGCCAGGGTGGAAGGAGAATCGCGAGTTGCTAACTCGTCCTTGATGCGGCCGGCTAGGCCGTTCCAGAAGGCAGAGACGAGAGCCTCTTCGTTCCATCTGAGTTCGGAAGCCAGGGTTTGAAATTGCACAACATATTGTCCCACTGGGCGACTGCCCTGACGAATTCTTAGGATCTCCGTGGCTGCGGAGGACACTCTGCCAGGCTCGTCGAAGATGCGACGGAAGGAAGCCACAAATTCTTCATAGTTGTTGAGGATGGGATCCGCACGCTCCCAGAGGGGGGACACCCACTCCAGGGCTGGGCCCGCCAGTAGGGACACGATGTAAGCCACTCGAGTCTTGGGAGAGGGGAAATTGGAAGGCTGGAGGGTAAAATGGACGTCACATTGATTCAGGAATCCTCGACACCCCCTTGGGGACCCGTCATATTTACTGGGGGTTGACAGCTGCAGATGGTGAGGAGCAGCTGGCCCCGGAGAAGCAGCAGAGGCCGAAGTTACGGAGGTAGGTGCTGCCGAAACTGAGGGAGCCACCTGAGGTGGTGACAAGGTCTGGAGGAATTGAGCCACTTGACGCTGGGTAGCCTCTACTTGTTCCAAGCGAGCCATGATGCATTGAAGAACATCCGTCATGGAGGCCTGTGCTTCACCCGATTCCATCGGGTCAGTGCAAACTGTCACGGCTAAAGGGCTGGATGGAGTCGTGTGGTGCACAGGAACTGGAGACGGACCAGGAGGAGTAGGATTGAAACGTGCCGGTTTAATAACGGATTTCATAAATGATAAACTTCACTCAAATACTTCTTTAAGTGACAGTTGGATAACTTAAATAGAGTCCAGCACAATACTAATAACGGGCAGGTAAATCTGGAAACGTATACTTGATGAGCCAGAGTACATAGAGGAAGATCCGGAAAGAGGTTGATTTGATGATAGAAGAAATGGATCCGGATGACTGAAAGATGATGGAATGAATGAGTTGAATGAAGAAGGACAGCGGAAAGCTGAGCAGGGTAATTCTGGGACACAAGCAGGAACAAGCACTAGGTAGGACTTGCAGCATTGGTGTCAGGAGAAAACTTCCTTGTAGAAAGATGCAGGGAGCAAGGCACCAGAGTCAGGAGAGAAAGAGCCAGGATCCAGGAAACAGCTAGGAGTTGTGAATGACTCCAAAGACTCATTGCACTGACACTGAACAGCCTAGGCCGATCCCCTATATCCCCAGGGGGCGGCTGCCATTGGCTGTCAGCGCAGGAAGAGGAGGGAACCTCCACTCTGGGCCAATCTGTCTCCTGCCCTCAACCAAGATGGCGACGCCGGCCTCCCCTGCTGCCATCCCTACCTGGAGCTGCCCCTACTCGCACGCCGCAGCCTGGGACCTGCACACGCTAGCCGGCGGCGGGCGCGGACGGGTGAGTACTGTACCCGCCGCGCTCCGTCGCGGCTACGTGTGACAGATTACATGTCCGTACCTGTGGCTGGTATTAGACCTACATATGAATTGGGGGCCCTGCATATCGTAATAATTGCTGATCACAGTTATAATGAAAGCTGACACGGATTGCACTGTGTATGGAACCTAGCTGGAAGATGCATATTGTTCGGGGGACTTTTCAGAATATGGTTCCCAGTTCAGGACTGACTGAATATCTATGGGCGGTATTCAATGAGGCAGATTCGCCAAGTTTTATGGCGAATCTGTGATTTTTTCATGTGTGTCTGCGATTTTTGGAGCTCCAAAAGTGAATCACCCTATTCAATGAGCTATATTCGCCGATGGCGACCGGCGAATGAAGGACAATTCGCCATATGTTATTCGCTGCAAATCGCCGGGCTTTGTCAATAGGATTTTTCATTGGGATTCGCCAATAGTGTATTCAATGAGAAGTTGGCGACTCTATTTCTTGATTCTTATCGCCGTTCTTCACTGAGTTTCCCTCGTCATCTTTTTATGGTGAACTTTTATATGAACTTCTGAAATAATTGGTTTTAAGTGTTCGATTTAACTCTGCAAGTGTAATCTAATATTATTTGCTGCCCTTGTGTGATTTTATGGTTGTAGACGTGCTATATAAATATATATTTAATTTTTTCTGGTATTTTTTTTTCTCCCACAATGCATTGTTATTACCCATGATTCACCTCAATTACCCATGAATCTCCTCCCCACCTCACTCCTTCATTTGGCCTTTGAGGAGATTACACAGCTTTTGCAGTCTGCTGTATTGGAATCGTTTTTTCAGGGTAATTTGCATTTTTTTTGCATTTCACTGCAATTTCTTAAACACTGACTACAGTAATGGAGCTGTTTAGGGATACGCCGGATTGGCTGAGATTCGCCGTTAGGGGTGGCGAATCTCAGCCACGTTGAATAGGGTGACTCGGCGAGTCCCGGCGAATCCCCATGCATGGCAAATCGCCGCAAAAAAGCCGGCGAATTGATGGCGAATCTAAAAACAGTATCGCCGTGACTGGCGATAAAAGTAATTGAATACCGCCCAATAGCTGCGTTTGTTCACAATCCAATAATAAATCCATGGACAGTGTCACGTTGACAGTCACAGATAAAAGAACCTGTTACATCTAACTGTGCTGTATCTGGCAGGTATTAAACTCCCCATCCTGCAGACTCTGTCCCTGTGTAGCTAAAGTTATAAATACCAGGGCTGCAATTGGGAATGTCATTAATAATTCACTCTATCATAATCAATAGATTTCTTCACCTCTCTCAAGTTAGTTTCTCTCCATCTATCAGATCATTGATGAGATGTTCTGTGTTTTGCAGATTTCCTGTAGATTAGTACTTGATATATGAGTAGTTTGTAATTTGTAGAACAGTAATTGTGGGAATTTACTAAGAGGCGAATGGCTACTAAAAAGGTGTATTCGTAGCCATTTGTAGCCGTTACTGGCCATAAACTTGTATTTCCGAATTACGGGCATGCATATTCTTTTGAGAGGTGTATTCATATTCCTATTCAGGAATACGAATGCATACGCCATCGAAAGAATACGAATAGGAATCACCCTTCGAATGGTGATTCCAAATGTACTAACATACGGCCGGCATTTGACCCGAAAATATGTCTGGAAATTCAGTACTCCTCATTTTCCAGCCGTATTTAGCTGAAGCCTTGATGCATCGTTAGATCCGTGCAGGCTTTTAAGTGTAAAAATAGATCAAATAAATAAATATTTAACAAACCTGGCTTGCGGCCCCCCTCCGCCTGACAATTACCAGCCCCAGGCTGAAAGAGCCGATTCTGGTTTTAGAAACTGAAGAGGTTAGTCCCGCCTCCCAGCCAATCAGGTGCGGCGTCCGCTCCACCAATGCAGATGCAGTCCGTATTTACTATGCACAGAAACAATATATTATAAGGCGCCTATTGAATTATTGTGATTGACCTTTACCTTGACTTAACATTTATTACCCCTAGAAATAAATCACTCGGACACGTTAACCGGAAATAACCACACGGACAACCACTGCTTAAGTTTAAAAGGTCAACAGTATTTATTGTTGGTATGACCCCCTATTGAAAGGGATGGCCAGGAGAGCGCTTGGAGACCAGCTAAGTCACAAACGTTAAGAATGGCGGCGACTACAATGCCCCAACTTGTAACCAGGGCGATGAACCGCCCCCATTGAATTCAAGGCACAGCCCGCACTGTGACGGTCTTACCGCCCCTCCTAGTGCATGGTGAGGACAGTTCAAGGAAGTGGCCATCGTCCACCCTCAGGGGCAGGACTCACCAGCCTTCCTGGCAGAGGGTGGCAATACCGCACAGTGACCTCCTGTACCTCAAACTTGACCGCTGATCGAGAGCGCCCTCCCGCCAATTATAAATTGATATTTGTGAAGCCAAATTGTGTGAAGGCCGAAAGGCCGGGTGATAATTGAAGAAAGCAAGGGAGGGAGGGTGGGAATCCAGACTCAAAGAGGAAGAAGGATCACCTGACTACCCCCTAAATACCCCTGCATAAGCTACCACCCATTCTACACCTGATTGGCTACACCTACAACACTGGACTCTATGGGGTAAGAAACATTTCAACTAACTTTATTATACCAATCACAAAACTGTTTAACTAAAAGTAGCATGTAAGCTTTGGTTCCCTACAGAATTAATATAATAAAAAATACCATCTATACTTATGCAGCCAAATGTAATATAGTGCCATTTTGGCAAATGTGTGACTTTCGGATAAAAAAAAAAGTTAATATTTGCACATTTACCAAAAATCACACATGTTATAGTTCAAAAATCGCACATTTTTACAGTTACCAAAAAAATCGCACATACAGTATGAAATCGCATCCAGGTGTTTTCCAATGGAAAACAAGCAAAATCGCAAACGATGGCTAAATTTTTTTACCCATAAATAGACCTGCTTCTGGCTAGCAAGTTGGACAGACACATGCACAGATCAGTGGGAGCTGTGCATGCTTCTGACCGGAAAAGTGTGTAAATATATATTTTTTAAGAATCGGCGTGGCCTCGCCCCTTCTGAGCATATCCAGCTCCGGGCTCTTTAAGCTGGTCTTGGGTAAACCCAAATAAGGGGACAAAATAATTAGGTGTCCCCCGTACTTTTGAAACAAGTACCAGGCCCCACCAGACAGTAGGGTGATGCCACAGCCGGGGGTCACTTTTATATAAGTGATGAAGCCTGGGACTGTGTGTTTATGCATGCTGCTCCTCCGCGTAAATGACAGGGATTCCAACTGACTCCTGTCAAAGGGGATCCCTTTAGCCAAATATTTATTTATTATTTATTAACAGTTTCTTATATAGCGCGGCATATTCCGTTGCGCTTTACAATAGAAGACAATAATAAAACAAACTGGGTATTTACAGACAGTCAAATGTATGAGGGACCTGCTCGCAAGCTTACAATCTATAAGGGAAATAGGCATTGATACAAGTACTAGGCTCCACCAGCCAGTAAGCTGATGCCAAAGCTGGGGGTCACTTTTATATAAGTGCTGAAGCCTGGGGCTATCCCCGGCACCCCAGAGGAGCTCTGCCCATGGGATTGGCTGGACCCATCCCATAGAAGTCAAAGTTATGATGGGGATCGACACTTCAGCCTAACTGCTGAGTTAATTCAAGGTATACTCAAGGTTAATATGGGTCACCCCTGGGGATACCTTCAATTAACTTTGTCCCTAACCTAGTCCCAGTGCATGAGAATATATTGAACCATGATTCATGGTTCGTCCCAAATTCAGACCGCTGCTAGACGATCTCCCGACAGTCGGGATTTCGGCGGTCAGTAGACCGACATCCGAATCCCGACTGTTAGAAGCCCGACAGTTGGGATCCCGACTTATAGGGGCTTTTCATCCTCATGGGGGGTCCATGACCTCCATAGAACCAGTGGTGTGTACAGCGAGCCATCGAGCCTGCAGCATGGCTAGCGCAGTGAGCGCCTATCCCGCTGTCAGAGTACCAGCAGTTGGGATTCCGACATCGGTCTAATGGCGTGCAGTAGGATCATTTCATACTTGGGCACACTTGTGCCCCCACCCTCCATTAACAGCATGGGGGGCATATTCCTTTATTGACACAGGTTTTCTAAGTTTTTATTTAGAAATTGAGAGCTGCATAGTTCCACTGTAGTTGCCCTGAATGTGTCTTACCATAAATTGCCATTTCGCTGCAATATCATAGCACAAGGACTGGGCAAATTTAGAACATTTCTCACAATTCAGCTTGTTTAAATGCTGCCAGAATCTGATTGGCCGCTGTAGGGTATCCACACATTTTCACAGCTATGTAATTAATGAAAACATATTGCATCCGATTCCACAGATTGGTCATACATTTAACGGTAACGCCGGTAAATAACTGATTTCAATGTAACGATATACGAAAAAAAAATCCTCTCGTTTGTGGAGTAATTTTAACGTTCGTTGATTAGCTGTTAATTATCTCTACCCTGTGCTATGGCAGAACTGGGTTTCCCATGCACAGATGGACGAGCTTTCAGTTGCTATGACCTGACAAGTACTTGGACAAAGTCTGCTGATTATTCTATACCTCATCTGAATAAGCAACAGTTAAATGCTCTGATTTCCAGTCCACACCATTGACATTCCCTTGTAATTGCTGATCTTGTAATAAAGGCATCTGTTCGCCTTGCTCAATCTCTCCTGGAAAAGCTCTTGATGTCTATTCTGTTTGACATTATGCTGAGACGTGTGTAATATATTCCGGGCTGCATCCTCCAAGCTCTGAGTTTATGTACAGTGTGGGAGCGCTCTGTTATTCCATACAAGACAGCTGACTGCTTCATATGCAAAGTACTGCAAGGTATCCTCTGCCCTATGTTTCACGTCACCAGAGCTCACACATCACCGCCGTTCCCACCACCCCAGACAGGCAGCTAACAGCACTGACACTTCATTTATCAGAGCAGAAGATACACCTGAGCATCTGCTATCTGTCAGAACTTTGGTTTCCCGACACCATTATTAAATCTCTTCACTCCGCCAATTCTCTTAATATTTCTAATTAAGAAAGTAACACAAATTAATGCGAAAAATGTATATATATATATATATATATATATATATATATATATAGTTTTTGCAATTATCTACATTGGTATTTATGACATATGGCCAATGAGACATGACGACCTCTTGGAGAATACATCGAAAATAATCCTTTTAGTCAACCAATAGATAGTACATTACTTTAAATACATATTGTAGCTCCTATAATATGTGGGTTGAATACCTACAGTATGTACTCACTATGGAACATGGTGGTTTTTTTTTCTCCAAACAAGTAACATCAGTGCATGGTAAATCCCTACGCCCTGTACGCTGGTACCAGTGGCGTAGCTAAGTTTTGGGCGCCCCCCTGCCATTAGGGGGGGCACCCCCCCTTCCGCCAAGCACCAGCCGCCCATGCAAATCCCCCGCAGCCTTACCTATCGCGCTGGTAAAAAAGGGGGATCCTGATGCCCATAAATTGTGGATTCTCAGAAGATCCTGTTGGAGCTTCTGGTTCTAGGTCTGGTTCAGGACAGATGGCTGGAGCTGAGAAGATGGGTCCAATGACAACCTCCATCGTCGCCGCCGTCCACCCCTGGCCCACCCTAATCCTTGTGATCAGCTCGGCGACTATGCAAGTCGCCGAAGCTGTTCGCAAAGGGGAGGTGCACATGCGCATAATATGCCCTGAGCATGAATCACACCCATTGAGCGATTTGCCGATAAAGTATTTATTCAATTATTGCCTAAAGGGGTAATTAACATCTCACAAATAATAGTACAACAATCCACAAAATGAATCTACTTACATGGGTGGCACAAATCTCTGGAGTAATTCCTGATATATGAACGTTATTATGGGCCCTACACATGGAGAGATTTGTGCCAGAGATTCATAATGTGAGATTCAGCATGAGAGATTCCTCCCCCCAAACATATAAATGTTGGTGATATGGTGGGGCCCCCACCGAAAACACAAGTTAACGTTGGTGACACAGTGGGAAAAAAAATACCAAGGGCGGGATGCTATATAGCAGAAATGCGGTAAAAAACCCGTTTTCGGGGTTTCTACCGCATTTCTATATGCTATATGGCGCCTCCGCAGTGTCAGCGCTGCGGAGGGAATCGCCAGCTAAAGCTGGCGAATCCCTGCAGAAGCCTATGGGCTTCTTACCGCAGCGCTGTTTGAGGGATCCGTCACGGATCCCTCCCAGCGTGCCCTGCGGCCGGCGCCGGGGTCTGCGCATGCGCAGATGGACTCCCGGGTCACAGACCCGGAAGTCCAGTGCCGGCACCGCATCGCAAGGGACAGCTCTTACCGCAAGAGCTGTCCCTTGCATGAATAACGGCATATGTTATAGCATATGCCGTTATTAAAAATGCGATGTCCGGCGAAGGGGGGCCGCGGATGTTATAACATCCCGCCCCAAAAGTCCGGAGTCTTCAGCACCACGTCCTCACGCTCCCGCAGCTTTCACAGAATGAAAAGGGCGGGAAAGGCAGGATGAGTTTAGTGATTGCTCAGTATCGTTCAGTATGTATGCGCGACATCATATTCCTTGGCTTAACACTGGTGTCATTAAAGATACAGTATCGTTGGTTGAGTCTGTTGTCTAGTGTATAGTGGGATTTAGATGCCACTGTCACTCCAGAAAGCAATTGACTCCATTCTCATGGTATTGTTGTGTGTGGAGAATTTGTGTCTTTGTTTAGAAATAAAGCAGGAATTTTTTTTTTATTACGGACTACAGTGCATGTGATTTGTAATAAGATATTATCTGTGGGCTCACATATCTGTACCATAAATGGTTTGTCCTTTAAGGCGCCCATACCTTACTGTGACAAACCTTTACCTTTATAGAAAACAGCTTAACTAAAATAATTGACACGGACACCAAATAAATCACACGGACCATAAATAAAGGAATGGACCACTGAGAGTTAAGTTTAAAAAAGGTCAGCAAGGTTTTATTTAAATTACCTTGTTAGACTAAATGAACTAAATTTGGAAATAGAAATCTAGAATATGTTCCCTAACTTTTAACTAACTTTGGAGGATGGCAAAAAAATAATGTCGCTACCAATGCCAACCCAGTCAACTTGATTCATGAAAACAACCGACTGCAGGAGGAGCTCACCACCGCCTCCTAACTGCATAACCTGCATTGTGATAGACTCACCACCCCTTAACCTGGCTGAGCCCGTGGGTGGTCCCGCAGGGGAATGTCCCTTGTCCACCCGCATGGGGAGGACACACTTGCCGTCCTACGAAAAGGGTGGTGCCCCACAATGACCGCTCATGCCCTTTTTTGACTGCTGGCTGGTAGTGACTTCCCGCCACAACAAGGTTACCAAACCGCAGCCGCCATCCCAACATAAGCAAAAAGCAACTACGAACAAAGCGTGGTGCCCTCAAGCCCACAAACGAAAAATGTCCTCCAGAAAAATGCAATTTTACGCAGAGGAAAGGTGCATGCCATCTTCCCTGTAGTACCTGGCACTATTAAGAACTAACAATAGATGTTTCAAGACCAAACATCCCATTGCTCTCACAAACAGACCCACAGCAGAGTTAACCTTTTTACGTGCTTTCTCAACCGCTGAGGACCGAACTGCCCCATGCCAATGAAAACAGGGAATGATCTCTGACCACACTATACGTACAGTTGGCCAGTGAACTCGCAAGGCCACTAGGTCAGACTTAATGTTCAGTATTAATTCAATGCCCTTAACCCTGCCCATGTCATTGCTCCAGAGGTGAATGACTAGCCAGGCAGGACGACCCCATTGTCGCTCATGCCTGAAGAGAACCTGCAGAAAATCAACCCAATGAAGGCCCCTGACACCTATCCACCTGACAACCCTGTCACCTAGGTAATCTTGTGACCTCCTCGCCATTGGATGCCTCCCTGCCCCCCCAAAAAATGAAAGAATGGCCGATAAGCCATATTTGCTCCGAAGACTCCATATCAACTGAAAAAGAAGAGTCCCTACCATCAGTACAGTATCTTACCAAATATACAAACTTAACTATAATTTCAACCCATGTGAAGGAGAAAACTAAAAAAAAAACTCCCGTGGACCATGTGTTTGCCAATTAAATTAAGGCCCCCTCAGAGGAAAAAGTAAAAGCTACCTTCACACCCTCGATTTCTGAACGCTGTCATTCAAAAACCAAAGGTAAACAACGTTTTAGGGTTGGCGCAACAGCTGCAACTACACCTTATCCAAACGAACATAAGCCTTAAAGGCTGATGACTTCCACCGCCCTAGGGCCTGGATCGCCACTGCAGACGACCCAGACGCCGCAGCCTGTGTAGCCGACCCAATCCTAAAAGAATGGGTCCCATAATCGTCGGGCCTCAGCCCTAAGAATCCCACGCAGCGCTTTAACACTGCAGCAAATTGGAACTGTTTGAGTGGCACCCCGTCGGAATGCACCAGCAACTGTCCCCCTCCCTCTGAGGGGCAGAGTCTCAAATAGTCTTGTGCCAACCGAACCGGGCAGATGCCCATCTCACTCTGTGCTGCCAAGGTTACCCAACGACCCCACCCCAACTAATCCGTCTTGGACCGCCCAATCTTGCAAAGCAACTGTCGCTGCGCACTTGGAAATCTCTACAGAGGATACCTGAGTCCCTGGATGACTTGCTCCAACCCTAGTCCTCGAGTGCTACCAACAGTGCATGTTTTGCAGGTCTCCTCACAGAATCACAAGCTAATTAGCTCCATCTGTGTATCTTTTAAAATGTGTCAGTAATTAATGAGTGCAGCTGTGCAGCAGCTAGGTTGTCTGGAAAATGTGAACTTTTGGTAGCTCTCGTAGGCTAGGGTTGGCTACCACTGCCCTAAAGGCTCCAAAAAATGACAAAGTGAATGTGAACCTAAACAGCGAGGCCTCATAAGGGGACTCTCCCACGCTCCCCACAGCCCTCAACAAATCCCTTAGTAATGCCAAATCGATGGGCCGTTGTGAGTCCACCAGTACCGGATTCGCCCTAGCCCATCCCTTCATTGCCTTTGCCAGCACAATGGAACGAGTGGGATCTTCCTGCCCTAGCAAACGAGCATGAAATGCAATGCCCGCAAGGGCAGCGGACATGGCTCCTTTTGACCTGCCTGCTTCATAATGCTCCCACACAAATTCCCACAATCTATCCTCCATTGACTCACCTTCCCGACCATACCTACAAAGAAAAGACTGCCAAACCCTCCAAGCTGCTTCATTAGCCCGCTGTGTGGAAGGGGCCAAAGCGTTCCTGGCCAATTCTACTACACCGACTCGATAATCTGCCAGATATAAGGTGGGCATTGTAAACCCACTGCCGCTGCTCCCGGCACCAACTCCCAGAACTTATCTCACTGAAAGCAGGACAATGGCAGGGCCGCAACACAACCCTGTTAAAGGACACCAAAAGGAGGACCACACTCGCAAGTCATCCCTAATTTCCGAGATAGGTACACAGTGTGGTTTTGCCTAACCACCCCAGCTGTTGCCAGCTTGCGACAGAAAACTCGCCCCATAGGTATAATCCGGCACGCAAAATTGAAGGACCCTAACAAAGACTGTACCTGTTTTAAACACACCTTTCGCTTCCCCAAACAGTCCTCAATCAGACCTAATAACTTATGTACCTTAGGGGCTGGCAGGGGGCAACATCCCGCCTCGGAGTCTATCTCAATCCCGAAATAACTAAGACAATGGGAAGGGCCTTCCGTTTTATCTGCTGCTATGGGGACCCCTGATGACCCAAACAACTTTTCTTTTTTTTTGTCACCTCCAACATGTCACTACATACGGGACTTCCCCCTGGGCCTAGCAAAAGAAAATCATCCAAATAATGCGCGACCCCTCTTAGGCCCGATGCCACCTGAATACACAAATGCAAAAATATACTACATTTTTCAAAATAGGCACATGAGACTGAACATCCCATCGCAAACACCTATCCACAAAAAACTCCCCTTCTAGCTTAAAACCTAAAAACCGCAAGGAATCAGGGTGCAGAGGTAGCAGACTGAAAGCGGATTCAACGTCCACTTTCGCCATCAAAGCCATGTGACCATGCTCCCGTACCAAATCAAGTGCATCCTCAAACGACTGATATCTAACACTGCAAAACGATTCTGGTATTGCATCATTCACCGAACTACCCTGCCGGTGAGACAAATGCTGTATGAATCTGAACTTACCTGGGGTGCTCTTAGGGACCACCCCCACTCGGGAAATGCACAACCTGGGAATGGGAGGAACCGAGTACGGGCCACCCATGCGCTCCAAACTAATCTTGGCCTCTACTTTCTTATGAACCACTAAAGGGAAATCCCTGGCTGACTTAAGATTCCTGGGGAACACCACATGAACAGCTCCTTCAATGGGTAAATGAAAGCCAAACTTAAAACCTTCTAACAAGAAACGTGAGACAGCCACGTCGGAGTACAAACCAAGCCACCCAATCAGAACGGACAAAACAATGGGAGAATTGGCTTTACTTATGACCTCATGACCCGTCAGTGGTATCAGAAGATTTGCTGGCTGGGGCTGCCGTACAGTCTTTTGCTGGGTGACTGGCACCACAAACCCTACAGGCATGACGAAAACGACAATTACCCCCTCTGCTACATTTACCATCATTGTATGCAAAACATTTACCCTTACCGGCGCCCTTTCCAGACTGAGCACTTGCTACCATGGCCTTTTTGCCCAGGGGTTCCACCGGTGGCCTGGTCTGTTGTGTAACTTCCAGCCAGACCTCTACATCCTTGAAGCCCATGGGCAAAATGCTGTTTCCGTCCTGTTTCTTGTGGAACTTCTCATCATACTCCCGCCACAAATAACCCTTAGTCTTGAGGTACATTTCATGCACCAAAAAACAAATACTTAACCACATTAGGATACTCTAATGGCCTGGATTTCGTAAACAACCTGCAAACACCAAAAAACCCCGCAGCCACTGGTGAAAGTTACGGAAAGCATTCTCACCGATTCCATCTGCCTTTTTAGCCTTATCAAAAGCCTGTCTCATGTCCTCCGTAAGGGTGAATATGTCTACGTACTTCCCCTTTTTGATTTTCTCCCTCATCCTCCTCCGGAGCCCTCTGGTGACCGAAGTATTTGCGCAGTGCACCATTTCCGTAAATAGAGGGGGCTCCAGAGGGGTAGCCTCCACCCCTGAGCCTGCCACCTTATTGGTGACCTTCGCCACATGCCGAGCTAACTTGCGCGGGCGCTGAGGATAATCAGACCCTACACTACTACTATCACTATCCGATGAACCACAGGAACTGTTGTGAACAACTGGCAACTCACCTGCTCCAGATGTAGCCAGAACTTTGTCGGCCACAACGGCCAACCCGGAAACTGTTGCTAACTTCCTCTCTTCCGCTGTCCTCATCTCTCCCCTGGCCTCCCTGCTCCGCCTCCTCGTTGAAGCTGGAACTGACGAAACAACTCCAACCTGTTGACACAAAATAGGAGGGGGGAGAAACAAAAACACAAACCAAGGCAACGGTGGAGGTGGTGGACCACCGCTGTGGAGGATGGAGGAGCGCCCCTAGGAAGCGGAGGGACCCCAAGCTGGGTTAGCACTTGTTGTCCCCCGTGAACCTGACCTCTATTAGCCAGTACTGGAATCCCGGAGCCACCTGCCGCCTGACATGCTCCCATGGGACCACACCCATGCATACCCGGCAGGGTTTCCCGGGTTAATATGTGGCGCACTTGAAGACCAGAGGAGGGGTTGAGACATGGAAACTCCCGAGAAGGAGCCCGTACACTGTGGCGCTACTGACGGCATGGGAAAAGATTCAAAAGGGGCACCCCGTGATCAAGTGGACTGCCCCCCAATGTTTGGGTTCTGGAAGAGAGGCACCGGGGGGCCCACAACGGAGGGACCCTGGGCCAGGGAAAATGCCTGAGACCCCTGCCAGGAAGTTGCGGCCATACCACCCACAAACTCTGCTGGAGGATAGGCCACTGCAGTTGCAAACAGAGGAGAATGAACTTCTAGAAGACATCACCTGCACTAACCCTGCTGGGCCTGCAGGTGGCGTCGCTGCCCAACCCACCGGGTTCCACACTGTGTGTGCTCCTGGAAACCTTCTAACTTCATCGTACACACCGCCTTGAGAATATTGTAGGGCAGGGGACACTGTGCTTAACATTGACCCTGCTGCCCAGCCCCTGTGACCAACATTCAAGCCCCCCTCGCCAGCGGGAGCCACCTGTCCGGCTGCCGCTGACATCACACTCGCGACCCCGAACTGTTATGAACCTCCGAGGGCCGAGGTGCGCCTGGACCGATGCACGCCCGCACCCCTGTGCTGGAGAAAACCTTCATAGAGGAGGGAGCTATGTCCCTTCTATTCCCGGCACCAGCGGTTAAGCTCCCCGCAGGGCGAGTAGGAGGCTCCGGGAGATAACGCTCCTCTGGCCGCGAGCTCATTGGAGCCACGACCTGTAACAGCGCCGGACTCCCGCTGGACGCCAGCGGGGGAACAGAGAGCACAGCGACCACCTCAGGAGCCGGGCCCGGATCCCCGGCGGTATCCAGAGGTGGAGGGGGGATACAGCAGCCGACACAGGGGGGGGGGGGGGGGGGCGAAGGGGGAGGTAGTTACCGCCATCACCCTCACCCTAGGCCGGCGGTAACCGGCCACAGAAAGGGGTCTGGCAGCATCAACCAAACGCCGTGGAGGGGCTACAATTAGTGATGTCTGAACAAAAAATGTACAGCACTTACCCGTATCAGCGCAGAATAACCCCAGCCGTCCAAAAAGGTAAGAGGAAGAGGTCACCTGATGCTGACTGTTTTACACCCCTTCTAATGGCTACGCCCCTGAGTCCCCTGATAGGCCCACCTGCCCTTTGCCAGACTGTTACCAGGCAGAAACAACTGCAGCTGGTTTTCGCCTCTGCTTGAACTCTCACTGATCCCGAAGCTAGGGCTCTAAAATGGCCTTGGGCTTATGCAGCCATCAGCCATTTATATTTTCACAGACCATTGTATCCAGAAATGCTCTCCAGTATCGCGGCACTTCCCAACATCCAACCATTCAGCTCCTGCCTGACATTTTTTAAACACAGTCTGTGACATGGTAGGTAAGAGCAGTGATTGGCTCACGGGTGACTCATCACAGGTGCAGTACAGCACGTCCTCAGGGACCCCTACAGTTTGTGAAACGGAGTCCCCGAGGACCAATTTGGAGTAAAATACGCACTATAGCATGTATTTGCGAACCCTGATGTTACATCTGCCCCAATTGCAGTGCACATGGTTTTGCCTATTTTGAGAACAAATTTGTACTGCGATTAGATCTGAATAAGGGCCTATGTGTGTGTATATACTGTATGTATGTATGTGTATATACATATATATATATATATATATATATATATATATATATATATATATACTCCAACAGATATGTAGCACTCCAGTTGCTTGAAAAAGGTTTATTTTATTGTAGCAATCTATGGCAACGTTTCAATACAGTTAAGTATTATCGTCAGGCTACTGATACATACAAACAGCACGCTTAAATAGCACAGACCCCGCCCCACCGCCGGCGCACACACCCGGTAATGAGACGACCAGATGACGTCACGCTCTCCACATAGCTACACATGAAAATTACAAAATAACCAACCCACCTATAACAAAAATACAAACCACAGATACCATGTAACACAGCAACATAGTATTTGAATACATTGTATACATCATAGATCAAACACAAATTATCTGGCATATAGTCTAAGTGACAATCAGTGAAATAAAGTGTTTAAGCCCATTCTATCGTTTAAACCTTTAGGACAGTGGTTCCCAAACTGTGTGCCGTGGCTCCCTGGGGTGCCTCAGGACTCTTGCAGGGGTGCCCTGGGTTGGTGGTCCAGGACCAATTCAAATTATCAATGGGTAATTATTTATGAGCAAAACCAGTGCTGGAGGCTGCCAATCATAAAATGTGTACAAACAGAAGCAAATCCTGCCCTTTACCACATAACTGACCCTAAGAATCAAATATAAACCCAATCTCATATATTTTTTTTTTTGGCCTAGGGGTGCCGGGAAAAAATTCTGATACTCTAGGGTGCCGTGATTCAGAAAAGATTGGGAACCCCTGCTTTAGGAGTAACTGTTCCTAATTTTATTATCCAGTTAGACTCATATTGCAAAAGTTGTAAACCCCGGTCCCCTCCTCGTAGTGAGGGTGCAATGTGGTCAATCATCCTGTACTTAATCGCTGACATATTGTATTTAGCTGCCAAGAAATGGCGAGCTACAGGTTGTTCACTCACACCTTTCTTCCAAGCGATAGTGATGGCAGATCGATGGGCTGCCATCCTTTCTTTAAACGATCTCTCGGTTTTCTTTAAACGGAAAGTAAGTCTCCTCTTTCATATGATACCAGTCTTAAGTCTCTAGGATACAGAGAACCAGAAATATCAGGGTGCAAAGTAGACACATTTTTACCAATTGACTAGAATGGACCCGTTAATTCGGACATGAGTCGCTACAGCGTCTTATTAGTGTTGAAGGTATTGTATTCAGCCCTACCCAACCCCCGCCTCCCTTTACAGAGAATGCAATGAAAGAGGCCGATTCAGTCAAACTTGCTGGGGGAAGGCACTTTACAAACATTGTGCATTACACAGCATGCTCTATGGTTCTTGTGCATGGACTAACACCAAAAGGCTTATAAGAAAACAGTTTATTTATGTTGGTCTAGTGCTATTAAATATAAGGTTTGTAAATGTTTCAATTAAAAAAATAATTATAATAATAAAAAACATTGTTCCTAGCCTGTCCATAGAGTTTTTCCTATTTGGGCAATAAGTAGCATTTGCTACTCAATAGCACTTTGTGTACTCAGTAGCACGAATAGCTTTTTTTTGTACTCTGCTGTAACAGTTACAGCTATAGGTGATAGCAATATAAGTTTAATGGGGACAGATAAAATCTTCTCCCTAAGTCCTTGGATGCAAAAACACTTTCTTTAGACTCTCTATACAGGATCTCCTATTTGCGGTACTCAGTAGTAATGAGCTGCATTAGGTGGACAATTGGAGGGTTCCCTAACTACGGATGCTTGCCCCTTCCCTTCCTGATGTCATATAAACTACTACTTAGTCTCCTCTGTAAGCCAAGAGTCTCCTCTTTCATATGATACCAGTCTCAAGTCTAGGATACAGAAAACCGGAGATACTGTATCAGGGTGCAAAGTAGACACATTTTTCCCAATTGACTAGAATGGACCCGTTAATTCAGACATGAGTCGCTACAGATGATACCTTCGTGGATTAGCGCTGCTGGAGATATTGTAAAGTAATCTACTGTATTCAGGTCAAGTCGACCCCCTCCTCCCCTGGGGGAAGGGGAGGAGGCGGTTGACTTCAGCTGCATACACATTATGCACAGTATCAACAGTTCAAAATATTCATACTGCGTCTCATACTGTAAGCGCGCTCAGTACGGCGAATGGTGGGATTCCATTGGCACATTACAGTATATCACTCCAACGCTAGCTTGATGGAGCATTAGCCACCCAGTGGTGGCGGATTGTATTGCATGGCATGCGACCACGCCTCTTGGCAGACGGCAGCGCAAGAAGAAAATCGGAACGCCAGTACCTCCGTCATGGCGAGCTGGCGGCAATATTGAGAGGCGCTCCATCTTTTGAAAAGGAAAATCTTAAATTAAAACGACAACTATATAATGTACTTAAAGTACAATCAGAGACCATAAACTCTCTTGTGGTTTTAGGTTTGGTTGCTGTCCTCATTCTGCTGCATCATTTAGGCATTACTAACTATAGCCCTAAACTGGTTCCGGGGTTTATATGAAGACTTTAAAAGCTTCAGGCGCCTGCGAAAATTTCAAATAGAAAATCTTATATTAAAGTACAATCAGAGACCATAAACTCACCTGTGGTTTTAGGTTTGGTTGCTGTCCTCATTCTGCTGCAGCATTTAGGCATTACTAACTATAGCCCTAAATTGGTTCGGGGGTTTCTATGAAGACTTTAAAAGCTTCAGGCGCCTGCGAAAGTTTCCCAATAAAAATCCACAGGTTAGAAAAAATTAAAATATAAAGGAAGATCTGCCAACCGTCTCAATGGGCAAAGAGACATTTGAATTTATCAATGGCAGGTGGGCCAAAAAACACAGTGCCCATGACAGTGAACTATGTGACCAACAGTTAAAATTCCTGTCAAAGAAAATGATACCATAAGAGAAAAAAAATGCATTTCAAAAGGAAAATCTTAAATGAAAATGACAAATATATAAAGTAATTAAAGTACAATCAAAGGCCATAAACTCACCTGTGGTTTTAGGTTTGGTTGCTGTCCTCATTCTGCTGCAGCATTTAGGCATTACTAACTATAGCCCTAAACTGGTTCCGGGGTTTCTATGAAGACTTTAAAAGCTTTAGGCGCCGGCAAAAGTTTCGCAAAAAAATCCACAGGTTAGAAAAAATTTAAATATACAGGAAGATCTACCAACCGTCTCAATGGGCAAAGAGACATTTGAATTTATCAATGGCAGGTGGGCCAAAAAACACAGTGCCCATGACAGTGAACTATGTGACCAACAATTAGAATTCCTGTCAAAAGAAAATTATACTTTAAGTGAAAAAAACATGCATTTCAAATAGAAAATCTTATATTAAAGTACAATCAGAGACCATAAACTCTCCTGTGGTTTTAGGATTGGTTGCTGTCCTCATTCTTCTGCAGCATTCACAGTCATTTCTAACTATAGCCCTAAACTGGTTCCGGGGTTTCTATGAAGACTTTAAAAGCTTCAGGCGCCTGCGAAAGTTTCCCAATAAAAATCCCCAGGTTAGAAAAAATTTAAATATACAGAAAGATCTGCCAACCATCTCAATGGGCAAAGAGACGTTTGAATTTATCAATGGCAGGTGGGCCAAAAAACACAGTGCCCATTAAAGTGAACTATGTGACCGACAGTTAGAAATCCTGTCAAAAGAAAACGATACCATAAGAGAAAAAAACATGGATTTGAAAAGGAAAAGTCTTAAATTAAAACGACAATTATATAAAGTACTTAAAGTACAATCAGAGACCATAAACTCACCTGTGGTTTTAGGTTTGGTTGCTGTCCTCAATCTGCTGTAGCATTTAGGCATTACTAACTATAGCCCTAAACTGGTTCCGGGGTTTCTATGAAGACTTTAAAAGCTTTAGGCGCCGGCAAAAGTTTCGCAAAAAAATCCCCAGGTTAGAAAAAATCAAATATAAAGGAAGATCTGCCAACCGTCTCAATGGGCAAAGAGACGTTTGAATTTATCAATGGCAGGTGGGCCAAAAAACACAGTGTCCATGACATTGAACTATGTGACCTTCAGTAAGAATTACTGTCAAAAGAAAATGATACCATAAGAGAAAAAAACATGCATTTGAAAAGGAAAATCTTAAATTAAAACAACAATTATATAAAGTACTTAAAGTACAATCATAGACCATAAACTCACCTGTGGTTTTAGGATTGGTTGCTGTCCTCATTCTGCTGCAGCATTCACAGTCATTTCTAACTATAGCCCTAAACTGGTTCCGGGGTTTCTATGAAGACTTTAAAAGCTTCAGGCGCCTGCGAAAGTTTCCCAATAAAAATCCCCAGGTTAGAAAAAATTTAAATATACAGGAAGATCTGCCAACCGTCTCAATGGGCAAAGAGAAGTTTCGCGCGGCCGGGCATCTGGAGCAGCCCGGCCGCCGCAATTTTGGATCAGGGCATAATGCTGAAGCCGCGGCTGCTAACCGCTGAAACTGCGGTCACGCTGTCCGCGGCCCAGCCAGAGTGGGAGAGTAGCCTGCCCAGCCCAATACTAATGTTTTAGGGTCCGGCCCACCGGGAAATGTCCCGGTTTCCCGGTGGGCCAATCCGCCCCTGATTACTAACTATAGCCCTAAATTGGTTCCGGGGTTTATATGAAGACTTTAAAAGCTTCAGGCGCCGGCGAAAGTTTTGCAAAAAAATCCCCAGGTTAGAAAAAATGTAAACATACAGGAAGATCTGCCAACCGTCTCAATGGGCAAAGAGACATTTGAATTTATCAATGGCAGGTGGGCCAAAAAACACAGTACCCATGACAGTGAACTATGTGACCGACAGTTAGAATTCCTGTCAAAAGAAAATGATACCTTAAGAGAAAAAAACACGCATTTGAAAAGGAAAAGTCTTAAATTAAAACGACAATTATATAAAGTACTTAAAGTACAATCAGAGACCATAAACTCACCTGTGGTTTTAGGTTTGGTTGCTGTCCTCATTCTGCTGTAGCATTTAGGCATTACTAACTATAGCCCTAAACTGGTTCCGGGGTTTCTATGAAGACTTTAAAAGCTTTAGGCACCGGCAAAAGTTTCGCAAAAAAATCCCCAGGTTAGAAAAAATCAAATATAAAGGAAGATCTGCCAACCGTCTCAATGGGCAAAGAGACGTTTGAATTTATCAATGGCAGGTGGGCCAAAAAACGCAGTGTCCATGACATTGAACTATGTGACCGACAGTTAGAATTACTGTCAAAAGAAAATGATACCATAAGAGAAAAAAACATGCATTTGAAAAGGAAAATCTTAACTTAAAACAACAATTAAATAAAGTACTTAAAGTACAATCATAGACCATAAACTCACCTGTGGTTTTAGGATTGGTTGCTGTCCTCATTCTGCTGCAGAATTCACAGTCATTTCTAACTATAGCCCTAAACTGGTTCCGGGGTTTCTATGAAGACTTTAAAAGCTTCAGGCGCCTGCGAAAGTTTCCCAATAAAAATCCCCAGGTTAGAAAAAATTTAAATATACAGGAAGATCTGCCAACCGTCTCAATGGGCAAAGAGACGTTTGAATTTATCAATAGCAGGAGGGCCAAAAAACATAGTGCCCATGACAGTGAACTATGTGACCGACAGTTAGAAATCCTGTCAAAAGAAAATGATACCATAAGAGAAAAAAACATGTATTTGAAAAGGAAAATCTTAAATTAAAACGACAATTATATAAAGTACTTAAAGTATAATCAGATACCATAAACTCTCCTGTGGTTTTACTTTTGGTTGCTGTCCTCATTCTGCTGCAGCATTTAGGCATTACTAACTATAGCCCTAAACTGGTTCCGGGGTTTATATGAAGACTTTAAAAGCTTCAGGCGCTGGCGAAAGTTTCCCAATAAAAATCCCCAGGTTAGAAAAAATTGAAATATACAGGAAGATCTGCCAACCGTCTCAATGGGCAAAGAGACGTTTGAATTTATCAATGGCAGGAGGGCCAAAAAACATAGTGCCCATGACAGTGAACTATGTGACCGACAGTTAGAAATCCTGTCAAAAGAAAATGATACCATAAGAGAAAAAAACATGCATTTGAAAAGGAAAATCTTAAATTAAAACGACAATTATATAAAGTACTTAAAGTACAATCAGATACCATAAACTCTCCTGTGGTTTTACTTTTGGTTGCTGTCCTCATTCTGCTGCAGCATTTAGGCATTACTAACTATAGCCCTAAACTGGTTCCGGGGTTTATATGAAGACTTTAAAAGCTTCAGGTGCCTGCAAAAGTTTTGCAAAACAATCCACAGGTTAGAAAAAATTGAAATATACAGGAAGATCTGCCAACAGTCTCAATGGGCAAAGAGACGTTTGAATTTATCAATGGCAGGTGGGCCAAAAAACACAGTGCCCATGACAGTGAACTATGTGACCGACAGTTAGAAATCCTGTCAAAAGAAAATGATACTATAAGAGAAAAAAACATGCATTTGAAAAGAAAAATCTTAAATTAAAACAACAATTATATAAAGTACTTAACCCCTTACCGCCGCAGCCTGTTTTTGCCTTCCTGACAGAGCCCTTTTTTTCAAATCTGACATGTATCACTTTATGTGGGGATAACTTTTTATTGCTTTTACTTATCCCAGTGATTTTGAGATTGTTTTCTCGTGACACATTGTACTTTAAGTTAGTGGTAAATTTTGGTCGATACAGTCTGTGTTTTTTTGTGAAAAATACCAAAATGTCGTAAAAATTGCAATTTGCAAAATGTTAAATTTTCTGCTTGTGAGACAAATAATCATACCACTCAAAATAGTTAATAACTAACAAAGACCATATGTCTACTTTATGTTGCCATCATTATTTCAACCTCCTTTTAATTTTTTTGGACACTAGGAGGCTTAAAATATGAATAGCAAATTCTAAAATTTTCAAGAAAATTTCAAACACTGATTTTTTTAGGGACCAGTTCAGTTCTGATGTGACTTTGAGGGACTTGTATGTGAGACACCCCCATAAATGATGCCATTTCAAAAACTGCACCCCTCACAGTATTCAAAACAGCATTTTGGAAGTTTGTTAACCCTTTAGGTGTTTCACATGAATTAAAACAAAGTGTAGGTGAAATTTCAAAATTTCATTTTTTTTTCAGATTTTCAATTTTAATACATTTTTTCTAAGGAACACAGTAGATTTTACTAGAGAAATGTGACTAAAAATTGATTTCCCCAATTCTTTTGTTTTCATAAATATCCTATATGTGGCCCTAGTGTGCACGTTGACCAAACCACAGGCTTCATAATAGAAGGAGCACCTACTTGATTTTGGAGCCTCCTTTTAATGAGATTATTTTTTAGGCACCATGTAGGTTTCTAGGCACCATAAGATGCTAAAAGTTAGGAACCCCCCCCACAAGTGACCCCATTTTGCAAACTACACCCCTCAGGGAATTCATCTAGGGGTATAGTGTACATTTCAAACCCCCAGGGGTTTCACCAATTTTGGTACAACTGGGTTGTGAAAATGAAAAATTACATTTTTTTACACAAAAATGCAGTTCTGGCTCAAAATTTTTCATTTTCACAAGGAATGAAGGAGACAAAGCACCCCAAAATCTTTGCCGCAATTTCTCCCGAGTACGGCAATGCCTCATATGTGACCAAAAAATACCATTTGGGTGCATGGCAGGACTCAGAAGGGAAGGAGTGATATTTGGATTTTGCAGCACAGATTCTGGTGGAATGAATGGTTGGTGCTATGTCGCATTAGCAAGACCCCCGAAGCACCAATACAGTGGAACCCCCCCACAAGTGACCCCATTTTGCAAACTACACCCCTCAGGGAATTCATCTAGGGGTATAGTGTACATTTCAAACCCCCAGGGGTTTCACCAATTTTGGTACAACTGGGCTGTGAAAATGAAAAATTACATTTTTTTACACAAAAATGCAGTTCTGGCTCAAAATTTTTCATTTTCACAAGGAATGAAGGAGACAAAGCACCCCAAAATCTGTGCCGCAATTTCTCCCGAGTACGGCAATGCCTCATATGTGACCAAAAAATACCATTTGGGTGCATGGCAGGACTCAGAAGGGAAGGAGTGATATTTGGATTTTGCAGCACAGATTCTGGTGGAATGAATGGTGGGTGCTATGTCGCATTAGCAAGACCCCCGAAGCACCAATACAGTGGAACCCCCCCACAAGTGACCCCATTTTGCAAACTACACCCCTCAGGGAATTCATCTAGGGGTATAGTGTACATTTCAAACCCCCAGGGGTTTCACCAATTTTGGTACAACTGGGCTGTGAAAATGAAAAATTACATTTTTTTACACAAAAATGCAGTTCTGGCTCAAAATTTTTCATTTTCACAAGGAATGAAGGAGACAAAGCACCCCAAAATCTGTGCCGCAATTTCTCCCGAGTACGGCAATGCCTCATATGTGACCAAAAAATACCATTTGGGTGCATGGCATGACTCTGAAGGGAAGGAGTGATATTTGGATTTTGCAGCACAGATTCTGGTGGAATGAATGGTGGGTGCTATGTCGCATTAGCAAGACCCCCGAAGCACCAATACAGTGGAACCCCCCCACAAGTGACCCCATTTTGCAAACTACACCCCTCAGGGAATTCATCTAGGGGTATAGTGTACATTTCAAACCCCCAGGGGTTTCACCAATTTTGGTACAACTGGGCTGTGAAAATGAAAAATTACATTTTTTTACACAAAAATGCAGTTCTGGCTCAAAATTTTTCATTTTCACAAGGAATGAAGGAGACAAAGCACCCCAAAATCTGTGCCGCAATCTCTCCCGAGTATGGCAATGCCTCATATGTGACCAAAAAATACCATTTGGGTGCATGGCAGGACTCAGAAGGGAAGGAGTGATATTTGGATTTTGCAGCACAGATTCTGGTGGAATGAATGGTGGGTGCTATGTCGCATTAGCAAGACCCCCGAAGCACCAATACAGTGGAACCCCCCCACAAGTGACCCCATTTTGCAAACTACACCCCTCAGGGAATTCATCTAGGGGTATAGTGTACATTTCAAACCCCCAGGGGTTTCACCAATTTTGGTACAACTGGGCTGTGAAAATGAAAAATTACATTTTTTTTACACAAAAATGCAGTTCTGGCTCAAAATTTTTCATTTTCACAAGGAATGAAGGAGACAAAGCACCCCAAAATCTGTGCCGCAATTTCTCCCGAGTACGGCAATGCCTCATATGTGACCAAAAAATACCATTTGGGTGCATGGCAGGACTCAGAAGGGAAGGAGTGATATTTGGATTTTGCAGCACAGATTCTGGTGGAATGAATGGTGGGTGCTATGTCGCATTAGCAAGACCCCCGAAGCACCAATACAGTGGAACCCCCCCACAAGTGACCCCATTTTGCAAACTACACCCCTCAGGGAATTCATCTAGGGGTATAGTGTACATTTCAAACCCCCAGGGGTTTCACCAATTTTGGTACAACTGGGCTGTGAAAATGAAAAATTACATTTTTTTACACAAAAATGCAGTTCTGGCTCAAAATTTTTCATTTTCACAAGGAATGAAGGAGACAAAGCACCCCAAAATCTGTGCCACAATTTCTCCCGAGTACGGCAATGCCTCATATGTGACCAAAAAATACCATTTGGGTGCATGGCATGACTCTGAAGGGAAGGAGTGATATTTGGATTTTGCAGCACAGATTCTGGTGGAATGAATGGTGGGTGCTATGTCGCATTAGCAAGACCCCCGAAGCACCAATACAGTGGAACCCCCCCACAAGTGACCCCATTTTGCAAACTACACCCCTCAGGGAATTCATCTAGGGGTATAGTGTACATTTCAAACCCCCAGGGGTTTCACCAATTTTGGTACAACTGGGCTGTGAAAATGAAAAATTACATTTTTTTACACAAAAATGCAGTTCTGGCTCAACATTTTTCATTTTCACAAGGAATGAAGGAGACAAAGCACCCCAAAATCTGTGCCGCAATCTCTCCCGAGTACGGCAATGCCTCATATGTGACCAAAAAATACCATTTGGGTGCATGGCAGGACTCAGAAGGGAAGGAGTGATATTTGGATTTTGCAGCACAGATTCTGGTGGAATGAATGGTGGGTGCTATGTCGCATTAGCAAGACCCCCGAAGCACCAATACAGTGGAACCCCCCCACAAGTGACCCCATTTTGCAAACTACACCCCTCAGGGAATTCATCTAGGGGTATAGTGTACATTTCAAACCCCCAGGGGTTTCACCAATTTTGGTACAACTGGGCTGTGAAAATGGAAAAATTACATTTTTTTACACAAAAATGCAGTTCTGGCTCAAAATTTTTCATTTTCACAAGGAATGAAGGAGACAAAGCACCCCAAAATCTGTGCCGCAATTTCTCCCGAGTACGGCAATGCCTCATATGTGACCAAAAAATACCATTTGGGTGCATGGCAGGACTCAGAAGGGAAGGAGTGATATTTGGATTTTGCAGCACAGATTCTGGTGGAATGAATGGTGGGTGCTATGTCGCATTAGCAAGACCCCCGAAGCACCAATACAGTGGAACCCCCCCACAAGTGACCCCATTTTGCAAACTACACCCCTCAGGGAATTCATCTAGGGGTATAGTGTACATTTCAAACCCCCAGGGGTTTCACCAATTTTGGTACAACTGGGCTGTGAAAATGAAAAATTACATTTTTTTACACAAAAATGCAGTTCTGGCTCAAAATTTTTCATTTTCACAAGGAATGAAGGAGACAAAGCACCCCAAAATCTGTGCCGCAATTTCTCCCGAGTACGGCAATGCCTCATATGTGACCAAAAAATACCATTTGGGTGCATGGCAGGACTCAGAAGGGAAGGAGTGATATTTGGATTTTGCAGCACAGATTCTGGTGGAATGAATGGTGGGTGCTATGTCGCATTAGCAAGACCCCCGAAGCACGGTGAAATGATGAACCTAATAATCCATAGATGTGTGGTATATTTTAAAACACTCCTTCATACATAGGCCGGGTTTGTCGGGGCAAGTTTCACAGTGGAAAATAGTTTGCTTTCTTATTCCCTTTTTATAGCAAACTTTGCACCTTTTTTGTGTCCTGCCCTTTTTTCCAGTGGAGGGGATTTTGTTAGGAAAATGCTGCCCTGATACAATACGGGGGCCAGTACTAGAAGTACTGGGGCCAGTACTAGAAGTACTGGGGCCCTCTGCCTGCTGGTTCCCAAATATTAGGCCCTTTATGACTTCCTCTTGAAAGTGCATAAATGTCCCCGTCTGGCTGGAAGAACGGAATAGTACGTAAGCGTTATACAGTGCCATCTGGATGATATACACGGCCAGCTTCTTATACCATATTTTTGTTTTCCGCAGGGCACTGTACGGCTTCAGTACCTGATCTGAAAGATCCACTCCGCCCATGTACTTATTGTAATCTAGGATACAAATAGGTTTTGAGGTGTGGGTACTGGTACCTCGTACAGGGACGGAGGTGGTACTGTCTCCGTGAATTGTTGTCAGTATAAGGACATCCCTCTTGTCCTTATATTTGACCAACAACATATTTTCGGTGGATTGTGCCCTGCTTTCACCCTTTCTCAATAATTGGGCAACGTGCGTTTTTGGGAGGCCTCTTTGGTTCTTGCGCACAGTACCGCAAGCTGCTGTACCTCTTGAACCAAGGGCCTTAAACAGGGGGATGCTGGTGTAAAAGTTATCCACATAGAGGTGATAACCCTTATCCAGGAAGGGGTGCACTAAATCCCATACAATCTTTCCACTAACACCTACGAGGGAGGGGGGGCATTCTGGCGGTTCAATTCTTGTGTCCTTCCCTTCATATACCCTAAACCTGTGGGTGTACCCTGAGGTACTTTCGCACAGCTTATACATTTTTATGCCATACCTTGCCCTCTTATTGGGAAGGTACTGGCGGAATTTAACCCTTCTTTTAAAATGTATAAGTGACTCGTCTACACAAATGAATTTTTTGGGGATGTACATCTCAGCAAATTTGGCGCTGAAATGATCAATGACCGGCCTGACTTTGAATAGCCGGTCAAAGGTGGGATCATCTCTGGGTGGGCACTGTGCATTATCGTTGTAATGCAAAAATTTAAGGATCGTCTCAAAACGAGTCCGGGTCATGGCCATACGATGAAGTGGGGTGCTGTACAGAACATCTGTACTCCAATATTGTCTAATTTCTGGCTTTTTAACTATGCCCATATGTAACACCAGACCCCAAAACGTCATCATCTCTACTGCATCTACAGGGGTCCACCTAGCAAATGATGACGTGGGGTTTTGAGCAATAAACTGCTGGGCATATAAATTACTTTGGTCCACCATTAAATTTATAAAATCATCAGAGAAAAATACTTTCAATTTCTTTGAGGCCTGTAGTATCAAATTGGATTCCTGGGTTGGCCAAAAACTCAGGAACCTGGGGCTTAAAATTGTCTGGTGGTGGTGTCCATACGGGATCAATCATTTGGGGGGGGGGATCTCAGCTGCTCTACGGGGGCGTCTTTGAGGGGGTCCCTCATCACTAGAGGAGGAAGAGGAGCTTAAGACGAATGCAAATTCATCGCTTACTTCACTGGCTGTGTCAGTGTCAGAGGCAATAAGGGCATATGCCTCCTCCGCTGAAAACAGTCTTTGGGATGATTGGGACATTTTTATTATTTTTGTGTTTGTGTAAGTGTAGTGTTTCAACACGTGTATAGTGTAGGGGGGGGTACAAACTTTATTTCAACACGGGGGGTATGTAGTGTGTATGTAGTGCTTTAACACGTGTAAGTGCACTTAAGGGGCAGCAGCTTCAAGGCAGCTTTTGGTACAACCTTGAAGGGGTTAAAAGAAAAAGAAAAAAGCTCCTGCGCCAAAAATTGAGCACAGATGTTGGTCAGTAACGTCCGTCACTGATCAGCGCTCAGCGGCCACAGGACACCCACAAAATCACCGTGGGTGTAAAAAATTTAAAAAAAAAAAGACCCCACAGCACCCACAAAAAAAATAAAAATAAAAAAAACTGCTGATCAGTTAAAGGCAACAGGAATTTGATCCAAAAAAAAAAATTAGATCAACCCTGTGCCAAAAATGCTGATCAGTGATGCACGTCACTGATCAGCGCTCAGCGGCCACAGGACACCCACAAAATCACCGTGGGTGTAAAAAAAAATTAAAAAAAGACCCCACAGCACCCTCCAAAAAAAATAAAATTAAAAAAAAACTGCTGATCAGTGATGCAACACTGATTAGCAGTGAGGGGCAGCAGGCGCACAACTTTTGGTGCAACCTGACGGGGTATATATATATAAAAAAAAAAAAACCCTACACCCCAAAAAAGTTGCTGATCAGTTAATTTATACTGATCAGCACAAAAGGGGGGCAGCAGGGGGCAGCAGAGACAAAATTATATTACACAATGACGCTGCAGCAGCAGCAGCACAAAATTATATTACACAATGACGCTGCAGCAGCAGCACAACAACCAGGAAGCACCAGCAGCAGGCAGCACGGATGCCACCACACCACCAACGCTGATTAGGTCAGTATAAGAGGACAGATGGGCACGGAGACCGCTCTGCACGCTGTTCCTGACCGGAATGGCGGCTGCAGGGCTGTCTCCCTTATTTTCTCTGAGGTGTAATGGCTGTGATTGGTCCGTCGGTCCGACGGACCAATCACAGCCTTGTGGGCAGGTGGGGTGAGGTGGGGTGACCACCAGTGACCCCTTTACACCCGGTGGTGATTGGTGCTGTACTTAACAGCACCAATCACCACCGATCCCTGTGTTACCGAGCGCCGTTATTCGCCGGTACACAGAAAACGCTGCAATTGGCTGTTCACATTTGAACAGCCAATCGCAGCGATCGTCGATGGGGGGGGGTGCATCGCTGCCCCCCCTGGGCAATGAGGGAAGATGTCTGCTGTCAGGGACAGCAGCCATCTCCCCTTCTTTTACCGCGTCTATAGACGCGGTGACACTTTAAATGCATGACGTACATTTATGCCATGCGTCGGGAAGTACATCCCGACCATGACGTAAATGTACGTCAAATGTCGGGAAGGGGTTAAAGTACAATCAGAGACCATAAACTCTCCTGTGGTTTTACTTTTGGTTGCTGTCCTCATTCTGCTGCAGCATTTAGGCATTACTAACTATAGCCCTAAACTGGTTCCGGGGTTTCTATGAAGACTTTAAAAGCTTTAGGCGCCGGCAAAAGTTTCGCAAAAAAATCCACAGGTTAGAAAAAATTTAAATATACAGGAAGATCTACCAACCGTCTCAATGGGCAAAGAGACATTTGAATTTATCAATGGCAGGTGGGCCAAAAAACACAGTGCCCATGACAGTGAACTATGTGACCAACAATTAGAATTCCTGTCAAAAGAAAATTATACTTTAAGTGAAAAAAACATGCATTTCAAATAGAAAATCTTATATTAAAGTACAATCAGAGACCATAAACTCTCCTGTGGTTTTAGGATTGGTTGCTGTCCTCATTCTGCTGCAGCATTCACAGTCATTTCTAACTATAGCCCTAAACTGGTTCCGGGGTTTCTATAAAGACTTTAAAAGCTTCAGGCGCCTGCGAACGTTTCCCAATAAAAATCCCCAGGTTAGAAAAAATTTAAATATACAGAAAGATCTGCCAACCATCTCAATGGGCAAAGAGACGTTTGAATTTATCAATGGCAGGTGGGCCAAAAAACACAGTGCCCATGACAGTGAACTATGTGACCGACAGTTAGAAATCCTGTCAAAAGAAAATGATACCATAAGAGAAAAAAACATGGATTTGAAAAGGAAAATCTTAAATTAAAATGACAATTATATAAAGTACTTAAAGTACAATCAGAGACCATAAACTCTCCTGTGGTTTTACTTTTGGTTGCTGTCCTCATTCTGCTGCAGCATTTAGGCATTACTAACTATAGCCCTAAACTGGTTCCGGGGTTTATATGAAGACTTTAAAAGCTTCAGGCGCTGGCAAAAGTTTTGCAAAAAAATCCCCAGGTTAGAAAAAATTGAAATATACAGGAAGATCTGCCAACCGTCTCAATGGGCAAAGAGACGTTTGAATTTATCAATGGCAGGTGAGCCAAAAAACACAGTGCCCATGACAGTGAACTATGTGACCGACATTTAGAATTCCTGTCAAAAGAAAATGATACCATAAGAGAAAAAAACATGCATTTGAAAAGGAAAATCTTAAATTAAAACGACAATTATATAAAGTCCTTAAAGTACAATCAGAGACCATAAACTCACCTGTGGTTTTAGGTTTGGTTGCTGTCCTCATTCTGCTGCAGCATTTAGGCATTACTAACTATAGCCCTAAACTGGTTCCGGGGTTTATATGAAGACTTTAAAAGCTTCAGGCGCCGGCGAATGTTTTGCAAAAAAATCCCCAGGTTAGAAAAAATTTAAATATACAGGAAGATCTGCCAACCGTCTCAATGGGCAAAGAGACGTTTGAATTTATCAATGGCAGGTGGGCCAAAAAACACAGTGTCCATGACCGTGAACTATGTGACCGACAGTTAGAATTCCTGTGAAAAGAAAATGTGACTTTAAGGGAAAAATACAGTTCAGTTGAAAAGGAAAATTGTAAATTAAACCTGAAAGAATTTAAGATGCATTCAGAGACCATAGCTTTGTTAACATCGTATTCCTTCACTTATATGTAGCAATGTTATGCAAAACAAACCAAGAAATAAAATATTCAGCAAAATATAAAAAAAAAAAAAAATAAAAAAAACAGCATTCATAGTCTTAGCTAAGGCTATGGGTTTAGCACAGCATAGCCCCCCCCAACCAACCTGATGAGGTAACCTTGACGTGGTAGGTGGGCTCACAGTTTTGTGCCAAGAACCTCAATGTCCCCCATGTTAATGTTATTGTTCTCTGTGCTTAGGAGGTCATTCTAGTTGTTTCACTCAATGTTTTGTTTCTGCACATGCGTATAACCATTTATGCACATGGCTCTGTTGGGAAACGGACGCGGCGGCTTGCATAGTTGCTGGCCCGTTCGCATGGAGCAGTTCGGGCATGGGGTGGCGGGCCGCGCCCATGGGAATGCCAATCATTTCATGGAGGTTTCCTATGCAAACATTGAATATTCGATTGCAAATGACGGCATGATTGGTTGTCCTTAGCAACATCCCATCTGTAATAGAACTCCCATCTTAATAAGTTTCCCCTGTTAGGTTTAGTTTTTTGGTGGGTAGTAAGGAACAACTGTTCATTATAACATCTCATTGACTGCTATATTATAATAAATGGACCGTCATCTACTAATTCTCCCACTAATTTATGAATCATCTTAAAAATAATTGGTTGTGGATTAGCGAGCCTTAATCTAAGGACTACTCTACAGTTTCCCCAGTGCTCCATGGACTGGCTTAATATTATTGCTAAAATAGTGCCAATGATTGAGATTGTTTTATCTTTTAGGTTCCTATTTATATGTGTTTTTAGTTGGCATTTTATTAATTTACATTAAAAATTTGATTTCTATTTTAGCTCAGTTTGTCTTTTTTCATGTTGTGCTTCATGTGGTCTAAGCACCCACATTAACTGCTGCTTAAATAAAATATCTGAATGTATATATACAACCTCCCATAGGATCCGGTACTCCAACTAATTAATAACTAACGAGTGCCACGAACAGCCCACAAACAAGCTCCATATGAATAAATTCAACAGATCCGGCACCCTCCAATAATGAATAAACAACCATACACAGGACCTCTTTAGGTCAACATTTCCGGGGTATTTTATTCCCCCCCTTTCGTTAGAACATCAAACATTTAATGCGAAGAAAACAGTTTAAATACCATAGTCTCTAAATACAGAGTCAAACCGGAACGAAGATATATATTCAGCTTTGCAGGTACACAATAACATACTTATTTGTCCAGATCAAAAAGTGCATTTCTTCTATTAATTGCCAAAAGGCAGTACCTTATAGTAAAAAGGGTAAAAGTAGGCGCAATGCGCTGCAAGGTATAATGATAATAGTACTTCGTATTGCTCTGCTGACCCAAAAATGAATTCGGACACACTGTTTAATAAAATAACAATTTTATATTTTAACCTGACATAAAGATAACACAATAATTAGACATTAAAAGATATATTAAATATATATAAAAGTTAGTCAATTAAATCAAATAAATGCATATGAAGTTAATAAGCAATGAGGTAGTAGTATTAGTACTGGGTCTCCACTTTTTAAAGCAATATATAATGTTATTATAGCTTTTGTGGAGAATCAATATTAAGAATAAATCAACTGGCAGAGGGTGTGGAGTAGGTAAATGTCTCACAGTGGAGAGTCAGTAAGCCGGATAGTAGCGCCAGCTCTTTTAGCATGTAAACTGACACGCAAGAGTTAGTAATTAGTGCACAAGCAGAATGCAATTAGTAGCAGGTGGTATTGTAGCACAGTTAGAATATCCACAGGCGTAATAGCCTGATTCAATGCTCACCCCAATGATGGTAATATGTCCCACTGATTAGGTTCTCAATGACCTGTGGGGAGCCGTTACTTGTAAAGTCGGCTGGGGACCTTCCACTTTATCAGGACACAAAGTCGTGTAGACTCAGAGTGGGCTAAGGGGGATCCGCTCGCTCTCTCCGGCAATAGCAGCACATCTCACCGGCAGTTGTTGTAGAAGCTCCGTGAAGAGATGTAAGCTGTGCTCACTGGCCCTTATTCTGATCGGTGCGGTAATATCCGCGTGCGTTCGTGCCGCCAATGTTTTGTGTCTGCGCATGTGCAGAGGCGTCTCTGCGCATGTGCGAGCGGGGTGGACGGCCAAATCCCGCATGAAATGTGAACACTCCAAACAGGGGGTGGAGAGGGGCGTGAAGGGCTATTTGGGCTCATTACCATATACATACGCCCCGCGTTTCATGGGCGTTCCCATGCAAACGCTGGGCGTACGTATGGTAATGCGGCCGTGACGCACATGTAGGGGGCGGACATATGACATCGCCGGATGTCAGCTGCCCGCCCAGATCCCTGCTTTTGCACGGAAAAATGTCCGTGTGGTCTGAGGTTGCGGGAGCTGGTGGACCACTCGGTCCTGCATTCGATAGTCTGCGACCATCGAATGATGGGGGAGGTTCCCTGAGATGGAGGAGGCGTATTCCGTGAAAAATACACGTGCGGTCCGTTCGGCCAGCTTCTTACCGCGTACGGACAGAGTTGGCGATCCGTATGGAAGGCGGGGTTTCGCACGCACGGTCCTGGCCGCATATTCGGATCCAGCCGCACCGATCAGAATAAGGGCCACTGTGAGGAAACACACCGTTCCTGCATTCACAGCCACGTGCAGCGGAATAATAGGGAGCCGCACATTCCAGGGTAGACAGGTGCCGGAATGATCAGTCTGCAAAGGCAGCGTGGATGCTGACAGTGGTAGTGATTCAGTCGCTGTGAGAGGGAGACCCAGTAACAATTCAGAATGAAGTCAACGCGTTTCGTTCCCGCAATCAGCTGGGAACTTTCTCAAGACTACCTTATAGTAGTATAACTAAGAGCAAAGAAAAACAAAAAGACAATATATATAGTCTTAGTTCCGGTTTGACTCTTTGTATTTAGAGGCTATGGTATATTGTGTTTATGACCGAGTAGATTAATTACCAAAAAGTAAGGATATTCATTTTTGTGATATAGTATTTTTTTTTGTATTGAGGTGCACGTCACAAAAGTTGTTTCTGTTTATTTGTTTAGCAGTGCCTCCTCAGACGCTGGCTCCGGGGATCGCAATGTATGCCGCAGTGGGAAGGCGTCACCACGACCCCCGTGACAGTGCTTTGGGACCGCAAACTGGTTACGGTGGTGAGTCTATTTAAACTGTTTGCTTGCATTACAAGTTTGATGTCCTGACGAAGGGGGTGAATGAAATACCCCTGAAACGTTGACCTAAAGAGACCCTTTTTGGGTCATTGGATAGGACACATTGCGAACCGATAGTGTACAACCACTACTCCCATTTCCCTATTTTAGTACGGACTTTAATACTGTACCAGCCAGAGGCATATCTATAGCACCGCAGCCCCAGCCACCGACACAGACAGTTTCAGAGAACAGTGTGCTATATGGGGGCGGCCATTTTGTGGTGGTCCTCAGCAGAAGAACAGAGCCGCCGGCACCAGCGAGATAGATAAGTCTGTGGGGGATGGGGGGGGGGGGGGGGTGTAACTATAGCACTCCACTCCAGGAACTCTTTGCTCCCACTAAGCCTTCTTCAGCAAGTGAGAATCTACACTTAGAGATCTTCATCTGAAGGTAATGTCAATCAGAATCCACAGGTCATTGTAGGAACGGGACTTTGCATTTCCCAATTAACACCAGTGTGAGAGACTACTCCATCTATACGGTGCCATTCATGCCTTTCATTTGTATTGAATTGTTATGCCTTATATCAGGGGTGGGGAACCTTTTTTCTACCGAGGGCCATTTGGAAAATTTGAAAACCCTTCGGGGGCCATATAAAAATAATCAACTTAAAAATACATGTGGGCATTATACACACTGGCAGCGGCATATACATGTGGGCCATACTTGCCTACCCTCCCGCATTTAGCGGGAGTCTCCCGCTTTGTCAATCATTCTCCCGGCCCCCCGCAAATCCCTTGGGTCCTCCCGGTTTTTAATCCCCTTTGCCGAAAAAACGTGACTGCGCATGCGCGAACGCGTCATTGCGGGGGCAGGGCCTAAATGCGCGACGTCCAGCCGTCATTATGGCCACCGCGGGGCTGTGAGGGTGTAGCGCTGTCTGGTGAACCTGTGTGGTGCAGGAGCAGTGGACTGAGGCAGTGAGTCGGGCAGCGAGAGCCGGCTGCTATGTGTTCCGAATCTCAGACTGGTTGCTCATGTTGGCTGCTGCTGCCCCGGCCGTCACAGAGTGACAGGCAGCGGCAGCTAGAAGAGCCCTATCACGCCCCTTTGACAGCACCATGTTTTTGAGAGCACAGTGGGTCCCGAAAATGGGCGGAGCTACACGGACCAGATGGGCGTGGCTAAACGGACCAAAGGGGGCGGAGCTACACAGAAGCAGTCTGCACTGCAGATATGTATTCCACAGGGTCAGCGAGCGTCTTGGGTAAGTGGAGGCAGAAACAGTGAGTGGTTACTGTGGGTGTGGGGCCATTATGTATAGTAGCAGTGTACTGGGGGGCATTATACAGTAGGTGTAAGCAGGGTTTCTAGTGGAGGCATTACACGTGTAAATGGTGCTGCTACTGGAGGCTGGCATTATGGAGCCTGGTACTGTGGGGATTATCCGTGGAAGCAGCACTACTACTGGGGGCAATATGCATGCAAGCGCTGCTGCTACTGCAGGCATTATGTGTTAGTGGTGATGCTACTGAGGGCATTATACATATAGAGTCACCGGAACCAAGTGCCAGTGCCGTAACTACTTAGGATGCAGGGGGTGCTGCTGCTGTGGGGCCCTGGCTGCCTCCAGGGGCCCGCCGCTCCCCCTGCACACAGTCACATAGAAAGTGTTTAGCTGCCAGGAACTAGGTATACGGTGGGTCAATGGCTGGCTCAGATCTCCCTCCTCCTGGTTACGGCCGTGCCACCTGGATTTAACAGAACGGAGGGCTTAATAGCACAGTGCAGAGCAGCGCTGGCTTATGACGCCGCTGCACCGGCCTTTCCAAGCTGTCACTACTAGCGGTCGGCAATGGTGCTGCACTGGCCTTTCCAAGCTGTCACTACTAGCAGCCGGCGATGGTGCTGCACTGGCTTTTCCAAGCTGTCACTACAATGGTGCTGCACTGGCCTTTCCAAGCTGTCACTACTAGCAGTCTGCATTGGTGCTGCACTGGCCTTTCCAAGCTGTCACTACTAGCAGTCTGCAATGGTGCTGCACTGGCTGTGGACACTACTAGCGGCCAGGCCAGACTAGAGGAACGTGGAAGGAGCCACCGAGCACTCAACTTCAAGTGGCAGGCCTGTAGCTGCACTCCCTTCTCATTTTTAGACACTGGTCCGACTCCCTGGGATGTAGTCACACAGTCGCCTGGCTGAAGTACATTCATACTGTCCTTGAAATAGCAGCCTAATGAGCTGGGGCACAAATATGATAAAACTTGGGGCATATGATGCTTTTTAAGGGCATTGTGGGGTGTATACTTCCCTGGTAAGTGCATTGAGTTGTCGCCAAGTCAGAGAGGCGCTCCCGTCTGCCGGCTATCCCCTGCTAGATCCCCACCTTCTGATGCCTGCTGTTTAAATGAAGCAAATAAATCAGAAGCTGGTGTAAGCAGGCAGGTAGCTGCACTTCAGGGTCTCAGAGTCTCTACAGACAGAGACCCTGCGCCAACTCCAAAAATGTCTGCCACCATAGAGGAGACATACGCTATAGGTCTTCCTGCACCTCTAGCGTCTGTAAGGGATACATCGCTACCCAGAAGTGCAGATTCCGGAAGCACTCGCATGATGAGTGGACAATGAGCAGGTTATCCCACCTGGACAACAAGCTTGTAATCCCTGTGGCAATGAGCATGTAACAACCCCCAGGTGGCAAGGAGCATCTAACCCCCTGGCAAGGAGAATGTAACTCCTGCCAACGATAGTGTACCTAAGCGCACTTATGTGACATAATATGTAATGGGCATTACGGTGTGTGGCATAATGTGTATTGGGCAATATGGCATGTGGTATAGTATGTAATGGACCTTATGGTGTGTGGCATACTGTGTAATGGGTATTAAGGTGTGCTGCATAATGTGTAATAGGCAGTATGGTGTGTGACTATGTGTAATAGGCATTATGGTGTGTAACAATGTGTAATAGACATTATGGTGTGTGACATTGTGTAATAGGCATTACAGTGTTCATACTCCTGTGCAGTGTGTTTAAAGGGCTCTTTATTGCGCAGTGTGCCTAAGGAGCGCTAGCTGGCGCAATGCGTAAGTGACATTACTATGTGGTATAATGTGAAAAACAGACTGTGTGGTGTGAATTGGTACTATTATGTGGCCATGCCACATCCATACGAAGCCACATCCTAAATTTTTCGCACTGCCCCTGTTTTAAGTGTGTGTGTGTGGGGGCACCAATTGATTTTCTGGTACAGGGCACCAAAATGTTTTGTTACGGCACTGCTGCTACTGGGCACATTATTTACATAAAAAATACTCATGCTATTTACATTATACACCCTTTTATAGGAAAGCGTAATTTTGTAGTTTGCAGGGGGGCTCCATACACCCTAGCACCGGGACTGGAGTTCGGAAGCACAAGTGTCAGTGCGGCAGCTGCAGTAAGTATGGGCATAACTGTGACTGTAAGCAGCGTACCTCTCTCCCCCACCAACTAAGCCTGCTTCTTATTGATCCTCCCTCCACCACTGGAGATATATATATATATCTCCCTGTGTATATGTGAATCCCTGTGGCTTGGTTGCTTTCTGTAGGTGGTAGGGATTCATCAGTGAGGGTGGCACCACACATTTGTAATAAAGAGGTGCCTGATGGCAGTCCCTCTACGAGGGAGTATCACTCAAGTGGCTGATTCAGGTCTCCAAATAGGGGCAGCTCCCCAATATTATTTAGGAACAGACACGTTAACCGAGACCTGGCATGGGGGAGACAGAAAGAGGCCACAGTTGAATAGGCACAGCACCATGATAAATATCCTATTAACAGCATAGATACGCCCATATGTGTCACTAGACACGCCCTTTGAAACATGACACACCCCTTCAATGGTGCACGACGCTGCTCTCTGCGCATTTTGCTAGCATCTAAAATCTCCCTCATTTTGCTTTTCAAAAGTAGGCAAGTATGATGTGGGCATTATACACAGGGCAGTGGCATATACACGTGGACATTATACACAGGGCCGCGGGAGATACATGTGGGCATTATACACAGGGCAGCGGCATATACATGTGGGCATTATACACAGGGCAGCGGCATATACATGTGGGCATTATACATGTGGGCATTATACACAGGGCAGCGGCATATACATGTGGGCATTATACACAGGGCAGCGGCATATACATGTGGGCATTATACACATGGGCAGCGGCATATACATGTGGGCATTATACACACTGGCAGCAGGCATATACATGTGGGCATTATACACAGGGCAGCGGCATATACATGTGGGCATTATACACAGGGCAGCGGCATATACATGTGGGCATTATACACACGGGCAGCGGCATATACATGTGGGCATTATACACAGGGCAGCGGCATATACATGTGGGATTTATAGACAGGGCAGCGGCATATACACGTGGGCATTATACACAGGGCAGCAGCATATACATGGCATTATACACATGGGCAGCGGCATATACATGTGGGCATTATACACAGGGCAGCGGCATATACATGTGGGCATTATACACACGGGCAGCGGCATATACATGTGGGCATTATACACAGGGCAGCGGCATATACATGTGGGATTTATAGACAGGGCAGCGGCATATACACGTGGGCATTATACACAGGGCAGCAGCATATACATGGCATTATACACATGGGCAGTGGCATATACATGTGGGCATTATACACACGGGCAGCCGCATATACGCGTGGGTATTATACACAGGGGCAGCGGCATATACATGTGGGCATTATACACAGGGCAGCGGCATATACATGTGGGCATTATACACAGGGCAGCGGCATATACATGTGGGCATTATACACAGAGCAGCGGCATATACATGTGGGCATTATACACAGGGCAGCGGCATATACATGTGGGCATTATACACAGGGCAGCAGAATATACATGTGGGCATTATACACACGGGCAGCGGCATATACATGTGGCCAGAGACACCAGGGCTGCCTACTTAATGCACAGCATTAATCCAGGGGTTGTCATTTACTCATAAAAAGTGGAGAAAGTGGCAGTGTCACCCCCCATTATGATAATCAGACATAATCACACAAACCTGTTTGGGTGTGAATCCAGGGGTAAATGACAACCCCTGGATCTGTCAGTCACTGGGGAAGGGAGGGTGAGAGGAGCAGCATTTACAGTACCTTTAACACACTGTTTTAGTTGTGGCAGCACAGCGTGATGGCTGCTGCTGCGGCTGTTGTAGGATGCTCCCGCCCATGCACTGATCCTAAATCAGGCGACCAGTCTCCCTCCCTACCGCCCGCATCACTCCCGCCAATCAATGTGGGCGCATCACATCCACAGCCACTGTGATTGGCGGGCGCGTGTTAACATCTCCCCGCGGCAGCAGCCATCCATGTGAGCGGGCGGGCGGCTGATTAGGTAGGAACATTCAGCGGGCGGCTGAATCAAGCCTAATCAGCCCACTGCCCGCCCGCCTATATTACTGATTAATCAGCCGTCCGCCCGCCCGCACAGCTATATTACTGCAGTAATATAGCCAGGCGGGCGGCTGCTTAAACAACAAAATATGTAGCTGGACGGGCGGGCCGGAGGTTCCCCACCCCTGCCTTATATCAATGTTTTATGAAATGTGATTATTCCATTAATTGAATTAATTATATTTTATTATCCCATGATATTTAATTTCTCCTCAAATTAGCGCTGTGTACCTCCATTGTTTTTCTGTGTTTATCTTAAAGTGGGAACAACTGTCCCACTTCACACAGCAGCTTGGAAGGTTTGACCCATAGCAGCGCCTTTGTTCTCCTACGATCTTCACAGCTTACTGAGCCAACTAATGTACTTTGACAATAGACCTTCCCAGCCATACTGATCTCTTGTGGTATGACATGCTAAGATATGTCACTCATTCGGTAAAACCTTTTCGCTAGCAAAAGATGCAAATAAAATAAAACAACCTAAAAGTAAATAAAAAAAAACAAAAAAAAAACAAAGGGGTAAATTTACTGAAATGGGAGTTCTACTGAAGATGGAATGTTGCCCATAGCAACCAATCAGATTATATTATCTTCTAGAAGGTGCTAAATAAATAAGTAGAATCTACTATGGCCAACATCCCATCTTCAGTAGAACTCACATCTTAATAAATGTACCCCAAAGCATAGCTGCTGCAATACTTATAGTTGCCAACAGGTGGCAACATGCAAAAACCCCAGCTGTACTCATGCCTGATTTATATTACATATACATGTAACTTTGGTCACTTGATATACATCAACAGAGCCTCTCCAGGGTACATTATATGTGCACGGCGGACTGTGTGCCTGGTTAACGGCACACGTTCTATGTATGGCGTGCCTCTCTGTTCAGTAAGTCCGGTTTTTCATTTTCACGGCCTTTACCCTGCGGTTGGTACAGCACGGACACACTGCACCGTAAATATCTTTCGACTGGTTCGCTGGAAGACATTCTCTTCCATCCAGACAATGATTATGCTCTCTGTGTATTCGGAATTTACATAAAAAGTAATAAAGGAAGATTGAGATAAGTACAAATAAACAGAGGCACTCTGCGGCGTAATGATACACACAGCAGAAGATATTGTAATAACATAGACAACATTAGCACCCTGCAGCCATTGTTTACTAAATGTTTGTCTTCTTCATTAGGCTGGTAGAGACTTCAATACAGAGAAGAGTACCAGCATTATATATATATATATATATATATATATATATAAACACACATATATATATTTATATTTATATATCCATTTTTTTTGTGTGTTACCGAATTGGTATGGGGTTAAGTTGGAGGGTGTAATTTGGAAACGCAACAGGAGGCCACAAGCAGAAAGGAGAATTGTGTTTGATTAATATACCCGGCTGACTTCCAAGGCACAGGGAGGCAGACAAGCAATAAAGGACCATTTTTTTTATCGCAGCTTGTCTTATATAGAAGCAATATAGTCAGCAAACACCAGTGGCCTGAGTAGAGAGGTAGAGAGATTGCATTTCTGCTGGCTTTAACAGAAGGTCTATAAAAATTATTTATTTATCTGGAAAATACTCATTTCTGTAGAGGAATCAATTGGCCGTCCTGAGAACAATGCGCATGATTGCACCGGGGCTATCTGCATAGGTGCGCCGTGTGATGTCATCGGTTCAAAATAAATAAATAAAGGTTTTTTTTTTTTTTAAAGAGAGAAAACAATGTTCTTGAAGCGTAAAATGGGTCACTAACAGTTCTTTGTCGTAAGTGCACTAAAGAAAGCATTACTCGGAAGTTTAACATCAAAGAGCAATTTGTCACTGTGTGGTGACAATGACACAAATTACATGGCCAGGGATTCGCCCAGTGATGCATTTCTGTAGTGTCTGGGAGGTGAAAAGTCATTGTCAGCATTTAAAAGATGAAACTTCCACTTTGATAGAGACAGGAGCGGCATTTGACAACAGAAATTGGCTCCATTACATTGCTCGTCTGAGCGGTTCTGGAAATGGGGTAGGAGGTTTCTAGACTGATGTACATGTAATTGTGTCTTGGTGAGTGAGATGTTCGGAACATGCCGCTGTCTCGCCTGTGGTACCCCTGATCTGGAATGTTTATTACTGATAAAATATCAGCGTTTGTTAATTGATATTTGCTCCAGGACGTCTTTCATTTGCTGGTTGTGGGTAGTACCCAAAGATAAACATGGTAATTGCACTATTGTTGGCAACTTAGATAATACAAGGTTGACAACTTTTTTTGGCTGCCCTCTCCCATTGGGATCCCACTGTTGGTCTTCGGTCTGTCGGAATTCCAACTAGGATTTTAACCGCATCCTGAAAAAACAAAGCCATGGGCCAAATGGAATAGGGTGTGAGAATCAGACAGTGAAAGATTTGGCGAGAGTTTTCCCATTTTTGTTTTAAGGCCCCAATCATTTACATGGCAAAATCGACCTGGTTTAAATAATTGGTGCTTTAAAAATCCAGACAAACTCTCCCAAAGGGGTTTATTCTAGTTCATTCTTTCTGACAAAATCCTTCTTAGATGGACAAAACCATGTGCACTGCAGGGGGGGCAGATGTAACACGTGCAGATAGAATTAGATTTGGGTGAGTTATATTGTTTCTGTGCAGGGAAAATACTGACTGCTTTATTTTACACTGCAATATAGATCTCACTTTGAAGAAAAACCCCACCCAAATCTAATTCTCTCTGCACAAGTTACATCTGCCCCACCCGCAGTGCACATGGTTTTGTCCATCTAAGAAGGATTTTGTCAGAAAGAATGAACTAGAATAACCCCCAAAATCTCTCACTTCCTTATTGTCACACCCTATTACATTTGGCCCCATATCTTAAATATAAGCTGTGACACAATTTCAATTGGTGAAATGGGAATTAAGTTATCGGCATATCTTTAAGAACAACATTTTTTGTATATCTTTACAACATGCAAAATTCACAACAAAAATAAATAAATAAATGATTTTAATATACAGACCTTAGGTAGTACCGAGGAAGAGAGGTATTAAGCATTGGATATAAATTTAAAGTTTTAATAAAATTGCCTAAAGCAACCAATCAGATTCCTCCAATTATCTAGCACAGTCTATGAAATGACAGAAAGATGCTGATTGGTTACTGTGGGCAATAACCCTACACCCACTTGCATCGGTAGCATTTGTGTCAGGCACCAGTTGTAATCTGCTCTGTTTTCTTTTATGGTGGTCAATAAAGTTTCTTTCTTTGACACCCCTCTGTTCAAGGGCAGGATACTACCACAATAAGTTTTATTATCACCAAATACTGAAAAAAAACCCCAGGAAAACACTTCTTCCGGTACACCGCTTCCTCCGTTTCACGGGTTCCTGTAAATACCGAGATATTGTTTTCTTTAATACAGTACCAGTAATTAATATTCTACAGATGCCTCCTGATCATCTCCTCAACTGTAGATATGTATTGGTTGCGTGGGTGTTGGGCATATTCCCTAAACAGCAAAGGGATCAGCAATGCATCATGGCTTGGTGCATTTCTCAGCCCTGTGGAAATAATAGGTATATATTTATGACAGTCAGAGCTGTATATTTTGCAATCTTAGAGTATATTATTTTCCAGGCATTGTTCTGCCAGGGCAAGCAGTTCTATAAATTCTGCAATGTTATTGCCTGTCGAGTCTACTTATATCTGAGAAATAATATTTCTCTACAGTAACAAATGTAACTAACACAAGTGTTTGATAGTCCGGTAGTATGGCGAATCTGAATAACAGTTCCTATTGAGAAATTCAGGGGCTGTCGGAGAACAGTAACTTATCAAAGTTAAGACTGACATTTCTATAAAATATTAGCGGCAGACCTCACCCCGGGCAGCTCGTTAATTATCCCCCCCATCTTAGCGTTATATTTATAAGAGGCATGGCGTATCGAGCAGTGGAATAAAAATGTATAATGATACTGGTCATATGGCATGCATGGTACTGTATTATAGGGATGGCCATCGATCATCGATGATTTGAAATCAACGATGGTTCATGGCCGATGTCAAATACTTTTGCCATCGATGGGGGAGAACCAGATGGTTTCCCTCCATTGATAGAACAGCAAAACTGTGTTTTTCTTTTTTTTTCTTTCAAAGTGCCGGGCTCCGCCCCTGCCCCCGTGAAGCCCCTCCCCCCGTGTTTTGATTGGCCTACAGGCCATTCAATCAAACACAATGGATGACCATCGATATGTAAAAATATCGATGGTCATCCATTGCATAGTATAGCACTATCGATGGGCAGTTGCAACTATCGATGACAATGGCCATCCCTACTGTTTTAAAGGCACTTTCTGCATTCAGGTAGACTTAGTCTCCTGTTCCACTGCCGCAATAACAAGGTTAACCCTTTTGTGTGCCAACAACTCTGTGAAAGATGTGCAAAACATCCACAAAAAATGCCGGCATCGCTTACATTTGTTATATAAATTCAAATAAAGAATGTTGTGTAAAAAAACATTATATTTCCTATACAGTATGTGTTAAACTTTACAGGTCATTACGATGAATAAAAATTGTTTGCTTGGCAAGTTTCGCCGATATTTTAATAAATTCACTTGGAACTCAAAGGGTTAATGCTGGGTCGACCTGGGTAGAGGGTCAGTGAAAGAGGATCCTTGACCAATGACTATCTACCAGGGTTGGGCCCAGGTAACGGTGCAGTTTAAACAGGTGACCAGGTGCTTTTAAAAGATTAGGGTGTATGGTACAGTGTCTAGGTCTGCAGTGAAAAGGTAGACAATTATTAGTCGACAGTTACAACGTCGACATGTTCAAAAGGTCGACCTGGTTAAAAGGTTGACCATCAAAAGGTTGACATGATCAAAAAGGTCACCATTCAAAATGTCGACCTGAAAAAGGTTGACGTGAATTTTCCCATGTTTTTGGTATCTATGATGACATAGGTCGACATGGACACCGTTTAAGTGTACCGAGTCCCCTCGCATGGTTCGCTGCATTTGCCATGCTTCGGACACGGTGCCCCGCTGCAATTGGCACACTATTATAATCACATTCTATGCTCACGTGGATGGTAAGGTATGCACAAGTCGGTTTAAAAAAAAAAAAAAGAACATTTTTATGTCGACCTTTTTCAGTTTTTTGACTGTTGACCTTTTGACCATGTCATATTTTGACTGACGACCTTTTAACTGTCAATCCTTCGGCTATGTCCTCATTTTGACTGCCGACCTTTTGACTGTCGACCAATAGTTGTCTAACTTTTGACTGTCGACCTAGGCAATGTAGACCTAATGTCTGGATACCCTGTTAAAAGGGTATGGAGAGCCCACATACCTGTACAGTATTGCGGGTAGAGGGAAGACCCACCATTAAGCCCAGATCCAGCCTAGGGAGTGAACGGGGTATCAAGTCATTGTGACAGGGCCTGGGTTTTATTGGGTTTTTTTAACGCACCTTGGAAATATTAAATACATTCCTTGATCTCCGTCTTTATCATCTTACAGTATTTTTTCACCGAAACCTTTATCTAATCTCATTTATTATTTATACGCTGCACTTTACAGAGAACGGGTCTGATTCAGATGCGGTTGCTAAGCCTACGCAGCTTTGATTTTTCAAGCTACGGAACTGCGAGGCAGCGCAAGTGTTGCAGCTGCTCAGGAAATAGCAGACACACCCATCAGAGATATCGCAACATCTCATCAACTGCGTATTCCATCGCAACCACTACTCAGATATGAGGAACAACAACACAATCAATGTGTCCATGAATGTGGGATCTGCGACAAATCCGTATTTTCTGCATACCAGATGCCAAGACATGATGGCATTTTTATAATCTTTATTCCCTGCCACATGCCAGTTAACTGATCAGTATATTTTTGGGTTGTAGGAGCTAACCAGAGTACTTAGGGTAAACCCACACAAGCAAGGTGAGAATATACAAACTCCACACAGTTAGGGCCATCGTGGAATTGATTTGAAGACCTCAATGCAGCGAGGCAGTAATGCTAAGCCAGTGGTACTCAACCTCGGTCCCCCAACGGTTCATGTTTTCCAGGTCTCCACACAGAAGGTAATTAACTCCACCTGTGGATCTTTTAAAATGTGTCAGTGAATAATGAGTGCACCTGTGCTCCTTCCGGGTGACCTGGAAAACAGGAACTGTTGGGGGGTCCTTGAGCACCAACGTTGAGAACCACTGACCTAAGCAACCAGTCTGCGCCCAACTCTATGTAGAGTTGGCATTTTTTTGAGTCGGTTTTAGATCTCATGGGCCTCTAGGAAAGATACCAGTTTGGGGCCCTCCTCCTCCCAACAATCCTGGTTGCAGGTGGAATATAGGTAACACGTACAGAGATACATTAGATGTATTCTTATGAGGGACATGGACATTGGGAACATATAATTACTGAGCTTACAGCACCCAGGCAGCCATTCAGCGGCGCCACATGGTGATTGCACCAGCCAGATAGTTAGCAAGTAAAACCATACAGATATAGAACACGACAGGGGTGACACAGGATACATATTTTGGCTTGCGGCACAGATCCTAGTCAGCCTTCAGCAGTGCCATATTCACATCGCTATTCCTAGGGCACACTACAGGAGACAGCTTGAATGGGTCCTTAGGCTGTCCTGCTGTGGAGCTTCTGGGGGAGAGGGGGGGGGGGGGGGCGGTGCACTGTGCCTGCCCACATAGCGCGGATGAAACCATTTTGTATGTCCAAACACTTTTTTATCATATCAAAGAACTTCAAAGGGACTTTGGCAGTGTGGGCAGGTCCACATGATGTCATAACTTCACATGGTAGTCGCGTAATGCTATTCTGAGAACGTTTTGGACAGCCAGGATATCTTTATGGGGCTCATTGGGACCTCCTGGGTCCTAGTCAGGCTCCTACAGTAGGTTGCCTTGTGGAAAATGTGCCTCTGCTGGCATAAAACACAGAGAATGTCATTGGATAGCTAGTTCAGTTGGTGACAAACTTTTTTAATGGCTGCCTGAGAGGCATACTTGCCTACTTTTGAAAACTAGTTTCAGGGAGATGATATTTTGTATATATGTATATGAATTTTGCAAAGCGCCCCATTGAGGGGGCGTGTCATGCTCCTCCCAAAGGGCGGTGTCTTGTTGTTCCATATATGGAGAGATTGTGAAAAGAGATTGCGCACGTTGCACCTAGAAGCGTGGGTGTGTACTGCTACATCTGAGAGGAAGCTTTTAAAATTATTTATATCCACATGTAGATGAGCCCCAAAGCAGCTAGTAAGAGCTACTATACTTGGTATAGTGCTGGGAAATGGTGCTGGTGATTCAATGTAAATGTATCTATCTCTCATTCCTTTTATCCCCAAAAATGTAACAGTGTAATATGGGCTAGGTGACATAAGGGAGATTGCTAGACTAATGAGGGAGAGAGGGAGATTGCTGCTATGTCAGGGAGTCTCCTGCAGAATGCAGGAGGGGAGGTAACTATGATGTGACAGTGTAATGTGGGCTAGGTGACACGAGGGAGATTACTAGACTAATGAGGGAGAGAGGGAGATTGCTGCTATTTCAGGGAGTCTCCTGCAGAATGCAGGAGGGGAGGTAACTATGATGTAACAGTGTAATGTGGGCTAGGTGACACGAGGGAGATTACTAGACTAATGAGGGAGAGAGGGAGATTGCTGCTATTTCAGGGAGTCTCCTGCAGAATATAGGAGGGTAGGCAACTATGCTGAGAGGACATGGATGTTTCATAAAATACTTTGTCTTTTGTGCGTTTACTTATTAGGAAAATTATACTTTTCACCTGTTACAAATGTAATGTCATCGGTTGCTAGAGGGAAAGCATTCAAAGGTTGCATTCTCCAACAAAATGGCTTCCACCGCTAGGTGTAACACAACAGGTACATTTTAAGCCTAATTTATTTTTATTGCGTCTCCTTGCTCTGAACAATAAACTGCGCCATACTTCCTAAAGTGATTCCTTTATTTTATGTCCGCCAGCTTCCTGCATATCGTTTTGCTTGTATTTCATAGAGTAGCGGGAGAGAATTTTCTGCATGCAAATGCTATTAGCCAGCTAAAGAGATAACATCAGGACACACTTTATTTGCATAAGCATCTCACTAATGTGTTTCTCACACAACTTCTCTCCATTTTTTTTCCCACCTAGTACCATTAAAAGTCCCATTAGGAATGTGGTTTGCTGGAGAGCTCCGGAGCCCCCTTCCATCAGAACGTGCGGCTTTTTTACTGGAGGTCCGGATCACAATCTAGAATGCAGAGCATGAAACGAACACATTAAGCCTCGGGATGTGCAAACCTCCAAACAATTCACCTGCGCGGCACAAATTGCATCAGAGCTTTCGCCTGCTGTTAGTATTGAAATTTATTGCAGATTGTAGAAGTTCTGTATTGAAGAAAATGATCATGAAAAGACAAGCAAATTGCTAGCTTTTACAAGCACATAAACTCACCGACCCCTGCCTGTCCCCCCTCCTGCAAAAACGATCTGCATTGCATTAAACCGCATCCATAATTCATACCTCAAGGAGAGCGATTATTTAGCTTTTTTTTAACCACTCTTTGAGGTTTGCTGCCTTCTGTAATTGATGGTTGTGTGAAACAATGGCGTTTGGTATTGAAAACTCATTTAGCCTAAGTCGATTGTGGCGGTAGTGGTATGAGTAAGGAACATGGAGGGGGGGTCATCACGTGTTTGTTAATTATTTTATGACAAAGGGACGGATATCAAGAACCCAAGGTGTATGAGCTGTTTTCTAATATTAATAAACTTATATTGAAAGCTATGCATATTGCGTTATATGCTTTAGCATAAAACTATTTTGCAAGCATAGTAATGTATTTTGGTATTTCAAGTCTATGGTAATCATTTTCTTTCTTTGTATATTTTTAACTAGTTGATGAGGTTATGCCAGGAATGGGCAGTTTGGGATCGCAGGTGTCTTCTCCCCTCTGAGAAGTTGCCCTAGTGCAGGCCTAGCCAACCTGTGGCTCTCCAGATGTTGTAAAACTACAAATCCCAGCATGCCTTGCCAGTTTTAACAATACCTTATAGCAAAACTGTGCAAGGCATGATGGGATTTGTAGTTTCTCAATATCTGGAGAGCCACAGGTTGGCCTTGCCTGCCCTAGGGTATGGCCACCTTCAGAAGGAAAGCTGAGAGCTGTGTGGGTGTGGCCAGTGCTGTGTGGGTGTGGCCAGTACTCTGTGGCTGTGACCCTGAGGGATATTTTGCACACCACAACCTAGGCACCTACCTACTTTGGACCTAGCAGGTCACAACGAGCCCCATAAAGATATCCCGGCCATCCAAAATGTTCCCAGAGGAGCATTGCCTGACTACTGCGTGAACATCCCATGGACCTGTCTACATTCCAAATCATGTTCTTTGATATCATTCACTGTATGCGAGCAGTCAGTTTACGTTAAATGTGACACGAATATTAAGCCTACTTACAAACGACCTATGGCCTGATTCAGATTTGTACCCAATGCCGATGTTCATCAGCTAAGCATTTATCGGTAGCCTGTGCATGCGCCAATGTACTCTATCGCTGCCCCCTGCAATCAGCAGCAAGAATATAGTGCTATGGATTGTTGGAGGGCACCTGTCTAGGGCCCCATGAGGTCTAAATCCGCCTATGGTGTGACCAGTTCGGTGTGGGCATGTTCATTTTCATAGGAGCGTATATACACCCACTACGTTATCAACTTCAGTGGGGTAAATATACTAAGATGGGAGTTCTATTGAAGATGCTATGTTGCCCATAGCAACCAAACTGATTCTACTTATTCAGCACCTTCTAGAAGATAATATAGATAGAATCTGATTGGTTGCTGTGGGCAACATCCGATCTTCAATAGAACTCCCAAATTTACCCCAATGTCTCACTAAATATGTAGAAATATGACATCATTTTGAGGAAAAATAGAAATATTCTGATGAATGACTGAGCTGGACGGCTGGTCATTATCATGCAGCCATGACTGGAGCTATTGTTAATCTGGAATCACTCAATATAAAGAAACATTAAATAAAAACTATTTAGAATACAAAAGCCACTGTACATAATATACCCCAATGTTCCAATATTTCTGAAACCGCAACCTATTAGCCCCATCCTTATAAGTTACTAGTAAATAAATGGGCCTGGCATCTGCTGGGTCACCTCACCTCAGCCACACCTCCCCTCGCAGCAGGATCCCCTGTCCCTGCCAGTGGTGGAACTTGTGTGTTGTGGGCCCAGGTGCAGAAATTTAGTTTGGGCCCTTATCTTCCACCTCAACCCAAGTTCATAGTATGCAACACGGCAGAGGGTGACAGGGGGAGGCAGAGGGTGACAGGGAGAGGCAGAGTGTGACAGGGAGAGGCAGTGGGAGGCAGAGTGTGACAGAGAAAGACAGTGGGTGACAGGAAGAGGGTGACAGGGCAGCCTGCAATTAGGGATATATGGTAGACTGTAGGCACTGATAATAATGTGCACAATGGCCTTCAAAAGCCCCTAAATCCTCAGGGGCTGGTGCACTGCACCTGCTGCACCAATGGTAGGTCTGCCTCTGGTTTCTGCCCTCTCCCATGACACAACTAATGCACACGGTGCACACAGAAAGAGGTGTAACATGTACAGCATGTGCTACATCCGCAATTAGGTTATCATGCAAACGTGCTTGCTGACCTCATTGGGATCAGAGTCCAATTTTATAATAATGCCCATTTTAAACCTAAAAATATGGATTAGGTGGTCATTTGCTCCATTTGCACCAAGCATGTTATTTTGCTTTTTTTTTTTTAAATGGAAATGCATCTAAGGGCCTGATTCAGACCTGTTCATTAGTCTGTGTGTATCTGCAGCCTATCGAGCAGGTAAAATTGGTGTTCCCCTGATTCCACCCCATGCCTGTCCCCTTCTCGCCCCTCCTGGAGCAAACGGCCTGGCTAACGTGACACTCGCTGAAGCCGTTCACTCCCATGCGCATAATCGCGTATGTGCAAACCCGACCATCGGGAATGAATTCGGCCAGCTACGAGCGTGTCTGAATCAGCCCCCAAATCTCAAACTGCACTGATTAATTATATGATATGTGACACTTGTATGTCAGTGAGCGAGTAATAACTATGGCAGAAACTAAGTTTTGAAGGCCATTGTGCACGTTATTATCAGTGCCTACAGTCTACCATATATCCCTAATTGCAGGCTGCAGTATTGTGGGAATGGAATTACAGGTTTCCTTTTCTGAACCGATGAGAATAACGTATTCTTAGCTGAGTGATGTGTTTTGACAACACGATAAACATCCATATTTAATGGAACGGTATCTTTAGACAATGTTTAGGACTATGGAGGCTGATGTACTGTACATGTTGTATAAGCCTGTTGTTAAAGAGATTCAAGCAGTGGTTATTGAGTATAAGGATGGTGTATCATCCAGTGCCCACAACATCCAAAACCTCTCAACTGTTATAAATATATAGAGCAGGCATTCCCAACCACGGTCCTCAAGGCACACCAACAGTGCAGGTTTTGTAGATATCCAGGCTTGAGCACAGGTGACTTAATTAGTATCTGAGGGTTTCTAATTAAACCATCTGTGCTGAAGCCTGGATATCACTAAAACCTGCACTGTTGGTGTGCCTTGAGGACCGTGGTTGGGAATGCCTGATATAGAGGGACAGTTCTGCTAATTGGACCCTCCCCCCCTGTCCACCCGCGGGTTACAATGTCCAATAAGGCGTGCATGCAAAAAGGGTGTGCAGCATTGGGGCAATGGGTGTGGCATTGCAGGAAAGGACCAGCTTACACCCCAGTTTTGCACCCTGCACCCCCAGCCATGAAAACAGTACCCCAGTCCATGGCTTTCATCATTATTCCCAACTTTTGATTATTTTGCAACTGTCCAGAAAGGGTGGAGCTACATGGCAGGTGGGCATGGTTTTGTGCAGTGGGGGCATGACCTATTGCCAGACCCCATGTTTTGCCACTTTAAGGATGTGCCCAGTCCCCCACGCTCTCTGTCTGCCCTCCTGCCCCCACTCACAGGAAATTATTCCTGGCGATCAGGAAGTAAGTTCCCAGGATATTTATAACCACTGGGAAGTTGGGGTTGGCTGAGGCCGTTGCCTGGGAGATGAGTGGCCAGGGATTGGTAATGCAGACTCAAGTGACACGATACAATATGGCTGCGCACATTTTTGAATCTTGGTGGGAAAAATGGCATGATGAGGTGCTGACATCAGACGCGGTGATCTGCACATGATGCGCTGCAGTGATGACCACGGTGCCGGAAGATTGCGGAGGCACCTGAGCAAGCTCTGAATGTTGTACATAGTGTGGAATGCATCTGAGATCTGAGCCCAGAGCAGACACCAGTCTGGACAGACATCTGAGTAGTACCTAAGAACGAGTCTCTGACTACCTGGATCATGACAATCTAGTTGTGCCTAGTTTTTTTATGCAGTAAATTACAGTCACAGACCGGCACCAAGTTTAAAATGCCGGTGCTAGGAACCAGCACCCCAAGACTGAGATCGGACACTTGATCCCAGCTCTGGGTACTATGGTGTCCCGCTGGGGTCTCAGCTCCCCAAGGGCCTGATTCACACCTGTTCATTAGGACTCAGCTCCCCTGAACCCTGCAGTTCTTCTGGTTTGGAAACAGACCTGCTCTCCCAGCACTGGTCTCTAATCTCCACAGGGGTGATAATGTTATAACGGAGGAATGATTAATATTGAATTGAATATTTCATGATGAATATAACCCTTGGGGAGATGTTCTGCACTCACTCACTGCTGATGAACTGACTGAGCTCTGCTTGTACTTTCTAATACTGTATTACCCCATTGTGAGGCATCAGGGCCAGTGGCATATTTTTAATGGGTGCAGTGGGTACACACAGGCCCCTGAGTCCAGGGCGCCCACACTGCACATGCTGCATCCATTTTATTAATGTTTACCCCTCTGCAATCCCACAATGACAATGACAGCACTAGGAAATTCCACTAAAAATGGCCGCCATGACATCCGGAGGAGTATGAGGAGTTTATGTACTAAGATGGAAGCCCAGCCAGAGGAGACTGCACAGGGCCTACTCCACTCTTAAGGGTTTATTAACTAAGATGAGAGTTCTATTAGAGATGGTATGTTGCTATGGGCAACCAATCAGATTCTATCTATTATCTTATAGAAGGTGCTAAATAATAATAAGTAGATTCTGATTGGTTGGCCATAACAACAACCCATCTTCAATAGAACTCCCATCTTAGTAAATAAAACCCTTAAAATGCCCCTAGTCAGGGCATTGCATATGGCCAGGCTAGATTGTCTAGCCACCGAAACTCAAAGAGGCAGATTCGATTAGCCTTGGTGCTAATGTGGACTTTTGTCTGGGTCTATTGTTATTCTAGCAATTTCTAAGCACTCAGGCTGCACTCACTGTGGCTTTCCATTCGCACCTTCCATAATGCATATTAGCTGCCCCCTTACCATGCAATTAAATTACAATTGAATAGCTCCGGGCATTAAAGTCCAAGATTATAAAGCAAACAGTAAGGACTGCAACTAATTGAATGTGATCCTTATCAATCTCTGACTGGCTCTCTGAGGTGGCCGCATATTAATCCTTTTGGAATATTCCCATATATACTGTATACTAGGTGATTCATCGCGCCCTACGGGCGCTCTTCACACCGTCGTAAGGGACTGCGCCCCCTTAATTTGTGAACGTTTGTATATGAGAAATATGGTTAGAATTGTATAAAAGATGCCCTCTATTGCAACTTAGGTGTCCGCGAATCGCGGGAGGGGGGGTCGCGGAGGGTGCCGCGAATTGCAGGAGGGGGGGTCGCGGGGGTGCCGCGAATTGCAGGAGGGGGGGTTGTGGGGGGTGGATGCTGCGAATCGCGGGAGGGGAGGGATTGCAGAGAATCGCGGGAGGGGGGTCGCGGGGTGGGTTGCAGCAAATCGCGGGAGGGGGGTTACGGGGGCGGGGGTTGCGGCGAATCATGGTAGGGGGGGTCGCGGGGGGTGTGCCGTGAATCACGGGAGGGGGGGTCACGGGGTGGGGTGCCGAGAATCGCGGGGGGGTGTGTGTGTGCCGTGAATCGCGGGAGTGGGGGTTGCGGGGGGGGGGGTTTGACGCGAATCGCCACAAGAAAAAATCAACACAGAAAGGTCAACACATGTAAATGTTGACATAAGTGTGGCACTTCATTGGTGTCCATGTCGACACATGAGAATGAATATGAAAACATTCCAAAAATGAAAAAAAAAACTTCAAAAACTCATGTCAACCTTTTTCATTGTCGACCATAGCCATGTCAGTGTTTTCCATGTGCAATTTAATTCTGGAGCTGCCGCGAATCGCGGGGGGGTGCCATGAATCGCGGGAGGGGGGGTTACGGGGCGGGGGTTGTGGCGAAACATGGGAGGGGGGGTCGCGGGGGTGTGCCGTGAATCACGGGAGGGGGGGTCACGGGGTGGGGTGCCGAGAATCGCGGGGGAGGTGTGTGTGTGTGTGCCGTGAATCGCGGGGGGGGGGGTGGGGGGGTGTGACGCAAATCGCTACAAGAAAAAATCAACACAGAAAGGTCAACACATGTAAATGTTGACATAAGTGTGGCACTTCATTGGTGTCCATGTCGACACATGAGAATGAATATGAAAATATTAAAAAAATGAAAAAAAAAACTTCAAAAACTCATGTCAACCTTTTTCATTGTCGACCATAGCCATGTCAGTGTTTTCCATGTGCCATTTAATCCTGGGGCTGCCGCGAATCGCGGGGGGTGCCGCGATTTGCAGGAGGGGGGGGGGGTTGCGGGGGGTGGGTGCTGCGAATCGCGGGAGAGCGGGGTTCATGGGGGTTCCGGTGGGGGGTTGCCGCGAATTGCGGGAGGGGGGGTCACGGGGGGGTGCCGCGAATCGCCGGAGGGGGGGGTTGCGGGGGGTGTGACGCGAATCACCACAAGAAAAAAATCAACACAGAAAGGTCAACACATGTAAATGTTGACATAAGTGTGGCACTTCATTGGTGTCCATGTCGACACATGAGAATGAATATGAAAATATTCAAAAAATTACAAAAAAACTTCAAAAACTCATGTCAACCTTTTTCATTGTCGACCATAGCCATGTCAGTGTTTTCCATGTGCAATTTAATTCTGGAGCTGCCGCGAATCACGGGGGGGGGGGGGGGGGGTGCCGCGAATTGCGGGAGGGGGGGTCGCGGGGGTGGGTGCCGCGAATCGCGGGAGGGTGGGGTTCACAGGGGTTCCGGTGGGGGGTTGCCGCGAATTGCGGGAGGTGGGGGGTCACGGGGGGTGCCGCGAATAGCGGGAGGGGGGGTTGCGGGGGGGTGTGACGCGAATCGCCACAAGAAAAAATCAACACAGAAAGGTCAACACATGTAAATGTTGACATAAGTGTGCCACTTCATTGGTGTCCATGTCGACACATGACAATGAATATGAAAAAATTTAAAAAATTAAAAATAAATCTTCAAAAACTCATGTCAACCTTTTTCATTGTCGACCATAGCCATGTCAGTGTTTTGCATGTGCCATTTAATCCTGGGGCTGCTGCGAATTGCAGGGGGGGGGTGCCGCGAATCTCGGGAGGGGGGTCGCAGGGGGGGTGCCGCCAACCGTGCAAGGGGGGGTCGCGAGGGGTTCTTTTTGCCGCGAATCGCGGGAGGGAGGTCGCGGGGGGGGGGGGTGTTTTTGCCGCGAATCGCGGGAGGGGGGGGGGCGTGCGGGGGGGGGGGGGTGTTGCCGCGGGAGGGGGGCGCTCACCTGGTGGCTGTGGAGTAGCAGTGCTGGGCAACATGGGAAGGCAGTGGGTGTCTGGCACTGTCTGTGGGCTCACTGGGCTGGTTCTCTTTCACATACCTCCCAACATGACCCTCTCCAGGAGGGACACAATGCTCTGTTTCTAGACTTCCCCTTAATGTATGATTGCCATCACCTGTTTTAAACAGGTTAATTTCTCAGAAAGGTGTTCAGCACAGATGAAGGCAATCACACATTAAGAGGAAAGTCCAGGAACAGAGCGTTATAGACACAGACACCCACTTTGAGTGACAGATGTAGCCAAATATATAGGAGATTAGAGGGCAAGGAGATTTGTCAGAGCGCAAGTCCGCAATATATATATCTCAATAAAAAACCTGGATCTGCAGCTGTCACTAGCAAGGGAATACTCCTCCCCTTGTACAAAAGGACAAAATAGAAAAGAAATTAGTGATAGCGCTGATTCACGTTTTTTTGGTTAACATATCAAAATTTATTAAGAAATATATATAATTAATATTAGCATTTAGTCACCGGCCGGTGTTAGACAGTACACAATTTAAAACAATAATAAAAAGATAATAAAAATTTTTTTTTAAAAGGTTGGGTAAATTAATTAGGAACTGATTCCTTTTGGGGATGCCAGGTAAACTTTTGATTCAGCCTATGTTGTGAAGGCTGGCAGTTTGGATGTTAGTCTGTGAGTAATAAATTCGTCCAATATAGGTGACTCTCTCACAGCCCCTATATATTGAGCGATATTTATGCATGCAATAACCAGTTAGTGAAGTTAGTGGTTATAATATTGGCCTGAGGGTTAGCTGGTTAGTCCCATTCACACTAGGCAGCTCTCTCACAGCTCCTATGTGTCACTGGAAGTTCACATGCAGGACCAATTTAGTAGTATTAGTTATAAAGACTTGCCAGGTTCCGGATTCAGCTGCAGATTCTCTGCAATTGCAGTGCAGCCAGGCGGACTCGTCCACACTCCCGGATTGCAGGGCAGTCAGTCAAAGGGCTCAATGTTGGCAGTAAGGTGTACCGGTACCGGTGAATAACTCCTTAACGCGTTTCCCCGCCTTTGAATTCAGCGGCTTCCTCAGAAGGATAATTCTTACTGTGCTAGAGGTTCCGTTTAAATAGACCTCTTAATTAGGTCTACGCCTGCGCCTTCATTGTGCTGTCCAGGCCTCGTTTTCACTTCTGACGCGCGTCGCGTCTTTGTAATAGATAGATTGACCACGCCTCGCTGCGTGTCATATATGCCGCTTGCGTCTCTGGCCTCGTTTTCGTTTCCGTCTGGAGTGCATACTACGTCTCCATGGTGAAGAGGCTGACCATGCCTCGCTTTCATTTTGCGTACGTCTCATACATCATATGAGACGTACGCAAAATGAAAGCGAGGCATGGTCAGCCTCTTCACCATGGAGACGTAGTATGCACTCCAGACGGAAACGAAAACGAGGCCAGAGACGCAAGCGGCATATATGACACGCAGCGAGGCGTGGTCAATCTATCTATTACAAAGACGCGACGCGCGTCAGAAGTGAAAACGAGGCCTGGACAGCACAATGAAGGCGCAGGCGTAGACCTAATTAAGAGGTCTATTTAAACGGAACCTCTAGCACAGTAAGAATTATCCTTCTGAGGAAGCCGCTGAATTCAAAGGCGGGGAAACGCGTTAAGGAGTTATTCACCGGTACCGGTACACCTTACTGCCAACATTGAGCCCTTTGACTGACTGCCCTGCAATCCGGGAGTGTGGACGAGTCCGCCTGGCTGCACTGCAATTGCAGAGAATCTGCAGCTGAATCCGGAACCTGGCAAGTCTTTATAACTAATACTACTAAATTGGTCCTGCATGTGAACTTCCAGTGACACATAGGAGCTGTGAGAGAGCTGCCTAGTGTGAATGGGACTAACCAGCTAACCCTCAGGCCAATATTATAACCACTAACTTCACTAACTGGTTATTGCATGCATAAATATCGCTCAATATATAGGGGCTGTGAGAGAGTCACCTATATTGGACGAATTTATTACTCACAGACTAACATCCAAACTGCCAGCCTTCACAACATAGGCTGAATCAAAAGTTTACCTGGCATCCCCAAAAGGAATCAGTTCCTAATTAATTTACCCAACCTTTTAAAAAAAAAATTTTATTATCTTTTTATTATTGTTTTAAATTGTATACTGTCTAACACCGGCCGGTGACTAAATGCTAATATTAATTATATATATTTCTTAATAAATTTTGATATGTTAACCAAAAAAACGTGAATCAGCGCTATCACTAATTTCTTTTCTATATACTGTATATGGCCTAGCTGTGGGAACGGCAGGAATAGTCCCTGCTTCAGGCTCCATTAATGGCGGCTACTTCCGGACAGGAAATTGTGGTTTCTCCTCCCAGGTTAATCTTTGCTTTTGCTTCCTCAGAAGTAGGGAAAAGGACGGTGTAAGAACATTTTGACTTTACCTTTGAGTTGTTATAGATATAAGGAGCTGTGATCTTTTTTCCAGGTCAGATGAAGCTAGATTAATAATAGAGTGGGCAGCTGAAGCCAAGCCAGTCAGTCAGTACAGTCAGTAAGAGGGAATCTAAGAAGAAATAGCATAAAAATAAGTTTCTAAAAGACAAAAAATACAATGTGATATTTCAATGTTACCCTGTTATTTCTTTACTTGTCTTTGTCTGTGGCTGCGATATACAGAGCCGGCCCTAGCATAAATGACGCCCTAGGCAAGATTTTGGTTGGTGCCCCCTACCACCGCCACTAGTTCCGCCTCTGACCCTGCTCCCCTTTCCCAGTACCATCAACAGTCATCATAGCAGTCATCATTTTGGTGCTCCTACCCGCAATATTTTAAATAGAAACAGTGCACACATTTGGTGCACAGCCCAAACAGGGGTGTATTTTTGCTGGGAAGGGGCATGACCACACAATAGTACCCCCGATTCACATTATGCCACACAGTAGTGCAACTTTATTTACATTATATCATGCGATGGTGTCCCTTATTCACGTTACATCACACAGTAGTACCACTTTACCTTATATACATTTTTCCTCACATTATTCACATTATACCCTTAGAAAAAAATACTGAGAAAATATTGTATGTTAAGCACCTCCATGGCCACACTGCAACCCAGCACATAACAGTGTGTGCTGGGCAGAGGAGAAGAGCTTCAGCTGCTGCTGACTTAAGGGGAGGGGGCCCGGGGCCCCCACTGGGCCCTTCCATCAGACTTTGGCCTGGGTAATTTGTACCCCCTACCCCTTTCTCTCAGCATCCCTGATAATACCACACAGTACTGCCCCTTACACATGACACACATTATTAATGTCCTTATAACCATAATGCCCCTTACACATTATGCCAACCTTTATTAATGCCCTTCATACACATAATGACACACATAATGCCCCTTACACATATGTTGCACATTATTAATGCCCTTATACACATGACACACATAATGGCTGTTACACATATGTCGCACATTAATAATGCGTTTATACATGACACAAATAATGCCCCTTACACATATGTCGCACACTATGGCACAACCAACCCACCCGCAGACAGCACTCGCACAGCCGCTAACACTGTGACCTCTGCCTCTGCTTGGATACAGATGTTTCCTCATACATCTTGACTCAATAGGCCATGCAGCTCCTGGCCAGTTCTGCTAACGTTGGGTGCCTTTTTTGCTGAAAATTCGTCTTATTTGCATTGTTATGACCAGCACACACAAGAAGTTTCCATGATTAAAATAATATGCGGCATGCCTATATTCTGTGAGCGACTGTGGCTGTACCTGCATACGGAATGCTATGTTACAGTGATTTCCATGAATACACTATTTCATATGCAGATACAGCCTCACTCACACACAGAATATAGGCATGCTGCATATCATTTTAATCAGCAGAAGCTGCTGATGCCCCTAAGCATTCCAAATGCCCTAGGCAATTGCCTAGTTGGCCTATGCCTAAGGCCGGCTCTGGCGATATACGTGTAGCTTTGGTAAAATAATAAGACAAGGGGGGCGTGGCTACGATGGGCAGGTGGAAGCAGCTAACCTTCCTTGCTTCCCACTACATTTATCCTGCAACTCCAACCTTTTTCAAAACCCCCACATAGGTGGATAAAGCTGCAGGGCACACTCTGATCACCCCGTGGAGTCTCTGCTCGATCGGGCTGCTGAAAAAACGGGAGTGAAAACCACCGCCCTGTTCCTGAACAGAGACCCTGCACCGGCGCCATCTTGCTGCTGCTGCATACCTGGAGCGGGACACGAGCCGGACTTCAGGGCAGCGGCTCTGCTTGCTGTGTTTAGACTTCCCTGTCAGTGGTTGCCTGTTCGGCTGCGGGGGCTCCTCTGAATCCTCAGCACAGAAACCTGGACTCCCTTCCCTGCAGAGACTGGAGATACACCTGCATCTCGTGGTGGTAAGGTGGGGACACGGCCATTTTGGGGACACTGTAGCACAAGCAATACTTAAAACGTCCCAGGACATTGTGGTTTTATAGAGTTGGTGGTTCCAGCTTGTTATACACCAGCGGATATACACTCACTGGCAGTATGTGGGGTGCTAGCCACCACTATCTTGTTTTTACTATCTACCTTCGGTGTATCTTGAATATACTACATCCGGGATGTCTGGCCCTTTGCACCTAATCCTTGAGGCCATTAGTGCCTCTACACAGAGGATGCTTGCTACACCTGGAGAAGTAAATAATTCTGCAACTCCTGCGCTCGATCTATCCTGCCAAATAGAGACACCCCCAACTACTATTACTAAGGTTTTAACTCCTGAGTCTCTTCCTCATAGATTTGGCGAATTTCACCTGGAATCCCTTTCCCACTATCAAAATGTGCCATGTGACACAGGTGTCGCAGTTACTACGCATATTTGTCATAATCCTCTACCTCCCTCTACTCCTGCTACTGTGCAGTTATATTCTCTTTCCACCTCATGCACCCCTCAGGGTTATGCTGAAGGGGATGCGGTCAATATGCCGGTGGTCGAAATCCCGACGGACGAAATAACGATGCTGCAATCCCGACCGCCGCAATGCCGACCGCCGCAATGCCGACCGCCGCAATGCCAGCACTTGTCCCTCTATGGGTGAGTAAAATAGTGTGCCGAGCATAGCGAGGCACCGGTACCGATGAGTGGCGAGCCCGCAAGGGGGGGTGATCCACGCCCCCCCCCCCCCGTCAGCATTTCGCCGGTCGGGATTCCAGCGTCGGTATTTCATACCAAATCCTATGGAAGATGCCAATGGGATTATGGCTGCTGTGCCTTTCTCCTGTAAACCTGCAGCATCTGCAGATTCGGAAGCTGTCTCTTTGGATGCACCGTCCTCCTCTTGTGCACACAAGGAACGTGATGATGAGGTCGCTACAGTTGGAGCCTCTTTCTTCTTGGCCTTTAATAGGATTAACTGAGAAAGACCAGTCGCACTAATCCCCTGTTAATCCCCTTGCTGTATTGTTCTCTCTATTGTTTTGCAGCTGAGAACAATAGATGAAAGGAAGCATTTTCTGTGCCTAGGTGCAGAAACTTAGTCAAGAAGAACTTGGCTCTATCTGTATATCTATTGGCTGCAACCCTACTCCTTCTCTAAATCCTGATACTATGTACATTCCGGACTCGATCCTTCCACTGGCTCTGCACAAATTACAAAATTATTGTTGCTCCATGTCTGGATGCTGTGATGACACAGCGGTCACCCCAACTATCTCTCCTATGCGTATGTTGGACAACCTGAAACTCCAGCAATCGTTTTTTGGTCACGTTAAAAGTTCTACTGTGCGCCCTGGAATCTTTTTGGGAGGGACTGGTATTATTATATTTATATTCAGTCGACATGTGGAAATTTGGCCAGGCTAATGTCTTATTCTCTGAGGGAAACCCTCTCCAATCCTTCGAATGTGTTTCTAAATAATTTGTATGTATGAGACCTGCTACGTCTGTTGTTTACTGGTTTACTATATGTTATATTATTTTCTTTTTGCATACATTATACTATATTGTTACTATATTGTCTATTGCCCCGTGTGGTCCATGTGTAGTATCACACTTCCTCCTTTATGTGTATGTCGCCATAACTACCATGTCCGACTGCTATGTTTCTATTAAAAAAGGAAAATTTCAATAAAAAACACTAAGACAACTTTATACGGTACCATAGGCAAATGAAGGGGGGTGGGGGGGTTGGGCAACCAGAGACTTCCTCCTCTTGACCTCTTGGTAAGTGCCTTAATTTATGATAACATTAGCTGGTATATAATATGATCAACAGAGCTGCTGCACATCAGTGTAAGGGACAGAGCAGAGCTGTTGCACATGCCTAGTGTACCAGCTTCTTCTAACATATTTACTGTATGTGTGGATCTGAGCCATCAAACTTTGCAATGGACCAGAGAGCAGCTGCCAAGAGGAAGAGACAGGAGCCTTACCATGAGGTGGAAGATTGTGAGTTTAGAAAGTGCAGTACTGGTTCTATTATGTTTGTGTATTTATTTATTATATGTTTAACCTTTTCCTGACCACTTATCTTATTTTAATGTTTGAAACAGCCTATACTATAGACCATATGTACTGTTAAATATTAATACTGTATTCCATTCAGTTTCCAGTGTATAATAAAGATCAATTTTTGGGGCTTTTACCACTCCCCCAGACTCCCGTACCTACTCCAATGTGCTGCACAGTGGGAGATTTTAGATTACATCTGGAAACTCCCCTCTAAAAATTTTGCGTTTGCCCACTGCATACACAGAATATGCCATGCGTTGGAGGGCCTGTCAGCTTCCAGTGCACAAGCAGATTCTCCGATCCTACAAATTCAGTTATTATAAGTCTATGCAGCTTAAAAGACTTGTCTGAGGAATAAAGAAGTCCGTCCGTTATTAATAGTGTCACTGTCACTCATGTATAATACAAGTGAAAGATTGCAGAGACACTCACTTCTCACCAGCCAAAATGAACCTGCTGTGAAATATATTGCCACTGTGCACTCATTGATACTGTGACAGCTTATTGCTGGGACACTAATGTATGAAAGCATTTTACAATTTTCAATGAAATAAAACAAAAGTTAGGAATTTTGCTTTTTCCTGACAGGATTTACTGACTTTTCTGCAGCCAAAGATGTTCCGTCTTCTCAATTATGCCTTTCTCTTCTAGTCAACCGACAATTAAATGTCCATCTCAATTAAAAACACGCCTATCCTCAAAAAATGTGTTGAATAATTGCGTTTAGTGCAGACAAGTGCAATTCTCAACGAAGGACTAGGGATGGCCATCATTGCTATCAATGATGATAGTGCAACTGCCCATTGATGGTGGCCTACTATGCAATGGATGAATATCGATGGTTTTATCTATTGATGGTCATCAATTTTCTTTGACTGATTGGGCTGTATCAGAACCTGGGGTTGAGGCTTCCAAAGGTGCCAGGGCGGCTATACTCCATGCCCTGGCCCCTCAGGGGAGGAAAAAAACTATTCTGTTATGCTTGCCACCGATGGCGGGAAAACATCTGGTTCTCCCCCATCAACGGCAAAGATATTCTACATTAGGAATCATCAATGGTCAATGGCCCTCCCTATGAAGGCCTATCCCCGGCTGTTACCTGGGGATGGTGGTACATGTTCTATAGTAGAAGTCTTTTAGTTTATGTGAGTATAAACGTATTTATTATTGTTGAAATCTGTAGAGCGCCACTGCACAGGCGCCATGATACTCCTTAGGGTAAGGCATTCGTTCCTTAACCAAGATGGGCACTTGTTGGTGTTCTATGCATGCGCGGCACCATCTTATCACTGTGTTAGAGCACCACAGTGGAACATAGACGTGTTCTACTTAGCTAGGTGAGACCCTGTAATTATGTGGACAGTCAGTGGATCCAGTATTGGTCGACAGGCAAAAGGTCCACACATGAAAAAAGGGCGACATGCAATAGGACGAAAAGGTCAAAAGGTCTACACAAGCATCAAGCTGACATGGAAATGGTTGACATGGAAAATTTTGAAATGAGTTTTTCATGTCCCCCTTAAAAAAAATTTTTTTTTCATACTTAACATCAAAAACATCAAAGAGACGTTGTGAGTGCGGACAGGTCCATGTGACATTATGTCACGCCGTCGTCGCACAATGCTCCTCTGGGAATATTTTGGTATCTTCATGGGACCCATTGGGACTTGCCGGGCCCTAGGCAGGCGCATAAGTTGCCTTGTGGAAAATCTGCCACCGTCCATGCCTAGAAGCGAAGAAAAAGACCTGATTTTATGTATTTAGGGAAAATTTGAATCCCAAAGGGTCGTATTATAGTAATAATAATAATAATAAGAAGAACAACAAGAAGAAGAATCATCATCACCACCACCTATTAAACATTATACATATGCTTTGTATGACTTTGATGAGCATAGAGACTTGCTCATACATGTGAGGTTTTGTTTTATTCTGGGCGTTTCTCATGGCCTCTGGGGCGCTGTGCTATTGGGTGTTAACTAAGAAATATATTTCACATAGGGATGGCCATCGGTGCAGTTGCCATGGATGGTGATACTGCAACCAGCCATAGATAGTAACAAACTATGTGATGGATGACAATCAATAGTTTTACCTATCAATGGTCATCCATTTTCTTTGACTGACTGACCCGCTGGCCAATCAGAACATGGGGACGGGGCTTCAGATTTGCACCTTGAAAAAAAAACAAAGGCAAAATATCGGTTTTGCTGTTCCATCAATGGAGGGAAACCATCTGGTTCTCCCCCATCGATGGCAAAGGTATTCAACATCGGCCATAAACCATCAATGATTTAGAATCACCGGTGGTTGATCGCTAATTTCACATCCTCTCAGGGAGGAAGTCAGTTGGCGGCTTCCAGCATGTTCCCACAAATACATATTTAGAGACATAAGCGTACCAAAACCCCTTATAAAATATACAATAACTTAATAAAGCGTCATTAAAATATCCTTGTCTTATACATTTTACTTTTATAGCCTTAATTAAACTCATTTATTCTGACACACCCTGCACAGATTCTGGAGCTGCAATAGCTGGTGATGCCGTTAAAGACTGATACACTTCATAGTACACACTTAGGTACTTATGTTCCAGAATATAGATATTTATATGCAGATTAAACATAGTCCACGCTATGTTTGATTCTCCTTCGGTGTCAGACCTGCAATATACAAAACATAATCTTCTTTTGATTAGAATTTTGCTGAAGTTACATAAATATGAGGCTGGATCTCACCGCTGGAGTCTAAATATCTTATTTTCCTAGTGATTAATCACCCACTTGACTTTCCCGGCTCCTGAGAAGTGCTGGAGGACTGCAGTGTGGGGAGGGGGACTGGGGAAGGCGCCGTAATAACTGTGTGAGCTTGTGCGCTTCCATCTCAGCACATGCCGGGAATAATACACTGTTGTGCAGGAGTTCTAAAAGCTCAGGAAATGACCTGCGTTTGGGAAAAGCGTCGAGGGCATCTTCTACATTAGGATCATTCAGAGAGAGGTATCTTCTACATTATGATCATTCAGAGAGAGGTAGTATGTGTCACGGATAATTCATTTTCTTAAAGGATGCTGATGACAGTTGGTCATTGTGGTCAATGCCAGCAAATTGGGCAATCGCGGCGCCCAGCGTGGCTTTGCCGTACACAATGTAAATCAGACTGGATCAGATGTGATTTGGGATGTAATAAATCACAAGGGGGGGAGGGGGATCTCACTGATGAGAGCGTGCGGCTGGGTTGTCATTGGAAGTGTAGAAGCCGGTGCTATATTTATTTACCAGTGCGCAATCACCACTGGGAACAGGACAGTAATAGAACAGTCATAAAACAAGACAGACAAAGGGGTACATTTACAGTAGGAAAGCTAAAACTGAAGAGGGGATGTTGCCCATAGCAACCTCAGATTCTGTCTAGCATTTCTCCCAGAATATAATATATAATTTGATTGGCTGCGATGGGCAATATCATTTCTTTGTCAGTTTTAGAAGCTTTAGTAAATTTACCCTAAAGAGGTAAGAGGGTCCTGCTCGCAAGCTTATTGGGCATACACACGGGGATCTGACAAGATTGGGTTGCTCCACATGTATGGCCCTGCACGGGAACATATGGTATGGGTCATGCTGCTCCGACCAGCGGCTTTCCGAGTCATTTTCATCAGTGATCATCTCTGGTCGCTGATGAAAACGGGACACTGAGCAATATATTGCCAGCGATCATATTGCTCCGTGTGTACACAGCTTCAGAGATGTAACCTTTTCCATCCTGATGGGCATCAACAACTCTTCTTCTGAGGTCCCCAGAAATCTCCTTTTTTCATGGCATGATACACTTACACAAAAAGGCCGTTATTCTAGTTGATTCGGACGGATGCATATTTCGGACAGGAACCGAGTGTTCTTAGCCCCGCCTACTGTACGGATCGCTCACACCGTCCAAATGCGGTAAGACGCCGAGCGTATGGACCGCAAGAGTATGTTTCATGTGAACACCTCCCCCATCTGTGGAAACACCATGGGCCCAACACAGACAGGTGTATGCCGGTCACACCAGGAGCCCACCACAGACAGGTGTATGCCGGTGACACCAGGAGCCCACCACAGGCATGTTTATGCCGGTCACACCAGGAGCCCACCACAGACAGGTGTATGCCGGTCACACCAGGAGCCCACCACAGACAGGTGTATGCCGGTCACACCAGGAGCCCACCACAGACAGGTGTATGCCGGTCACAACATGATCCCACCACAGACAGGTGTATGCCGGTCACACCAGGAGCCCACCACAGACAGGTGTATGCCGGTCACACCAGGAGCCCACCACAGGCATGTTTATGCCGGTCACACCAGGAGCCCACCACAGACAGGTGTATGCCGGTCACACCAGGAGCTCACCACAGACAGGTGTATGCCGGTCACACCAGGAGCCCACCACAGGCAGGTGCATGCCGGTCACACCAGGAGCCCACCACAGACAGGTGTATGTTGGTCACACCTTGGGCCCACCACAGACAGTTGTAAGCCGGTCACACAATATATACAACTGTGGTGTTCCCTAGCCACTGCAGCCAAGGTATATACAACTGTGGTGCTCCCTAGCCACTGCAGCCAAGGTATATACAACTGTGGTGCTCCCTAGCGAATGCAGCCAAGGTATATACAACTGTGGTGCTCCCTAGCCACTGCAGCCAAGGTACAGTATATACAACTGTGGTGTTCCCTAGCCACTGCAGCCAAGGTATATACAACTGTGGTGTTCCCTAGCCACTGCAGCCAAGGTATATACAACTGTGGTGCTCCATAGCCACTGCAGCCAAGGTACTGTATATACAACTGTGGACGGTGTGCCCTAGCCTCTGCAGCCAAGGTATATACAACTGTGGTGCTACATAGCCACTGTAGCCAAGGTATATACAACTGTGGTGTTCTCTAGCCACTGCAGCCAAAGTATATACAACTGTGGTGCTACATAGCCACTGTAGCCAAGGTATATACAACTGTGGTGCTCCCTAGTCACTGCAGCCAAGGTATATATAACTGTGGTGCTCCCTAGCCATTGCAGCCAAGGTATATACAACTGTGGTGCTTCCTAGCCACCACAGCCAAGGTATATACAACTGTGGTGTTCTCTAGCCACTGCAGCCAAAGTATATACAACTGTGGTGTTCCCTAGCCATTGCAGCCAAGGTATATACAACTGTGGTGTTCCCTAGCCATTGCAGCCAAGGTATATACAACTGTGGTGTTCAGAGGCAGAACTCTGGGAGGCAATAGAGTCATCTGCCGCCGGGCTCCTGCTCCCAAGTGGGCACCTCTCCTCCCCTGTGAGTTTGAATCAGTTAATTGAAAGCCGTTGATATCACTTCTGTAGCTGACTCCCCCTCCTAGCAGGACCATAGATGTCACAGTATCTTTATTCTAAACATAATATTCATGACATACACACATGCATACATATATTTATATAAGATGGTGTGTGTTCGTTGGGGGGCACCAATATTTATCTTGCCTCCGGGCAACTGGGACAAACTTATGCCACTGGTGGTGTTTCCTACACCTTGGTATAAGATATGGAAATACATATGTGCAAATATACCTCAGGCGCGTTGGTCCCAGTGCAGGGCTCTCTGTTCTCCTTTATATGCTGCATCCTATTGGAGGTCTTTTATACACCCCAAAACTTGTGAGTGTGTAGCAGAAAGTATATTTACCCAGTAGCACTGCGAGAGGGGGGTACTAATTCCCTGGGCCCAGGCCTGATGGAGGGGGCCGAGTCCAGTTATTACCTGGCTTCAGCAGCTCTGCACGGCCAAGCACATGTTGCTGTGTGCTGGGATGCAGTGTATCCAGGGAGGTGCTTAAAGTACTCCCACATCATCGCTGGCCAGGGGGGGAAATTGCTCAGTGTGTATGCACTGAACGATCATCGCTGTCCATACACTCTGGGCAAAATCGCCTAGTGTGTATGCAGCTATAGTTAGTATGCGGGGAGTCCCATCATCTGTCAGTGCACGGATCAATCCATGTCATGTAGACACCATACTCTGTTATGTCATGTACTCTGGGTGTTGCTGCTGGATCTTAGCCCAAATTAAGATGCACCAGTCTCTGGCTAGTAGAGCATAATATGGGCCACTCATGTTTTACATCGGTTCCCATTGATAGGTTAAAAGTCAATAAGTGGACCACTATTGGTCGACAGGTAAAAGTCCGACATGATCAAAAGGTCGACAGGCACATTCCTGGTTTGACCTTTTCACCGTCGATCAAAAGTGTCCGACCTAATGACGTCAGTGCCCGCCCCGTCTTTTGCGAATGCAATAAAAGTCAGTTTAGAGACTGACGTTTATGTCTGATTGCAGGAGAATTCACTCGATGGTCGGCTAGAACCAAGCCTGTCAGTGTACCTAGGGTTGGGAATGCCTGCAATACACTATAATCCATAATAATATTGTATACCAATAAAAGAGTGCTTGGTGTATTGTAGGCAGAACCCACAACGGCTTCCAGCTGATTCACCGCCTATACTTTGTCCTCTATCTTTTCAATTATTTACAGTGTTCAAAAATGGAACCCGTAAAAGATCAGTAACTCTGGCATAGCTCCGTAATGTCCAATTAGTTGATATTACATTAACCTCAAGCAAAGCTACAATAGTAAGGGATCAATACGGCTACAAATATATTGCACATTATTGTAATACCTACTTTTATTTTTATAGGGGAAAATGCCATACACTGGGGGGAGGGGGGTAACAAGATTATAGCACAGGGACACTGTAATATAGTCCATCACAAAATAATAACACTATGACAGCACAATAACACATTAGAGATAAGAGAAGTCGATATAATGATGTGAGGTACAGAAAACAGAGCCAGCTTACATCAACAATCCTTATCAGATCCTGGTAATAGACAACTAAATGACACAAACAGTGGAGTGTTTTCTGCAACAAGTCATGGAGAGCATATTGTCGCTACAGTATGTGCTGGAAGCCTGCATGCAAACTTCTCATCCACTGTTTAGGTGGCGGAAATGAGATGGGATGTAAAGGACAATTAAATAACATATTCACATTACTTATCCATAACTAGCTGAGGTACCAGCTGTTGCTCGGGTTTAGTTGTACAATTAAGCATTACTTGCATTTTATCCTTCTTTTGTTTTGAGCTTAAAGGTGTGACCGGCATACACTTGTCTGTAGTGGGCCCATGGTGCGACCGGCATACACCTGTCTGTGGTGGGCCCATGGTGTGACCGGCATGCACCTGCAGGGGCGTAACTATAGCACCGCTGCCCCCGCGAGCGCGGGGGGGGGGGGGCGCTATGCATGTGTGGGCGCCGGGGGCTGCAGTGCTATAGTGACGTTACACCCCGCCGCCCGCCGCACCATCCCCAGTCTTTACCTGTGCAGGTGGGGGGGACGCTGCGAGGCGGCTGGGGGGACGGACGCTGCGGGGGACACAGCTGCGGCAATTACTTATAGCTGAGCCGGGCAGGGGGAGCCGCGAGCTGTCTGTACTGAAGAAGAAAAAAAAAGCCCATACAATGAATGGGCAGCCTGTGATTGGCTGCTGAGCGCTCTCTCAGCCAATTGCTGACTGGCTGAGAGAGCGCTCAGCCAATCACAGGCTGCCGATTCATTGTATGGGCTTTTTTTTTTTCTCCTTACGTACTGACAGTGAAAGCTCCTGGCTCCCCCTGCCCGGCTCAGCTGTAAGTAATTGCCGCCTCTGTGTCCCCCGCAGCGTCCGTCCCCTCAGCCGCCTCACAGCGTCCCCCCCCACCTGCATTGACGGCTACCTGGGGGAGCGGCAGGCGGGGGAGGGGGGGGGGGGCGGCGGGCATCGGGGCGGGTGAGTGGCTGGGCGCCCTCCCTTTAATGGCGGGGGGGCGCCCAAAATGTAGTTACGCCACTGTGCACCTGCCTGTGGTGGGCTCCTGGTGTGACCGGCATACACCTGTCTGTGGTGGGCTCCTGGTATGACCGGCATACACCTGTCTGTGGTGGGCTCCTGGTGTGACCGGCTGACACCTGTCTGTGGTGGGCTCCTGGTGTGACCGGCATACACCTGTCTGTGGTGGGATCATGGTGTGACCGGCATACGCCTGTCTGTGGTGGACTCCTGGTGTGACCGGCATACACCTGTCTGTGGTGGACCCTTGGTATGACCGGCATACACCTGTCTGTGGTGGACCCATGGTGTGCCTGGCATACACCTGTTTGTGGTGGGCTCATGGTGTGACCGGCATACACCTGTCTGCAGTGGGCCCATGGTGTGTCCGGCATAAAGCTGTCTGTGTTGGGCCCATGGTGTGACCTGCGGCCTTGGGATTGCAGGAGTTAGTGGCTATGAACCCAATCAATGTGCTCTACCTCCTCTGTGTTATGCAACTTTGCCATATGTTGCTTACCTGACCCAATGCTGCATGTCAGGGGGCGGGGACAAGGCTGATGTCACAAAGCCCCACCCCCAATCTACACAAACTCCATGATTTGCTGGTCCGCGGGGAGGGCGTGTGGATAAAATGATGTGAAAGGATGTGATTTGCATAATTTTAGGTCCCCCCCCCCCCATGCAGACCTGCAGGTGGCAGGCAGCAGCTTTCACAGCTGTGAAATGGGGGAGTGGCCTATCAGCCACAGGCGTCCACAAGCCCTACCCCGTCCCCCGAGGTCACACCCCTTTTCAGGATCACATGACATGGGCCTTGCACAAGAGTCCTGACCCTGGCCAAGAGTTGGGAGATATGAGTGTGCTACATGTACTGTATGAGGCTAATATAGTTGCCAATGTATTTTATTTTTGTGACCTGTGGGGACCAGTGTAATTGTTTTTAATATTGAGGCCAATAGGTATGTTTTTTTCCTATAGGGGGCCAATGTGTTTTGACCTGTGGGGATTTCATAGTGTTCCTCTGCAATTTCAAAATCTTATTTAGTGTGCCGCTAGGTAAAAAGATTGAAAATCACTGCTTTACACTATAAAAAAATTCCTTGATACAGAGTTGCGCTGAACCTTAGATCCTCAGAGTAAGACTTTTATAGTGGAGTCTTCATTATATTAGGCTTCTAGTTTAGAAAACAAACAGCCTTCATGAAACATATATTGGGGGAGATGCTCTAACATTCCCGGCGAATGTGTCAGTTTACCGTTTTTTTCCCCGCTGTAATTACGCGGCGATATCCCTTTAATCTTCTCCATATTCTCTATAATTTTGATTACCACATTCACTTTGCGGTATTGTCCCCCTGCGCGATCTCCGGTTTTTCTTTTTTTATCTTATGCGCATGCGCCCGCTCTGAGCTGTGCGGACATGCGCACAGGCTTCATATGGGCACCACCTGTGCCTGTCCCGCGATTGGCTAGATTTTTACAATAATTTGTTATGCTGCTGATATCAAAACAATACAAAAAAACACAACATAAACCAAAATTTAATAAATAAAATAAAGAATAAAGGCACCACAACGTCACTGCAAAAAACCCCACTAATTTCTAAACTATATTACTACCTCTTCGCAACCCCGAAGAGGCGAATTAGAAAGAGGCTTTGATTAGCGCGGCGGGGCTTAGAGCATAAGGTGCGCGCGCCTTTCCAATACAAAGCTATGGAGAGAGAAGCTCGCACCGAAAAGGAGAGGAATGCGAAAGTGCTGAGAAACGCACTAACCTGCCGGATGAAAGAGCATACAGAGAAGAGACAGTAGCGCCGTTAAAGACGGCTCACCGCTGCGGTAAGCTTTAGAGAATCTCCCCCATTGTGAGGTCTTAAAACTTTACTTAATTAAGATTTAAAAAAAATAAAAAATTATTTAAAAAAATTCTTGAATTATCGTCATATTGGCCCTTATTCTGATCGGTGCGGCCGGATCCGAATATGCGGCCAGGACCGTGCGTCCTAAACCCCGCCTTCCATACGGATCGCCAACTCCGTCCGAACGCAGTAAGAAGCTGGCCGAACGGACCGCACGTGTATTTCTGATGAATACACCTCCTCCATCTCAGGGAACCTCCCCCATCATTCGATGGTCGCAGACCATCGAATGCAGGACCGAGTGGCCAGGCAGCTCCCGCAACCTCAGACCACACGGGCATTTCTCCGTGCAAAAGCAGGGATCTGGGTGGGCAGCTGACATCCGGCGATGTCATATGTCCGCCCCCTACACGTGCGTCACGGCCGCATTACCATACGTACGGCCAGCGTTTGCATGGGAACGCCCATGAAACGCGGGGTGTAAACATATGGTAATGAGCCCAAACAGCCCTTCACACCCCTCTCCACCCCCTGTTCGTAGTGTTCACATTTCATGCGGAATGTGGCCGTGCGTTCCGCTCGCACATGCGCAGAGACGCCTCTGCACATGCGCAGACACAAAACATCGGCGGCACGAACGCACGCGGATATTACCGCACCAACCAGAATAAGGGCCATTGTTATGTGAACTGAACCCCAACAATTAGGCTCCTCTGTAGAGATGATGAGCAGAGTTGCTGTGTAATTGAGCACAAATTGAATTGTGTACCAGAAGAGGCTATTTCACAGTGATACAAAGTGCAACAGATCCAATCTGAGGAATGATATTCTACTCTGTGAATTTCAGCCTATTTCAGGTTGGCACATAAATGCAAAATCTCTCTCTAATGAGCAAAACCATGTGCACTGCAGGTGGGGAAGATGTAATGTGCAGAGAGAGCTACATTTGGGTGGGATGTGTTCAAACTGAAAACTAAAAGGGTAAAAATAAAGCAGCCCATATTTACCCTGCACAGAAACAAAATAACTCACCCAAATCTACCAGTAACTCTCTCTGCACATGTAAGATCTGCCCCACCTGCAGTGGAACATGGATTGTCCATTAACTGTCTAGTCCGGGGATTTGCTCGGTGGGGGGAGGGACATGCATTTGGCGAGCAGGTAGGAATTGGGCCCTTAGTAACATGCCTAAAAGCGCACATTCCATATTTACGTATGACCTAATCATTGATTATCGGAACTATACTGCAAAGCTGACTGATTCCTGCTCAATATTTATGTTTGATTAGAAGTTCAGACGTGCTTCTCCAGTCAAGCATTGTTTTAAAGAGTTCTATGAAATAAATGTTTACTAAAATTGCACAGTCTAAGGATTTATTAAAATGGCTTACTAGTCCATTTCCTTACACAGAAAATCAAACAAGTACAGTATAAGACTGCTGAAATCAGTACTTTTTTTTTAACACATCACATCAATTTACTTTCACAGGAGTTTCACCTTAACAAATGCTTATGCTCAAAAAGGTAGTATATTAATATGATTGATTTTTTCCCTTGTATGAACTGCTGATATAATACCAGTAAGCTAGGACAGTGTATTAGTTAAATCTCAGTTCAGCCCAGGGTTGCCTACCCTCCCGGAATGGCCGGGAGTCTCCCGAAAATCGGGTCCCTCTCCCTGCCCCCCCGAAAAGGTGGACAACCCTCCCGGAATCAGGGGGACCCCCAAAGGGGACAGAGCTAAAATGTCACAATCGCGTAATTTTAGCTCCGCCCCTCCACGGAGATCCGTGAATTAGTCTATTTTACATCCTGGGGGTGGGGCTTAATGACGTTACGGTCAATTCCCGCCCCCCGATCGGCTGCTGAAAGTCTCTCCGGGCTTCTCCCGGAGAGGAGAATATAAAAGTCGGCAACCCTGGTTCAGCTGTTAAAGAGTTCAACTGTCATTGCTGCACTGTCATTTCTATTGTCACACTAGTTCCCCCTCGGGTGGTCTCCATTCAGTGATGTAGTTAGGGGCCGAAGCGGCCATGATCAATTTGGTGCCCTAGGCAAGATTTTCTCTGATGCTTCCCTTTAAGTTGGGTTTTCTCCCGCACTGAAGCCGCATGTACGTGATAAAGAGACATGGTGTCACTGAAAGGCGAGGCCTCATGGTGCTGTGCTCCCCATCCGCTTTAAAATAATGCACACATTTGGAAAATCCTCAAAACACATGAATCCAGCCAACCAGAAATGGGTTGACAGTCAGTACTGTAGGTGGACCCCATGCAGTTGACATACAGAAGGTTGGGTGGGTCAAAAGGGTAAATACTGGAGTTGATCAACGTGAAAAAGGTAGATACCACGGAAAGTCAACATAAAAGGTTGACAGGTACAAAAGGTTGAAATGCAAATGGTCGACACAAAAAGAGGTTGACACAATTTTATTGGGTTTTGTTGGTGTCATTTGGTATGTTTAACCACATTTAACCCAATTGAATGGAAACATGTATGTTTGTGGCCCTGGAGAGACAACGGGCCCAATTTAGATGGATAGCCATGGCTGGCTGTTTGCAAGGTGATGGACAGCTGAGGACGTACGTAGGCAGCACCCCAGCATTGTCTTGGAGTGTCGCCTAAAAATGCAGGAGGGCCTGACCTTAGGAGGGAGGACCGCTGACGTCAGCAGTGGCCTCCATCTCCCCACAATAACCACAGCGCTGAAGTCTAGACTTGATCGGTGGCTGCCAACCCTTCGGTAGTAAATGAGGCCTGAACTAGTCCCAAAGTACCTTTGCGACAAGTGTGTAATCTGTAAGGTTTAGGATTATGGGGGGAACATATACAGGGCTCATAGCAAGCTATCATTTTCAATTACCCTTCATTGTAGAAGATTGGTGCGGTCATTTCTAGTATGTCCTATTCTTTAATGCCTCTACTGTATTTAAATGTTACTATAGTGATAGTTATGTTGCTGAGCGGACAGAAACGCTCCTGTACCTGATCTATTGATTGTGCTGCCAGAAGCTATTTAACAAAACATATTACGTCGGTGACTCTGCTGATGTTACTTATGGCCAATTATAAAAACTAATCTCCTTTACTCCTGATGGTTCAGCAGGTATCTAACCAGGCACCGCCGGCAGACAGAGGCTACACATAGATATAGCACTGCAGAATGGCTTCTATCCTGACTGTGCTATGGGGCCGAGGATCACACGTAGGGATCCGAATTCGGCCCCTGCCACGATGGTTGGGTTTTGCGGATGCGCATTTCTGCTCATGTCGAGTACCGGACTGCGAATGGCCGAAGATCGGATGGAGGGACGGGGGCGGTGGCAGCACTGGGCCATGGGAATGCCCAGCATTTTATGGGTGTCCCAATGTTAACGCTGGGCACGCGGGAGGGCCGTTGCCTGCCGGGGGCAGACAGCTGACGTCACATGACGCCAGCCACCCGCCCTGTCTTCGTCCTGTTGGCCACAAATATAAGTCAGTCTCAATTGATTTATATTTGCCAGGTGTCCATAGTCAATAGTTCGTCACCATATAGTTGACATGCATTACAGTAGGTTGACAGGGTCAATAGGTCGACATAGAAATTTGCAACACAAAAAAAAGGTCAACATATTTTGTTCTATTATTCTTAGGTGTCATTTTGTATGTTTAACCACAGGTGACCCCAATTAATGGCGTTGTGTACCTTCACAGGCTTGATTATCTTGCCATGCTTTGGTCAAGGTTGCCCGCTCTGCTACCGCTGTGTAACCTCCCCACAGATTACTGTTCTCCAGGCCTAACCAATTTAATGCCCTATGCAAGATTTTGGCTGGTGCCCACTAGTAACGCCTGCCAGTTCTGCCTCTGACCCATCATAGCACTCATTACTCAACAGCACAGATGAAAACAGCAGCCATGGCCAGGGCCGGTGCAAGGCACCGGATCGCCCCAGGCGAGTCGAGGTGGGGACGCCCCGGTGCCGGGGGGTGGGGGCGGGAAGTACCTGTTGCACCGTCTGGGGAGCGGGCAGGGGGGTCCATGCTGGCGTCTGACAGGAGCCTGCAGTGGTTTCCTTGCCGCGCGGGTACCTGCGGCGCTGTGTATAAAGCTGGCGACGACGAGGGGGGCCCTGTAGTGAATAAGAAATAACTAGCGCTATGCGGCAGCGCGGGAAGCGCTTCTGTTTCGAAAACACTGGCCACACGCTGATTGGCTGAATCTCAGCCAATCAGCGTGCGGCCAGTGTTCTCAAACCCGGCGGCGCTTCCTGCACTGCCGCATAGCCCGGCGGATATTGCTAGTTATTTCTTATTTACTGCAGGGACCCCCCACTGCCGCCAGCTTTATACACAGCGCCGCAGGTACCCGTGCGGCAAGGACACCACTGCAGGCTCCTGTCAGAAGACGGCGCAGCAGGTACCCCCTTTGCACGGGGGGCGAGGGGCGACCTGCCGCCCTCCAGTGGCCAGCGCCCTAGGCAAATACCTAGACCTGCCTAGTGGTGGCGCTGGCCCTGGCCACGGCACTCAGCACCCAAAGCAATCCTCATCCACAGAGCCGAAACTAGACATTGTGCTGCTTATTTTCTGCTTAGTGAGCATATTTTTCATCTAGCTTTTTTTTTTTTCTCTGCCCATCCTCTCCCCAGCCATGCCCTCTATCCCTGGCACACAGCCAACATCCACCTTATCACATCCCATCACCCTACTTCTCTGGTCACCCCACACCCGCTACCAACACCATCTTGATGGTCCAAATGATCCCATTCTGTTCCTCTTCTCCCACTATCATCCTCTCTTCACTCCTGTTTGACTTCTCCCTTTTACCCTTAGTCCTAACTTTTCCTCTACTCTGCCGCACTCTTCCCTGCTCTCTGTGTGGTCCAACTATGGGCTTTTCCTCCATTCGTCAGGAGCTGAAGTCTGCTCCAGATGTGTACACAGATTGTGCTCGGGATGGCCATCAATATTACCATCGATGGTGATGGTGACATTCCATCAATTGCAGGTAACTATTGTGTGCATTAACATCAAAAGACCGAGATGATTTGTATATCTGAAAACCCACTGCGAAATCTACTGTTGTGTATGTTTAAAATATATAAAGCTCAGCTGTGCTCCCTATGTAGGGAAGATGCAATATTGGTGTATTGGTGCCTTCTATATGTCAATGTCATACCCCGGCTTCAAAGTTAGAGGTATGTTTCTTCTTGAGCAGCTTCCTCCTACTTCAAAGCTTGCTTGTCTAAAGCCCTTCAGGACAAGATAAGACTCCCTTAGATGGATAATGGATAGAGGTCTTAAGTCATCCAGTGGTGGCGTTTCTTTGCAAGTAGGGGTCTATGGGCATGTTGTGGCATTTCTTTTGCAAAAGTGGTCTGAGAGCATGTTGAGGATTTTCTTGGCAAGTGGGGGTTTGAGGACCTGTATTGGCATTTCTTGGCAAGAGTGGTCTGAGTGCATGTGGAGGAATTTCTTGGAAAGTGGGGTCTGAGGGCATGTAGTGGCATTTGTTGGCAAGAGTGGTCTGAGGGCATATGAAGAAATTTCTTGGGAAGTGGGGTCTGATGACCTGTGGTGGCGTTTTTTTTTTGCATTAGTGGTCTGAGGGCATGTGGAAGAATTCTTGGCGAGTGGGGTCTTAGGGCATGTTAAGTAATTTCTTGGCAAGAGAGGTCTGAGGGCATGTGGTGGCATTTTTGGGCAAGTGGGGTTTGAGGGCATGTGAAGGAATTTCTTGGAAAGTGGGGTCTGAGGGCATGTAGTGGCATTTCTTGGCAAGAGTAGTCTGAGGGCATATTAAGAAATTTCTTGGCAAGTGGGGTCTGATGAGCTGTGGTGGTATTGTTTTGGGCATGAGTGGTCTGAGGGCATGTGGAAGAATTCTTGGCAAGTGGGGTCTTAGGGCATGATAAGGAATTTCTTGGCAAGAGGGGTCTAAGGGCATGTGGTGGCATTTCTTGGAAAGTGGCATCTGAGGGTTTGTAGTAGCATGCATTGCCAATTAGGGTTTGGAGGCATGTGGTGACATTTCTTGGCAATGGGGGTCTTAGGGTATGTGGTGGCATTTCTTGGCAAGAGTTGTCTGAGGGAATGTGGCGGCAATTCTTGTCAAGTGGCGTCTGGAAGCATCTGGTGGCATTCTTTGGCAAGTGTGGTTTGGGGGCATGTGTTGGCATTTCTTGGCAAGTGGGGTCTGGGTGCACGTGAGGGGCATGTGCAGCCATTTTGGGGTACGTGCCATACAAAGGTAGTTGAAATCAAGAGCGACATGCAGCCCTTTCCAGCTTGGAGGGCCACCCATGAAGCCTTCGATGTATATCCAATTACCCATCACTGCCGTAATGTGTACATTTCAGTATAATAACCTGCTGTACACAAAGACACTGTACAGTTATACATTTACACCACAGCCCACAAGGTTACATACATAAACAAATCATTTTTACACCATTCCTTTATATTCCATTAGAGCTGACACATTTCCCAGGAACGTGTTCAACATTATGCTGTTAATGGTTGTGTATTTATGTTTAATCACCCAGTAAATGTTATCTACAGCCCATCAGCATTAACTAAAGCAGATTTTGTGCAATTATTTATTTTTCAGTGCCTCTATGATAAATAAACCCTGCGGTGTAGAAGTCACTAAGTGCCATTAGCTATAAATAACACGGCGCTCCAGCCAGCAATTCCCATGTATGGTGTCTTACAGCTTAGTAGACATGCCCCATCTATTGCGGAGATGAAAGTTCTGTATGTATGACGCACTGACTGAATAATTCCAATGGCCATGTCTCTCAGGAGCCACACAAAGCCTCTATTAGCATGTCTCAGTCCTTTCTACCCTTATAATCAGCATTATGCCTGCTTCACGGACACCATCAGGAATGCAGCACAGTCCTTTAACGCGGCACAGGGGTCCTGAAAACTTAATATGGCGGTATACTTTAGACGCCTCGTGGCTCACATCAAACTGCATCTCTGTTGTGTCAATCAGTCATAAGAAAAGAAGGACGGATGGATAGACAGATATTTAGTCGTACAGAAAGAAGACAAATATATAGATAAAATTAAAGTTTTAGGGCTGACAAAACCGGTGTGATACCCTTCCTCCAAGTAGCTGCAGACGATCCAGCACCCGATGTCTGATGGCGTAGGACCTGAGTATGAGGGAAATTTACTAAGATGCGTTGAAGATGGGATGTTTCCCATAGCGACCAAATAATTTGTATTTCTCATTTATTTAGCACCTTCTAGAAGAAAATAGAAAGAGGGGGGTATTCCATGTGAGATTCCAACTGTCGGAACGTCCCGACAGTCGGAATCCCATTTTCGTTTGCGGCCAGTCCGCCTCCAACTCAACAGGCGGCAAGTGGCAAAAAAGTGGGCGTGTCAGCGAAAACTAGAGACGTGCAGGTTCTGATTTACTCTGATTTCAAAGCAGGATCTTATTGGCTATCCCAAATCACATGACAGTTGTTGACAGTTGATAGCCAATAAGATCCTGCTTTGAAATCAGAGTAAATCAGAGCCTGCACATCTCTAGCTAAAACGGCCATGCATTGTCGAGAAACGGTCATGAATTCGACAATCCACGGGCGTTTCGATAAAACGTGTTTTAAAGTTGGATCTGTTTTGCCATTCTTCACCATGAATGCTGTCGGAAACGGCAGCATTGAATAGGCGGCGGCGGACGCTATTTCCCCTGTCGGAAATAGTGCCTGACAATGAATACCGGCCAGAATAAGATTAGTTGCTATAGGCAACATCTTATCTTCAATAGAACCCTCATCTTAGTAAATAAACCCCTACATCTCTGAATTAGGCCCCTATTATGGAATGTGCAGCCCAAGATGATTAGTGACACCCTACCAGTGTCAGCCCCATAAACTACCAAGCTTCACCTCATTATAACGCACCACTGCTGGCTTTGTTTCCATGGAAGCTGATATATTACACCTACTGTAGCTGGTTTATTGTTGATGTAGGAACAAGAACACAAAACTTTATTTCGTGTGTTTCCTTGAGGGGGAAGAAGGTGGTTTCTTCTCACCTGAGAATATTTGGGTTGCTATGGCAACAATGGGTGGGCACTCCAGAACTCAGTCCATCAATCTCCTGTTCGTGAATTTTGTTTCCATTAACAGGCTGAGCGCTGAAGTCAGACAGCGGAATAAATAGCTTCACGTGTGTTTTATCTGTCCTTGCTTGGACATAGAGATGGGTACGATGGGTTTAGTGAGCCGTGTCATCAAACACACCCCATGGCTCTGAAATGGGAATTAACCAATATGAGACTGGGGCACTGTGCAGTGTTATGGCAAAAAAAACCAACAATTTTTACTTTTACTGCTACAGTATTTGATCATTTAATAAAAGTATAGTTTTATTTTTATTATTTGTTAAGTATCCTGCTGAATAGACAGGATGACTCAATTACAGTGGTATTTTAAAATAATTAGTTGTTTGTATTGTATTATTATACCCTCTTGTAGTACCTTTGCTTGTGGTTATGTTTTATACAATGAGGGTGTCTCAGGGCCTGATTCAGGCCCACTTGCTAGACAGGATACACCTACGCCACCCCGACGCAGGCCCCCTACCCTCTTCAGAAATAAAAGACAGTCTGAACTGTCTTTTATTTTCCCTGTTGATCCCCCGAAAGATGAGGAGGGAGCTAACGTCTGCCCTTCTGAGCAAACCTGAATTAGGCTCTCAATACTAAGGGCCTTATTCTGATCGGTGCGGCCGGATCCGAATATGCGGCCAGGACCGTTCGTGTGAAACCCCACCTTCCATACGGATCGCCAACTCCGTCCGTACGCGGTAAGAAGCTGGCCGAACGGACCGCACGTGTATTTTTCATGGAATACGCCTCCTCCATCTCAGGGAACCTCCCCCATCATTCGATGGTCGCAGACCATCGAATGCAGAACTGAGTGGTCCACAGCTCCCGCAACCTCAGACCACACGGACATTTTTCCGTGCAAAAGCAGGGATCTGGGAGGGCAGCTGACATCCGGCGATGTCATATGTCCGCCCCCTACACGTGCGTCACGACTGCATTACCATACGTACGCCCAGCGTTTTCATGGGAACGCCCATGAAACGCGGGGCGTATGCATATGGTAATGAGCCCAAATAGCCCTTCACGCCCCTCTCCACCCCCTGTTCGGAGTGTTCACATTTCATGCGGGATTTGGCCGTACGCCCCGCTCGCACATGCGCAGAGACGCCTCTGCACATGCGCAGACACAAAACATCGGCGGCACGAACGCACGCGGATATTGCCGCACCAACCAGAATAAGGGCCTAAGTTATGTGTAGGAGTCTCCTATTTTAATTATTTTTTTTTAAATTAAAGTATTACTTTTATTTATTATTTATCAGTATGTCCCCGTTAGCTCACAATAAGTTTTGGGATGGCGTTTAATATAAGTATATTTTAATTGCATAGCTCTTGTTTCTTTGTCTTAACGGCAGATGACTTGTGATCGACTGATAGAACTAATACAAACACAGCCGCCTTTCTCTCATTTAATGAGCTTGAACCTGGGTCTCCTCAGACCTAAAGTATAAAAGGATGAGTAACACTGCCTTTTTTATGTGAACATGATCTCTGCGGTTGCAGTTGCAATAATTGGATTCCTGGATAGCCTAATGCATTGATTTGAGAAAAATAGGCCAGCACAAAAGAAGCTGTAAAAAGGGTTTAGACTTCATAAAAGAGAAGCCTTTGTACCTCTGTAGTCTTCACTTCCACGATGATTTTCCTAGATTCTGTAGTCCTGTACAGGGCTGTAGTGCGGGGCGTGCAACCAGTAACGCTGCCCAGTGGCGTGTTCATCCTAGTTGCCCGGAGGCAAGATAAATACTGCCCCCCCCCAACACACACACCGCCTTATATAAATGAAGAAAGAAAGAAAGATAACAATCCAGAAAATAATTCTTTGCACCACATTTATTTGAAATAAAGAAAACCGAAGGTTGATTAAGCAAAGAGGTTACACAAACCACTGAAGGGTTCAGACATGCTGTAGCCTTGGTTGTATAGGGTTAAGGATTTGAAGAGGTGAGGAATAGCCAATTAGGGAACAGGGGAAGGAGTAGGCAGGAAGTTAAGTGAACTTCCTCGTTGGAATTTTTCCCCACCCTCCCATCCCTATTTTTTCTACTTCTTGGCGGCGGTAAAGAACAGTCCTTGTTTATATGCAACTGTGTTTAGATAATGGGTGAGCTCTCCCGACATCGATATGTCAGTAGCCCATGCCCCTCGACAGGGGATGGGCTGCACCAGCATACCCGATGGTGAGTTTGATGCAGTGCTTAGCAGGCATACCAGGGATTAGAACCTATAACTTGTCTCACTGGGGGCAGACACCTTACTGATAGAGATATTTGCTCCTGCAATGCAATTGTGCATATTCGGACTATGGGCCTTATTCAGATCTGAGCTCAGTACAAATTTGTTTGGAAAATGGGCAAAACCATGTGCACTGCAGGTGGGGCAGATGTAACATGTGCAGAGAGAGTTAGATTTTTGTGAGTTATTTTGTTTCTGTGCAGGGTAAATACTGGCTGCATTATTTTTACACTGCAATTTAGATTTCAGTTTCAGCACACCCCACCCAAATTTAACTCTCTCTGCAAAGGTTTAATCTGCTCCACCTGCAGTGCACATGGTTTTGCCCATTTGCCAAACAAATTTGTACTGCAATCAGATCTGAATAAGGCCCTATGTGTAATACCATTACTATTAGGCAGAGCTATGTAGTGTAGTAACTTTATATATCTAGAATTGGCATGCTTCCTATGCATGGGCAAATTGCTCAATCAGTAAGGTTTCTGTTTCTAGTGGAACAGATCACAGGCTCTAATACAGGATGTGGCACTTGCAAACATTATGTTTAGAATAAAGAGAGTGTGACATCTAAGGTCCTGCTGTAAGAGGGAGTCAGCCACAGAAGTATTATCGACAGCTTTTAATTAACTGATTCAAACTCGTAGGGGAGGAGAGGTGCCCCCTTGGGAGCAGGAGCCCGGAAGCACAGTACTCCATTGTCATCTAGAATTATGCCTCTGCTCCTGCCGAGGATGGACGCAAAGTCAGAAACCACCATGATGGCACCCCACCACAGTGCTCTATCTTGTGTGGATGCACCATGCCGTAATAGAAGTTGCTTGTTGCATGATGGGAGAGGGGTACAGGACCAGGATGTTCACTTGCAACGGCACTGGTATTGGGTTTATCTGGGACTGTGAAATTCTGGGTATCAGTTGGGGACAACAATGCGAACGCACGCAAGATTTCCATGTAGGTGGGTCATGGGCATGTTGCTGGCTCAGTCTCAGCCTGTCCATATTTAGCCTGTAACATCTGGTAGCTAGGGATAAAACCCTGTCCTGCATTTTTGTAGACAGTTAGGATTATTTGCATAATGTTTTTTTTAATATGCCCCATTTTTCTTAGGAAAGGCCCCGTCTTTTACACTAAGGGGCCTGAATCAGATATAAACAACTGTGCAATGTTTGTTGCCCATTGTGCATGCGTTAGAGACAGTGGCAGATCCACCAAGGGGGGACTAGGGGCAGTCGCACACATCAGGGGCCCCCACACTCCAGGTGGGTGGGTGGCAGGCAGTGGGGTCTGGGCAGCGCAGGGTGGCCAAGGGGTCCCTGCGAGAGGAGGGGGGTGAGAAGAGGGGACCCCACAATTTTTGTTGTCCAGGGCCCCCGCAGACCTTAATACGGCCCTGGTTAGAGATACACAGCGCAGGCACATTGATTGCGCTGTGCAAGGAGGATTCACTTGTGTGTGGCAGGTTGCCGACATTTGGGGGAATTACTAAGGCCTGGTCAGACAACCCTGGCTGTGTTGGTTGCATTGAAATACCGTTTCATGGGCATTCATAAATAAGCCTTTGCAATCTCTTTTGTGACATGATTGAGTGGTAGACCACAGAGATGAACGCAAGTCAGACCAAAGTCTTATTAGAAGACCGACCATCACACATTTCTCCACCTTCACTGACCAGACACGACTGCCCGGTACCTTCACAGTGAAGAACCCGTTATTCTCCCCTGGGGGCCTGCTTCAGTACATCTAGGAGATCAAGTTCTCACATCAGCAGGTGAAGACACTCAGATCAGCTCGTCAGTGTCCCCTACCACCATGCCCTGGGCCATGAATTCTATCAGTGTTTGCAAATGTGTCAGCGATGTGAAGTAAACCCGATTATGGATCTCCTGAGCTGAACTCCTTCATCAATTAGGGGAATACAAGCCACCTACCACTCTCTAACATTCACCCCTGTGCTCTCCTTAATTCACAGACACCAGTCTTGTTCCAGCCATACGGTAAAGAAGGATTGGCGAATAAGACCTCCATAGAGGCCACCATAGTAGGTGCTTGCAAAATGAAAGCAACATTGCCACATACATATCCCACTCTCTGTTAATCTGTGGGGGTTATTTAGACAAGATCGCTGGGCTGCAGATTTGCAGATCGGCAATTATTGAACGACTGTGCATTGCTACAGATGGTAGCGTGCATGCGCAAGGCCATCCTGCAATAAAATCCAGTGTCTTTTTTAATCGCTAGCCTCTCGCAAGTTGATAGACAGGAAGCTGGGGATTTGGGGGTGGTAGCCGGCTGTTTTGTGGGAGTGGCAGGGAGGCCGTGTGATGTTAGCTCCACCCCCGATCAGCCTGTTTCTATCGCATTGGCCAAGAAGGTCCTGGGGTACGCATAGACTGCACACAGTGGAAAAATAAAATGCCCCTGTCATGCTGGTATCCAACGTATCGCATGGTGTAGAAGGGTAAGTCTGCCGGCAGACATCCCTGCACCTTGGAATACCAGGTACTCAAGTTCTTTTGACTTTGTATACTCCCGATAAAGGAGTCACACTCAGCAGTTGCTGCACCAGGAACCACATCAGTACTTGGAATACCAGGTACTCGCGGTCATTTGACTTTAATATACTCCCAACTAAGGAGTCACACCCAGCAGTTTGCTGCACTGGGAACTATACCGGTACTGGACTTATAGGTTTGTCTTGTTTGTGTCCCCCAGTCCCAATATGTTTATGTGGATACCGGTATACACGTCTAGTTTTAGACTTCTAGTTTTAGACTTCCATTAAGATTGTTACAGTGGTAAGCCACCCAAATATCGTTTTTAAAGGTTGTGCTAATTGTGCAAGATACCAGATGATCACTCTTTGTTTTACCAAATTCTGTGTAAGGCACTTTTATCCTTTGTATTAATCTTTATTTATACAATTTCCATTTTGGTTACCAAGCGCAGGGTGTCCCATCCCCACCTGTCTATACTCACATCTATCGGGTATTAAGTAGTGTACACCCAGCAGCTGTAACAAGAATAACAGGTCTGTGGCGCAGTATTCTCACCACCCATTCGAAACCTATGTTGTGTAATGAGGTCCAGGAAGCCTATACTGAAAGATGACGTATTGCACTGTGTGGGGGTATGCACTGCACATGCACCGGTAAGGGTCCCGCGCCTGTGCATTGCACTAATCGTTGGGACATTGCATCCTACTCCACATTACAAGAAGACCTGAATGACCCCTTTTTTTTACGCTACAGCGTTGGAAGACATACAAAACAAACCCGATCATTTACGACAGAGATACCTGTAGGTGGGACAAAGAGTTATCTGAGACTCTTCTATACTGTAAATGGTAGACAATGTGGAACACTGCATGATTCACTGGAAAGCTATTTATTTCTCACTATGTGATTCATAAATTGCCTTTATAAATAGACTTGTACCAGGCAAGCTGCACATCGTACGAATCACACCATTTAAACAGTCAATCACTCAGTTTGTTTCATCAGGATTTCTTCTGTCTCCCGTTTCCTATGAATAGTATGGGCCCATTTCTCTTTGAAACAATGAAATATCCAACATGCTTTGTATTCTATACAGCTGTTATTACACCCACCGCTTCTTCAGCATGACTCTCCCCGCAATACATTAATAACTGCTACGAGTGCTTATTAGAAGATGCTCGATGCTCAGTAGCAATGCCCTAAGATGTGAAGAAGTGATTATAATTAACAACTTGGGAAAGGTGTCGAAAAATCCCCCCCCCCCCCCTCCTTTTCATATCACGAGGTTCCTTAGCTAATAAATTGGAATATATGATATTATTATTAGTGCCAAATTATACAGATACAAAGCCATGGATTATATGCTTACATCTGGATTCAGAATTCAGGTGGTTATGGTATATTAGGTCTACAGTCATATGGTCGACCAATAATGGTCGACAGTCAAAAGGTCGACAGGGTCAAAAGGTTTGCAGGAGAAGGGTTTTTTTGTCGGTCGCACAAGACCCAGAGTAGATATGGGTGGACCCCCTGATTAACGTGCTTTATTTCTAAATTTCTTAAATCAGAATACCTGGGGGTGTGCTACCATCGGACTTGAGAGTTTGGTAGGAACAGGAGAAAGAAGAAGAATGTCCTATATCGGTGCACCAAAAACGAATAAAATTTAACTTTTATTAATTTTATTTAAGAACTGCGAGATAAAAATAAAGACATATAATAACAGACAAGGGTGGGGTTCACACAATTTTGAAACCAAGGTGGCAGGCAGACGTTGCAAAAAGTGTTTGTGTAATACTGTATTCGTGTGTCTGGTCTAGTCAGAGAAAGGTGAGAATCTGACGGACCAGGGTTGCATGTATACGAGCGGGTTTAGAAAAAAAACTCTTGGTATTAGCTCTTAGTGACGCAGATTCAGACTGCGTACCAAGGGGGTTTTCGCCTATATGGTCATAACAACGTCAGTGGGGGATCTCCATACACTGTAATAAGCCTCATTCAGTGTGTGAGTGAAAGTCACTTCTAACTCCTGAGGAGGATCCCTCTGAGGTTGCACCCCCCTTAATTTATATGGACGCAGTGAACAAAAACAGATTATCCTGTGTGTGCGATATTGGAATGTCCCAAAGTCGCACAGGTGTCAGTGCACCAACAGGGTATCTGGCTGCGAATGTCCAGGTGGAGCCGCCTCCAAGTGACTGAGCGTGCTGGACAGTAAGCTCCGTAGTGTGAGCCGTCTCAGCGCGTCACTGTTGTCTGGAATCCGTGACCCCCTCTATACAGGTGAAGTGCACCAGTACCGATTGTCCAGTGTGTACAGGATCTTAGCGTGAGAACGCTCTGAGATCACTTGGATATTAGTACACCACCGGGGTAACTGACTGCAATAGTCCCAGTGGAGCCGCCTCCAACTGTTAGGACAGTGACCATAGGTATGGGGGTTATCGCAGCGGGTCACTAGTTAGCACACACAATCAAAATGCATAAATAAGAAAAATAACAAAATTGCAAGCATCTGCCTGCGCACCGCTAGCCGGCACGCGCTTCGCAGATATTAGCTTCCTCAGGCGGCTCCACCTGGAGATTCGCAGCCAGATACCCTGTTGGTGCACTGACACCTGTGCGACTTTGGGACATTCCAATATCGCACACACAGGATAATCTGTTTTTGTTCACTGCGTCCATATAAATTAAGGGGGGTGCAACCTCAGAGGGATCCTCCTCAGGAGTTAGAAGTGACTTTCACTCACACACTAAGGCCCTTATTCTAATCTGGGCGGTACGGCCCGCGTGCGGCCGTACCGCCGATGTTTTCACTCTGCACATGCGCAGAGGTCACTCTGCGCATGTGCAGGCGAAATCGCCGCACACAAAAAATATACGCCGCAAAGGGGGCGTATAGGGGCGTGAGGGGCTTCATACCCTCATTTCCCTATGTGTACGCCCCGCGTTTCATGGGCGTTCCCATGCAAACGCGGGGCGTATGCATGGTAATGAGGGCATGACGCAACTCATGGGGGCGGAAAGCTGACGTCGCCGGATGTCAGCTTTCAGCCCCCATACAAGCTACCACACGGACGATTGTCCGTGTGGTCTCAGCTTGCGGGAGCTGCCGGGGCGTGCGGACCTGCCTTCGATGGTCGACGACCATCGAATGCAGGGGGCAGCTCCCAACATGGTGGAGGCGTACGCCCCGCCATTTTCATGCGGATCGGCAGCCGTCCGTGTACGGACGGCCGTGCCGATCCGTCTTGTAGGCGGGGATTCGTCTGGTGCGGTCGGAGCCGCATATGCGGCTCGACCGCACCAACCAGAATAAGGGCCTGAATGAGGCTTATTACAGTGTATGGAGATCCCCCACTGACGTTGTTATGACCATATAGGCGAAAACCCCCTTGGTACGCAGTCTGAATCTGCGTCACTAAGAGCTAATACCAAGAGTTTTTTTTCTAAACCCGCTCGTATACATGCAACCCTGGTCCGTCAGATTCTCACCTTTCTCTGACTAGACCAGACACACGAATACAGTATTACACAAACACTTTTTGCAACGTCTGCCTGCCACCTTGGTTTTAAAATTGTGTGAACCCCACCCTTGTCTGTTATTATATGTCTTTATTTTTATCTCACAGTTCTTAAATAAAATTAATAAAAGTTAAATTTTATTCGTTTTTGGTGCACTGATATAGGACATTCTTCTTCTTTCTCCTGTTCCTACCAGGGTCAAAAGGTTGACAGTGAAAAGGTGGACACGGTGAAAAGGTCGACATTCTAAACGTCGACATGGGTCGACATGAGCTTTTCATGTTTTTTGTGTCTTTTGTGTCTATGTCAACATAGGTCGACATGGACACTGTGTACTGCGTCCGCTCGCCATGCTTTAGGCTAGGTGCTTCGCTGCGCTTGGCACACTGTTGTACTCTCCCACCACACCCTAGTGGATGGTAGGGTATGAAATACCGCCTTTCGGCACATCCATGTCAGCTCAAAAATGTGTTAAAAAATACATGTCGACTTGTTCCATGTCAACCTTTTGACCACGTCGACATGTGGACCCTGTCGACCTTTCATGACTGCCTTAGCCCAGAACCTGCTGGGCCCATGACAAAACATAAGGGGGCGGGGGTCATTAGTCCCGACTCCCTATTCCCCTAATTACAGATCATGTAGATGTTTCCTTATACATCTAGCCTCAAGGGCAGTAGAGAGCCTGGTCAGGCCCAGGTACTTTTCAGGGGGTGTGGCCTAATAATAGGAGGCGTGGTCATGCACCCTTGGAATAAAATACAGAAAAACAGTACTTTAAGCATCTGGCTGCACTACAGCCCAGCCAGCACACAGTAGCCTATGCTGGGTTCATAACAGCTGCTGCTGTTGCCCGGTAACAGGGACCTTCCATCAGACCTGGGCCCGGGTGATAAGTATCCCCACCACCCCCTCTCGGCATCACTGGGATGAGCTGCTAGGTCCTGTGCAATTCTGCTAGGGTCCTTATATGCCAAAAAGTTAGGAATGAATGCACCAGGAGACTGCATTGATTCATTTGATTTGCAGCGCTTTTCACATGGCCCAAAAATACTAGACAGCATCTATTTTTATTACATAGCAATTCTGATTTGTGTTTGAACAAGTTTCTTCGGTACCGTTTCCTCATACTTAGGGCCTAATTCAGACCTGACCGCAGGGCAAATTTGTTCTGAAATTTGTCAAAACCATGTGCACTGCAGGTGGGGCAGATGTAACATGTGCGGAAAGAGTTTAGGTGAGTTATTTTGTTTCTGTGCAGGGTAAATACTGGCTGCTTTATTTTTGCACTGCAGTTTAGATTTCAGTTTGAACACACCCCACCCAAATCCAACTCTCTCTGCACATGTTACATCTGCCCCACCTCCAGTGCAGCATGGTTTTGTCCAGATGCAGCGTTGGTTACTTTTTTTCTTTTTGTGCTTAACTTCCAACTCAGAATCAGCCTTATAGATACAAAAACACACTGAACTATCGATGGATCTATATTTTAGCCATAGGAATTTGTTTTTCCATTGAATATCTCACTTGTTAAAAGAAGCAAATCCTATATAATAAAACGCTAACTGTGCCTCGCCTCTACGGGGGGAATTCAATGAAATTTGTTGTTGTTCTGTCATTTTGTAACAATATAATAGGGCTTGCTATGTTATCCGGCGTAGCTCTATTTCATTTTTTAACACCTACAAAATATCTAATCATACAAAGCGATTTGAGCCACAGTACATGATAATGACAGAGAACCCACTAGTCTGTCTGTGCTGTTTGGTAATCCACCCAGGCTACACTTATCCACTGGTGTTTCATCAGTCCCTCTCAGAGCCGGAACCAGTAAATATTCCCATTGTGGCATGAAACGCTCCCCCATCCCTCTTAGGTCTTTATTACCTTTCAATGACTTAAACCTCAGCACCGAATAACTTCATCAAGGTGTCAGGTTAAACAGATTTGTCCCTCTAATGGCGCCTCTCACTGGTTCCTAATGAAAATTATTGATTGCTTCAGATTAGCTGCAGATTTATGAGCAGGGAGCTGATCCGACTGTCGCCTGGATTCTCTGCAGTCTGGCTGTGGGGAGCTGTGCCGTGGACAAGTATATGCGCAGACACTGTGTATATTTCAGTATATTGCAGTATAACTGCATGAATGTCACGCAAAGGAAAGAGAAGCTTCTATTCACAAGGTCACACCTCCTTCTAACATCTGCTATAAATAATATTTGCGTTATTGCTGAGCGTTCCAAGGATGCGCTGAATATTCAGATATCTTTTATCGGTACATGGTTATTATAAATGTGAAGAATAATGTTTTAAAATAAGACGCTGCCCGCCGCCCATCCTAACTCCCCCCTCTTCCGCCGCCGGTTCCACTCGGTACCATGCAAGGGAATTTATACATTCCCTTGCATGGTACCGAGGGGAACCGGCGGCGGAAGGGGGGGGGCAGAACACATACTGTACCCTCACATGTCTCCGCCGCTGCAGGAGAAATCATTCGATAGTCGCCAAACATCTAATTATTTTCTTCTGGCTTCGTAAATTAAAGTCATCCCGGCACACATCATCCCGCCCGCGTACCCATGGAGTTTTCAAAAAAAGAAATCTGGAATCTTTATGATAGTGAACAGTGTCTGACAGGTGGGTAATTATAGGGGCCTGTGTTTAGAGGTGTGACCACTCTCCAGAGGGGGTGTGGCCAGCTGCCACGGAGGTTTGGATAACTGTTACAGATTGCATGGTCTCGGCCCCTTCATTAATATATATAGTAAATACTGCTAGTTAATGCATGATAATTTACCAGATTAATAATGTCAATACACCATAGAAAATACAACACAGTCGCAAAAGGAGGTGGGACCCCCCCAGGCAGTGGGGCCCACCAGGGGTTTCTCCTGTACCCTTTGGGCCGGGATACGGTCACTGGGTCACCAACAAGTTGTTAGACAGTCATTAGGTGGACCTTTTGACTGTCAACCTAACCCATGTCGACCTAATGACCCTGTCGACCTAACCCATGTCGACCTAGACTCATGTTGACATTCCTGCATGTCGACCTTATGACTGTCTAACAACTTGCTGGTGAACAACTGATCCACACCCCTGTGGGCCAGTCCAACCCCTATGATAAATTAAATACTCAGTAGTGTTTCTATAATGGGTGCAGTGTGTGTGTGTGGCCCCTGGGACCAGGGGGGGCCCACACTGCACCCATTTATTCAGTACTTTCTAGAGTCTCATGTTGGCAGCAGTACCATACTTGCCTACTTTTATCTTCACCTTTCCGGGAGAAGCCCGTAGAGGCAACACATAAAGGGGGGCGGGAGCAAGGCTGACATCACTTTACCCCGCCCCCCATGACGGAAACCTCCGTGATTCGCGGGCCGTGAGGGAGGGGGCGTGGCTTAAATGCCGCGAAATGCCGCGACCGCGTCATTTAAGCCCCGCCCCCTCCCCGCGGACCCGCGATTTCAGGTAATTTTAACCAGCGGGCAAGGATGGAGCGGGGCAAATCCCAGAATGCGGGAGACTTGCCCACCTTTCCGGGGGGCCGGGAGAAGGACCCGATTTCCGGGAGGCTCCCGGCCATTCCGGGAGGGTAGGCAAGCCTGAGCAGTACTGATGCAAAATCATTGGGAAAATGGAGCAGCGTATACAGATGAGAATTCACAGGGAAAATGGACACAGTGCCATTTTCCCGGAGACCCGCACAGTAGACTCTAGCACAGTGAAAGTCTACATGCATAGGCGTGCGCACGGGGGGGTGCCAGGGGTGCACAGGCACCTTTTAATGACCGCTGGCACCCCCCACACAATGGCACGCAATAGGTGGCTTCCAGCCCCGTAACAGCAGCACCCGGTTACTGGCCGGCGGCGGTCAGGACTTCTTCACCTTCCTGAAGCCGCAGGCAGCAGACCGGATGTTGTGACTGTCGCTGTGGACCTGACTTCATATGTCAGTCCCTGCCTCTATAGACGTCACTGCACACAGCGTATCGCGGTGACACCAACCACAGCGGGCACACTTGTTCTCCTGCCCGCACTCCATCCCGCCTCCAGTGCTGAGCGGGGAAGCACACGCCACACTGCCATCGTCAGCACACCGGGCAGGAGCCAGCCTGAGCCACAACAAGTGCTCCTCCTAAGAGGAAGCAAGATACATAGATCATAGTCATGCTTTGCTTGGTGAGAATAAAAAAAAAAGTGAATAAATGTGATAAATGTGACATACTGATTTAACTGTGGTGGGAAGGAGCTGCTGCAGCAGTCACTGAGTGTGTGCAGCAGGCATCTATTAGGGAAGAGAGGGCATTATGTGTAATGGTTATTACAGTGTATGGCACTATGTGTAATGGACATTGCAGTGTAGATTTTTGCTGATGAGGCGGTGATGGGCACACCCATTAGGCGGTGATGGACACGCCCAGTAGGTGGTGATGGCCACGCCCCTAAAAAGGTGCACCCCCCTAAGAAAATGGGCTGCGCACGCCTATGTACATGTGGATATACTGTATTGCTGGCCAGCTAGAGAAAAGGGGGCGGGATTTCACCGTAGCGGGGAGGTGTATACCTGATCGCATGGCAATCAAATTTAGGCCCATAAAGTATACAGTGCACAGTTTGCTCTGCAGAACTGGTACAGCTACTGTATAAGTTGCTCAATAGTCACCCAGAATTAGCCCTCAGCTGTAATTACTACAAAGGCATTGCCCTGGGGTGCACTTGTCCATATGTATATGTTCCAATAAAAAAACACCACCACAGACCAAGTCCTGGGTGTGCCTGAACTCCTCACATTCTATGCAGTCTGATTGTCCGCATGGAATCTGATTAAAAAGGGCATACCAAAAATGGCTGCCGCCTTGGGTGAGACAGGCACTAGAGCGCTGTCTGGAAGTGTGGATTCTGGGAATCCTGGCATGCTTTAACTATGAAAATCCCTGACACCTTGCATAAAACCCCCACTGCAGTGAGCATGTAACCCCTGGCAATGAGCAAAAAACCCTGGCAATGAGAATGAAACCCTGTTTAACTAGCATGTAACCCCTGGCAACGAGCAAGAAACCCTTGGCAACAAGAAAAAAACACTGGCAAAGAGCATGAAACCCCTGGCACAGAGAAACAAACCCCTGGGATGTAGGCAAGAAAAAAAAAAATTGTTAGAGAGGGGGCGCCAAAAATGTTTTTGCTGCGTCTCTGATCTCTTCCTCTCACACAGCCCTCTCCTGGCTGCCCTGGCCTGCACACAGTGGTGGCAGCCATTTTGTGAACCTTATCAGTCATGAAAATGCAGCTATTGAGGTCAGGCAGAACAACCATAGGTGCACCTGAAGACTAAGGTGCACACTGCTGCACCTTTCACCCTCTTCCTGTCTCCCTCTCCCTGTCACACACTGCCTTGTTGCATACTGTGAACTTGGGTAGGGGTGGAGGAGGGGGGTCCAAATTATATTTTTGGCACCTGGGCCCACCACAGACAAGTACCGCCACTGCTGAGCTCACAAAATTATCTATGTCCTCAATAGTATTTTATTTGTACAAATAATTACTGACAGGAACACCTAGCTATGGTCATTGTGTATGTATACAAATATTTCGGGTTTCTTCAGTTCTCATCTAGTGGATGCTAAAGGGTAAATTATTTCTCACAGCTTTTCCTTTGTTCCCCCAGTGTAATTAGAACATTGTCAGAGGAGAATATCATTTTGTTTACTGAGGAAAATGATTCCATTTGTTTGCTTCCACTGATAAATTAGGTCCACTTCTTCTACACCGTTTTGAAAACCAAGACATTTTACTGGCCTATTCCCCAAGTCTCTTACCTGCTATCGGAGTCCGTGAAGCCCATGCTAGGATTTTGTCCTAATTACATCTGTGGAAGAAAGCAGCGGAATAGATTTCCGTTGCAGGCCCATGATGCACCAAGTATTGCTTTGACCATTATAACCCTATCTGTATCTGTTACTTGCCATGGACAAGTTCAAGGACAGTCCTGGGACCTACCAGAGAAAGAAGATGATATATTACTCCACATACGTGTCTGATGACAGACAAAATAAAGGAAAACTGTCCTTGATTTATTTCACATTCCTGTGGCCTATTTGCAGAACAATTGGTATTTTTTGCCAAATTGGAGACTTCTGTATTTTTCCCATAGTGTTTGTTAATTGTGTCCCCTCTCTTACAAGGTCACTGTACGTTCTTGCCTGTCAATCTACAGTATCTACTCAATGATTGTCAATGTCGATGTTTATTTTTGGGGTGCACCCCTGGCTATATTTGCTCTTCGTAATGTTTATGTGGTTCCTCAATCTCTGGCGCAGTCAGACACACGCCACCTCTTTAAAATAAAAATCACGCACCTGCACCCTTTATCCAGCCCTCCTCCTATCTGTGAACGCAGAAGTCATTGAGGTCTTGAACTATTTGACACAAGACCATCACTTGTTGATGTTTCAAGCAGTGAAAACAGTGCAGCAGTGGAGAATAGTGGCCATAATAGCCAACCAGCCGTTATTTATCATGTCATGGAATATACTTGATAAAAGCTGCCTCAAAGCTGATTGGTTGGTGGACAACTTGTCCATTGGTCTATTTCTCTACTGTTTTCACTGCTTGCTAAATCCAACACATATCTTCACCAGCGCCTCATAATACCATGCATTCTGCTCCCGCTGCATACTCTCAGTCAATGTTTAGTGCCTGCTAGAGTGTACATTTTGGTTTAGCTATCACACTGTATTAGTGAATTCAGGCCGAACCTAGGCACAACTTTATTGGTCACTCCCACTATATCACTGCCCTTTCACCCCCTTCAACTCCCAAAAACCTCCCAGCAAAGTAGTGCCCGCAGACAGAGGCATCATTGAGTGTGCTGATACATCACACACACACACACACTACACCACAACCCTTGCCCCCCCACAGCTGTTTGAAAAGGGCATGACTTGATAGAAAGAGGGTGTGGCCTTGCAGGATCAATGTTCCGCAAACCTGGGGGTGTGTCCACCATCCCTGGAGATCCTGGCTGATTCCCGCTTCCCCAGGACTGGCAACAGGGGGGTACAAAGGGTACACCCACCTCGGGCCGTGAGGTTCAGGGGAGCCCCAATGCAACACAAAATACTTGGCCGCTATGTGTACTGATTTGTGGTAGTGCTGACCGCCCAACTGGCGCACAGAGTGTACGCAGTTACCACAGTTACAGGTTACCGGTGCATGCTGGGTGACATTGTGCCACCCTTCCTTGTCTGTCTCTGCGACTGTAAAGAACAGCCGCCATCCGCCGTAACCAGCTACCCTCCCTCTGCAGACACCCCCTCCGTAAGCTCCTTGGCTTCCCGTGCCTGCACCAAAGAGTCGGTGCTCTATTCTGGCTCTGTCCTAGAACACACCGGATGTAGGGTTGGAAAAGCCCTGCTTATTGAAAACATTAACGCATGTAGCTGAAGGCTAGATAAATCACAGCTACATGACTGATTTATTCCATTCGCTACAAGTTGATAATGACTGAAATAGCATAGTTACTCTATTTATCTTCTAGATCTCCCGGGGTTGCCAATAGAACATTCCATCAAGGAAGGACAACATAATCTAGAGGAAGGTATTGATTCAGAGTAAACCAATGGCATGAATTGGCTTGGCGCTGAGAGCATCAGGCACCCACTACTCCCAGTTTCTTCTGTGTTAGGGGCATTTTTTATCAATAATCTTTATTATTAGGCTTTGCATGTTCATACTTAGGAGCATTACAAGGACAAACAACTTCATCAAGGTAAATACACACAGCATGAGTGTAAGACTCCAGGGTCTATTGTGACAGGGAGGTATTCCCTCCCTCCGGGACGCCTCTCTACGGGCTGCCGAGCGAAAGCCGAAGATCGTGCATGCACAGTACCTACATCGGTACTGCGCACGTGCCGGTCCCGGTGCCTGTTACATAGTTACATAGTAGGTAAGGCTGAAAAAAGACTTGCATCCATCTAGTTCAACCTGGTATAGATATCCATTGCTGATTTGGTAGGTTCTGGTATTTTACAGACAAATTATATTTCTTATTTGTACCCATGGATGTTTTTCTCCAGTAAATGTTTGTCCAACTTTGCCTTGAACGCATTTAATGAGCCAGCCGTTACCACCTCTCTGGGAAGAGAGTTCCAGAGTTTGACTGTTCTGACCGTAAAGAAATTCTTTCTACTAGCTGAATGAAATCTTTTTTCTTCTAATCTATACTCATGCCCTCGCGTCCTAGATTCCTTTCTAGTAGAAAATAGGGTGTGTGACAGTTCCTTATATTGGCCCTTGATATACTTGTACATGTTGAGCATGTCCCCCCTTAAACGTCTCTTTTCTAATGTAAATAGTCCCAAATTGCTTAATCTCTCCCCGTAGCTTAAATTCTCCATTCCCCTAATAAGCTTTGTTGCTCGCCTTTGGACTTTTTCTAATTCTATGATGTCCTTTTTATAGTGTGGGGCCCAGAACTGTACTCCGTACTCTAGGTGAGGTCTCACCAATGCTTTATATAGTGGCATAATTACCCTTGAGTCCCTAGTTTCCATTCCCCTCTTAATACATGCCAGAATTTTGTTGGCCTTTTTTGTAGCTACATTACAATGGGCACTACATCCCAGTTTGCTGTCTATTTGGACTCCTAGATCCTTTTCAAGTATGGAATTACCCAGTTCCTCTCCGCTAAGGTTGTAACTTGCACACTGGTTGTGTCTCCCAAGGTGCATGACCTTACATTTATCTACATTGAACCTCATCTTCCATTTTTTTGCCCACTCATCTAGAATTGCAAGATCATTTTGAAGCATGGTGACATCTTCTGATGATTTGATGACTTCGCTAAGTTTTGTATCGTCCGCAAAGATGGATACATTGCTGAGTAACCCTATCCCAATATCGTTAATAAAAATGTTAAACAAAATGGTCCCCAAAACCGAACCCTGGGGCACTCCAGTCACTGTCATCTGTATTATACAGGTTCCGGGACCATGATTCTCCTTCTATGAGCTGTTGCCGAAGCAGCCCATAGAAGCTGGCCGCGTGCCCAGTACAGAGGTTTATACTGCGCATGCTCCAGTCGCAGCGCCTGTCATCACAGCACAGGCGCCGGGAACGCTGTGGCGACCAGAAGGAGCGATGAGGGTAGTGATGGTAGCGGAGGCCAGCGGTACAACTGCGGTGGCTGCGGCCAGCGGCAGCCGCCTCCCCCCAAAAGGTACAAGCCTCCACTGAATCTTACTAACAATGTAGTAGACCGTTTTCCCCTCCCCAGCCCCACCCCTCCCTGCCCCAAACAAAACCAAAATAAACCTGTGAAAGAATAATTATGTTGTATGAGTGAGTGCTTTCCTTTATTGCTAGTTCAATACTCCTTAAGTGGAGCTGTCAGCGGATCTGGCAAAGTAATGACACCAGCATTAGCATAGGGAGAAGATTGTTCTAAGTCTTATGATCTTTTAAGAACGTCTCCCGCTCATTCTCTGGCTGCTATAATAACCTGACACTTTTTCTATTACTACACTGAATTATGCCTTTCTTGATTCATAGACTTGTTAAACTGTGTTCATACATCTCTGCCAGTCAGACACTCCTTGTGACCATGTTACACAGACAGTCTTTGCCTATATGTATGTACAGCAGCATACATGGATAAATGGAGAATAAAAACTGGAAAAGATGAATAGGAAGTGATAACGGGAGCCTAATGGTTGTCACACCGATGTATAATTACGGCTTTCCGCATTATGATGAATTAACCGTCTTATATATTTTATTATATTTGATTAAACAAACTAAATTCTACACATTTTCAATAGCTTAAAATGTAATAACCTCTAATTGCAAGAGGATTTCAAATGAATGTAATGTATGTAATCTGGTTTTATAAATCTACTGCAGCCTGCGATCCCCTGCAGACTTCCTGCTACCGGTAGTAAATCTTGTTGCAGCATACTTACCTACCCTCCCCGAATGGCCGGGAGGGACCCAAAAATTGTGTCTCCATCGCGGCCTCCTGTAAGGGTGGGCAAGACACGCAATTACCAGGGCCCCCCACATTAGACCCCTCACTCCCTTCCTCTGCCAGTCAAATGCAGCCATTCACAGCTGGGGGGGCGGGGATAAAATGATGCAAATGGTGTCATTCAGTACCACCCCCCTCCCCCGCAAGTCATTTACCGGATTTGGGGTGGGGTTAATGGGGCTTGGCTTAATGACGACAAGCTCCCCCCTCCCCCAGAAACAGCTGCTGAGAGTCTCCTCTCCGGGCTTCTTCTGGAGAGGAGACCATCAAAGTAGGCAAGTATGTAGTGCAGCCAGGGATCCGTCGTAGACTTCCTGCTTCTGATAGTAAATGTACTGCAGCCTGCGATCTGCCGCAGACTTCCTGCTTCTGGTAATAAATACTGCAGCCTGTGATCCGCTGCAGACTTCCTGCTTCTGGTAGTAAATACTGCAGCCTGCGATCTGCTGCAGACTTCCTGCTTCTGGTAATAAATACTGCAGCCTGTGATCCGCCGCAGACTTCCTGCTTCTGGTAATAAATACTGCATCCTGTGATCCGCCGCAGACTTCCTGCTTCTGGTAGTAAATACTGCAGCCTGCGATCTGATGCAGACTTCCTGCTCCTGGTAATAAATACTGCAGCCTGTGATCCACCGCAGACTTCCTGCTTCTGGTAGTAAATACTGCAGCCTGCGATCTGATGCAGACTTCCTGCTCCTGGTAATAAATACTGCAGCCTGTGATCCGCCGCAGACTTCCTGCTTCTGGTAGTAAATCTACTACATATTTGCCTACTTTTGAAAACTAGTTTCAGGGAGAATATAGTTGGTAACAGAATTTTGCCATGAGCCCCATTGAGGGGGCGTGTCTTGCTCCACCAAAAGGGCGTGTCTAGTTACATATATGGTGAGATTATGAAAAGAGATTGTGAATGTGGAACCTAGAAGTGTGGGTGTGTACTGCTACATCTGAGAGGAATCTAGGAAATGACTTATATCCAAATGTAGATGAGCCCCAAAGCAGATAGTAGGAGCTACTATACCTAGTACAGTGCTGGAAAATGGTATAGATGATTCAATGTACTGTAAATGTACCTATCTCTCATTCCTTTTTTCCAAAAAAATGTAACAGTGTAATGTGGGCTAGGTGAAATGAGGGAGATTGCTAGACTAATGAGGGAGAGAGGGAGATTGCTGCTATGTCAGGGAGTCTCCTGCAGAATGCAGGAGGGGAGGTAACTATGGTGTAACAGTGTAATGTGGGCTAGGTGACATGAGGGAGATTGCTAGACTAATGAGGGAGAGAGGGAGATTGCTGCTATGTCAGGGAGTCTCCTGCAGAATGCAGGAGGGTAGGCAACTATGAATTCTACTGCAACCTGCAATGCGCTGCAGACTTCCTGCTACTAGTAAATCTAGTGCAGCCAGGGATCCCGTACAGCAGTGTTTTTCAACCACTGTGCCGTGGCACACTAGTGTGCCTTGAGCTGTTCTCAAGTGTACCCCCACATCTAGAGATGCCCGAATCCATTTACAGCAACCACCAGTTCAAATGTTATTTACTGGTCTCTTCTTTTCATGTAAAGGGCCAATGTATTTTATTTTTGTTACCTGTGGGGACCAGTGTGATTGTTTTTAATGTGGGGGCCAATAGGTTTGTTTTTCTCCTGTGGTTGCCAATGTGTTTTGCCCTGTGGGGAACTTAGGGTGTGCCTTGGCAATTTTAAAGTCTTATTTAGTGTGCCCCCAGATCTATAGATGCCCAAACCAGTTTAAAGCCATCACCATTTCAACAGCTCAACTGGTCTCTTCTTTTCATGTAAAGGGCAAATGTATTTTATTTTTGTTACCTGTGGGGACCAGTGTGATTGTTTTTATATGGGGGGCCAATAGGTCTGGTTTTTTTTTCCTGTGGGGGCCAATGTGTTTTGCCCTGTGGGGATCTGATGGTGTGCCTTGGCAATTTTAAAGTCTTATTTAGTGTGCCGCAAGATAAAAAGGTTGAAAATCACTGATGTACAGACTTCACTGGTTGCATCTATTTAAAAAAAAAACAAAAAAAAAAACTTTCTGTGCATATTATACTAATAATTATAATAATAATGATTGTAAACAGCTTTTAACTGTAATAAAAAGTAAGAAAACAGTACAGTCATGTGAGGTGCCACCTGTGTAATGTACCACCTTACTAATCAAGTATAAATAAATAAAAAATAAATATACAGTGTATATATATATATATATATATATATATATATATATATATATATATATATATTTTTATATTTTTGTAAACAGCCTGAAGCCAGTTTGACCCTGGATGAATTCTATAATCAGCTCTGTCTGTCTAGAAGGCGATTTAATGGGCTCATTAACATAATGCAACTTACCCTTCCAGTATACGCCTGAGGAAATATAGCTGAACCTTTTATTAAACCTTGGTGAATATATTTAAAAAGAAACCACACCAGTGAATTACAGTATTATTTTTTGGTAGATATTATTTCTGTACTGCAGAAGTGGACTAGCGCAATTCTCAATGTCACTTCTGTTTGACTGTACTGCAGCCCTTGGTGAAAAATCATATTAAAAAGTAAGCAGACAGGAGATTGTGCTCCGATTCCAATAATCTCTAATAAAATAGAGGCCAGCATACTTATGCCTATCTATAGACGTAATACTGTATTGTTGGAATGTCGAGCTTCCTAGAGCAGCATTCAGGGTTGGGTCATTTAGAAAGTATAATTAGTGGTTGATAATAAGAAGCAATCAATTTATTGGCTGATAGTATAATTAGTGATTAAGAAGCAATCAATCTATTGACTGATGGACAAGTAAATAAAAACCTCTGTGGTCTGTCTTAAGCTCATTGTTGGTTCCACCCTGGTCACTTCCTCTGTTGCGTAAACTCTGAAACCTCAACCAAATGGTGGGCTATACTATACTCCTCTAGCTATTGCCCTCACCTAAAAACATGTCAAATGTTACTTATGGAAGATATAGATCATATAACTTCTCAATAAGCCCAGAGAGACATCTGTGCTAGAATTACTAGGAGTTGTTTCCCAGGAGTATTGTATTTGTTACCCTGAGTACAGTACATACTGCATGTGTCTATCCCACTGAAGATTGGTTCATGTTTCGATTTGGCCACTCCACCAGGATTGGCCAAACCGGTCCTAGAGAACTGACAACAGTCTACGTTTTCCAAATCCCCTAGCTGGTGCACAGCCATAGTCATTACTAACAGTCACATTTCCCAGGTCACCTAGCTGGCGCACAGCCATAGTCATTACTAATGCTGCTTTCAGACCGCATAACTTGCTTTGACCCCGTATTTGAAAACGTTTCAAAAAACGGGTCTGCCAGGTAAAACCCCTTTCACACCGCATCTCTTAAATGGTATATTACCGTTTAAGTGGCGTTTTTTTTACACTGGCAGACCCGTTTTTGGAAGCTTTCCAAATACAGGGTCAAAGCCAGTGCGGTCTTCAGTGCATAAGAAAAGTGACTGTCGGAAAATGGCTGCCCCCATACGAAAGACAGTTTTTTAAACAGCTTTTCCTATGGGGCAGCCATTTTCCGAAAGACACTTTTTTTTACAAGTGGAATGCATCCATCCATACTGCCGGGATCCTCAACGCGTCGCAGGAGGTACCGGCTGCACGGGGGGGGGGGGGGGGGGGGGGTTGTGTTGTTAGCCCTGGGGGGTGGGGGGATGTTAACCGGTGCGCGGGGGGCGAAGCGGGGGTGAAGCGCAGTGAATATTTAATGAGCACTCATTAAATATTCACTGCGCTGGGTCCGCTCATTGGCTGGGTCACAAATACCGTTTCAGACCCAATTTTGATGCCAAAATACCGGGTCTGAAATGGGTAGGACCCTCCATTTTAACCGTTTTAAAAAACCTGCTTTTTTAAAATGGTAAAGTAGTTGTGCACCTTTCAGACCGCACAGATTACCATTTTAAAACGGTTAAAAATCAGCTAAATACCGGTTTTTAAGTGCGGTCTGAAAGGGGCATAACTGTCACATTTCCCAGATCCCTAGCTGGTGCACAGCTGTAGTCATTACTAACTGTCTCAGTTTCGAACATGCTGCATTCCTACTATAGATCCACACATAGATTGTTGGTAGATCTTGAGGACGGGTTTGGCCACCCCTAAGTAACACTGTATTGGTATCCTAATAGGTGGAGGCACATGGCGTGGCTTCAAATACATGTTGATTGTGTTGGGGACACTTAAGGACTGGTTCCTCCTTGGAGTTGTGGTGGTTAGTCAAACAGGGATCTTCTCTAAAGATGAAAAAAGGTTGGATACTGTATGGATAACCTGCAGATTTGGGGTTTGGAGCACTGAGGGGGAGCTTATCACACTTTTGAAGGCACCCAATTAGTTGCATTAGGTATCCAAATAATCTGCTGTGTTGACTAATAAATAGAGATGGAGCCATCAGATTTGTACCCCTTAATATCCCAACTTTGTACCCCTTAATATCCCAAGTAGTCTGTGCACTACTGTAGTCAGCATTTATCCTATATAGATTACCACCCACGTACAGGAGCTGGAGTTGTATATCTTTCAAATACAAAGCAACACCATCTAACATCGCAAGGCCTCCTCTTCTTTTGACTGTAGGGTTTAAAGCGGTTTAGGTGGAATTTTCATATTTTCTATCCAATGGCAGAGTGGTTAGCATTTCTGACCTGGATTGTATGTGTTTTCACTGTGTTAAGGTGGGTTTCTTCAGGATGCTCCAGTTTCTTGCCACAAACATTCTGCTAGGTCAGTGGACTACACAGGTTTCTATGCAGCCTGTGAAGCTGTTCGGTTAACCAAGTTGGGCAATGATAGGAATTATCATTTGCAAATAGTGTTATCCTATAGTAGCCTATGCAGGGCTAGCGCCACCATTAGGAAGCTGCCTAGGCTGCCAGGATCTGGTGGAGCACCATTTAGTCTACCGATCACAAAATGAAGGCTGTCTTCTTCATGTTAACCTTTTTGCATGTTGACCTATTGCTCATTTTTTAATTGACCTAATTATTGTCGACCCAACGATCCATGCCCTTTCAAACCAAACACATCACAGGGACGGGTTGCTTTCAGAACCCCTGTCCCTCTAGGGAACTTTTGATACATCCCAAAAAAATTGACTTAAAAAACCCAATATTTGAGAAATATGTCATCTGTGCGCTTGTGTGATCGAAAGGATGTTGTCTATAACAAATAATCATATATTAGCTCTCATGTATACAGTGTAGTCTAGAAAATATTAGCTGCAATCTGTTGCTATAGGCAAAACTACTGTAAATGTTCATAGTTTTGGCAATCTAGCCTTTGGGGCTATTCAATTGAGTGCTGTTTTTTTTTTGTAACTTTTTTCCATTTTTAGTTCAAATTTAGATTTGACCTATTTAATTTAAGATTTTTCCAATAGTCGAGAAATCCTTCATGATCGAAAAACAATGAAATTACGGCCATTTTTGACTGTTTTTCTAGTCCTTTTTTGCCAATGTAGTTTTGACTTAACTGATAAATAACTAAAAACCATCCAAAAAAACAGCCGCAATTGAATACTAAAGTACATTTTTCTGGGGCAACCAAACCCCCCCCCCCCCCAAAAAAAAAAACCTGGCAACTGGAGCATAAGTGGTCGTTGGAGGGCACCTACCCCTTTTATGGATGACGAGTGAGTCCTGACCTTGAGAGGGGGGGGGGGGGAATGGGCATTTCTAACCAGATCCCAGGTTATGCTTTCGTCAATGGGGCGTTTAAGTCATCACCAGTTTATATCAGTTGGGGCGTTTAGTCACCGCCATGGTAATTTGGGGCATTTCAATTGCCACCATTTTTCCATTAGTTGGTGTAAGCAGGTTGTACAGCGCCTTCCTTGCCATTCCTTACCAACAGGGTCATCCAGCTAATAAATCATGTTGACCAACTTATGCAGTTGTTTTCTGTGTCGTTATTTTAGATTATGCGATAGCCTAAATTAGTATTTTAAGGTGAATCACAATAAAACAATAAGTACTAGAAATAAGAAGACAATTTCTACTCTCTGAATTTCGGCACAGTGATTTCATAGCCAAAGATTACAGATATGCAGATAGGAAAATGACAAACACAAGCTTTGTATATGTACATCTGTACGTGTTGCCTGCATGAATCTGATCTTAATGTAAAGATTGTTGTGATAGAAAGTAAAATGAGTCTCTGCTGTCCAAGAGAACGCGAGATAACTCCACAGGTTCTCTCCTTCGTGACCTCTTTACAGGAGGACTTGTCAGAACTAGACAGCGACAAGGACTTACAGGCCAATTCCTATGTGGCCGGGTCATTTATCTGAAGGATCTTTTTGAGTAGCTTCTTTGGGAAAACACAAGAGGCTGCAGATCTTGCCCATTATCATGTGAAGTAAAGAAATAGTTGTAAATGTGATTGAATCTAGAACAGTGAAATAGGACTCTCTCAAGTATATCTAATAAATCCCTGACTGGTAATGTTCATGATGGGATTTAAATGGATATTTAGGAATTACTCTATGGGCCTTATTTCACTTTTTGAGTGCCGAGTGAATTTGTCAAAATAATTATGAAAATTGCCACGCGGACATATTTATTCCTCATAATGACCTGTAATGTTTACCTTATATAGGAAGTATAATCTTTTTTCGTTCACAACATTTTTTTTAATTTGAATTTATTTAACAAATGTAAGAGACGCCGGCATTTTTAGCAGATATTTTGCACATCTCTCACAGAGATGATGGCACTCAAAGGGTTAAAGATGGGCATACAGTAAGCCCAATTGCACAAAGTAAATGTGCCCTATTTGCTGTGCATCGGGCTTGAGTATGTAAAAACTGTACAGTTAGGGCCATTAAAAAACTAGCATTCGCTTGGCCAAAATTACACTAAATGTAGGGGCTCCACTGCTAGAGGGAGAGCAGATCTGGGCTCACTCACAGCACAGAGTGCCCTTAATTATATTTAGGAATCAGGCTTGCAGTGCTAAAGCTTCTATGGGTGGGCCCACCTTAATAAAGATAAAATCCTGGTTTCCAGCACCCAAAGGATGTGGGTATTTACGTAATGGTAAAAAAAAAAAAAGAATTGAGTGACAATTTTGCAATATTCATGGTACCATTGTCATGAACAGAGCCGGACTGTCTAATGCCAATCCCAGAAGGGCCGACGACCTTGGAACCAAGGTGCAAGGGGGAGCACCTCTTCTTCCAAATGCTCTGCTGGCATGTAGGGAGAAGGGGTGTGTCATGAGGCCACTCCCCTGTGACTCACAGTACATCCTTATGAGAGGTGGCCACACCCATTTTTTGGAGGAGCACGTCATAGACACAGAGGGATGCCGTGGTCAAGTTGCAGTCCCTTTACTGATCATTGTTTACGATGATAAATCTTATATATCATTGTGGACACATTGGGCAAGATGCACTAAGCTTCAAAAGTGATAAAATGGAGAGTGATAAACAACCAACCAATCAGCTCCTGCCTGCCATGTCACCAGTGTTGTAGCTAGGTGCCACTGTGCCCGGAACAAGGGCATGTTCCCCCAGATTTGCAGTAGGTGGGGCTCTTGCGTGGCAAAAAGGGGGCTTGGCCTAACATAATACCACACACCGTAATGCCCATTGCACATATTAGCCAACTTTGTAATACCCATTACACATAAAGCCACATGTCGTAATGCCAAATACACATAAGGCCACATGATGCCCATTACATACTATATTACAAACTGTAATGCCCATTACACATTTGACACATAAGTGCCACTTACCTACATGCTCATTGCTAGGAACTTCATGCTCGATGCCAGTGGCTTCATGCTCGATGTCAAGGGAGACTGAAATTGCTCGTTGCCAAGGGGGATTGAAATAGCTCATTGCCAAGGGGGACTGAAATAGCTCATTGCCAAGGGGACTAAAATAGCTTGTTGCCAAGGGGGACTGAAATAGCTCATTGCCAAGGGGGACTGAAATAGCTCGTTGCCAAGGGGGACTGAAATAGCTCATTGCCAAGGGGACTAAAATAGCTTGTTGCCAAGGGGGACTGAAATAGCTCATTGCCGAGGGGGACTGAAATAGCTCGTTGCCAAGGGGGACTGAAATAGCTCGTTGCCAAGGGGGACTAAATAGCTTGTTGCCAAGGGGGACTAAAAAGCTTGTTGCCAAGGGGGACTGAAGCCCGCATTCCCTGCCCACTCTGCCGCGCCTATTGTGGTCCAGTGGGAGACTTTATTATAATTAGCGGCAGACAGGGCAGCTGAGCTCAGCCGGGCAGAGCAGGGTGCCGGTAGGGGGAGGGAGCATGAGAGTGGGCTGCACGGCTCTGGTGCCCTTTGATCTCTCGGCACCCAGAGCTCATGCTCCACTGGCTCTGCCCCCCCTACGCCCCTGCATGTAACAGGCTGTGTTTAAAAAATGTCAGGCAGGTTGGTTGTTTATCACTCTTCGTTTTATCACCTGTGAAGCTTCGTACATCTGGCCCATTATCCTCTGGGAATAAAAGAACCTCATGGTGCAACCACAACTTCTGAGTATCAGCCTTGGGTTTAGTTAGAATTTACTTAACAAGGAAACTTGGTACTGTTAGATTATTGTGAGACATAATTGTGCTGGGCAACATCTGGGGCTCTGGCAATTGCTAACAGGCAGTGGGTGTGGGAACATGACATACAGTAAGGGCGGGATGTATTAACATACATCGCCGCCCTTCGCACTGCAGCCGCCGCGATGCTGCCGCATATGTACTAACATATGCGACCAGCATCGGGTTGCGGTGACGGAGACCCCCGCGATACCTGTGATGTGGGCTGCGGGGGTCTCCGTCACCTCCCGGCGGCTGGCAGCGTCCCCCTGCGTCTCCTCCTCCCCCTGAAGCCGGATGTCCTCCCGGCTGTCACACCAGGGGGAGGAGGAGATTTTGGAGGACGGGAGGGGGGGGGGGGGGCGCGGACGTCGTACGGCGGGAGGCGAAAGAAGCCCATAGGCTTGCGAAAACGGGGCGGACGGGGATTGATACATAGGAAAATGCCGTAAAACGGTGGTTTTACGGCATTTTCCCTTTAGTAAATCTCGCCCTAAGTGTGAGGTGTAGGCATGCCAACACGACGTGCGACTAATATGGCCGTCAAAATATTGCTGCAGCTTCAGGCCTACATTAGTAATCCAACCAGGAATAAGTCCCAAACGTTCATCTTTTATTAACAGGCGCAAATTGCATTTCTTTTTACTTGTAACTTTTATTCTCCATTTATTTAATGGGACTGTCTGCTGTCAGTGGTTTCTGTACGAAGCAGAAGTGGGATCTCAGCCTACTCACAGACAGATAACTAGGTCATTTTGTGACAGCTTTGTGTAGCTCGATGTGTCGCAAGCTGAAACAAGCCAGGTTTTCCTTTCCTGATAACTAGCGTTGTATTCGTGCGCATGGGGCCTGAGTTGGATGTGGCTGAAGGGACCATTACTGCTGCTTCCTTGGAGGGCATAATGATGCTCAGATACGTTAATGTAGCGTCTGGTCTAAGGAGATGCCTCCTGCATGCACGTGTGATCCAATGTTGTGACCTGTGCGACCCATGAGATCATGGAGACCTCTTGCCACCACTCCTTCAAAGAGACTGGGTAACTTTTGTTGAACCCGGTCCCGACCCCCATTCGTTAGGGTGCAAATTTGCGGGGGCGGGCAGGGTTTGGACCCAGGGGTATAAAAAAAATTAATGGTGGGTCCACCTGTGAAAATGTTGGGCGTACCCCTGTGAACTCAGGCGTGACCATGCCTACTCAGGGCAGACAGGTGACATCACATGACGTCAGCGCATGCCCTGAAGTCGGCGGATAGTGGCCAGAATAAAATTCAGTCGAGACTGACTTTTATTACCGAAGGGGTAAGCGATCATCGAATGACCTCTCCCGTTCGGCCGCATGCGAACGGATGGGTATATGAACACATCTGCTCACATGATAGCTAAAAGATGGGGTCAGCAGGGGTTCTGGCATTCGGCGGGGCAGCATTTAACAAACAGATCTGAATCAGACCCATAGTGCACATCCGCTGTGGAATACTAACCATCTGTACTCTACTTCCTACAGATGGAGCCGCCGCCAGCCAACCTGCCCGATCGCTGGCGCAGGCTGGCGGATGGTGGACCGGCTGACAGGGACGGGCGAGCGGCTTATTCGTTGGTGCATCCCCGTCAGCAAGGCGGCGGAGAGCGGGGACCGAAGGCTTCCCTGCTTGTCTCCACTTCAGGGAGATGGGCAGGGAATGGGGGCAGGCTGAGGCATAGAGGGCAGGAGCGGGGAGACAGGCGGAGGGCTGCTTCAGCCTCCGACAGAACAGGGCCCCATTCTGTCGGAGAATGGCGGCTGGCAGGGGACGACACATGGCAATTCTATCACCAGGAGCCGCTCTAATGAGAGCGGTTCCATCTGTTTGTGCCGGTTGCTAAGGTACCGGAATCCGGACCTTAGTACTGGTGGAATAACTACTTGAATTTCTGTTACCGAGGTGGGTGACAAAATAAGAAGGAAAAGAAAAATGTGTCGATTTGTTGTCATGTTTAACATACATCACAGAACCACTAAGAACGTCTTTAGTAGGAAACACATTAGCAGGAACACTGCTGTTTGGTCAATAGCTTGTTCCGAGTGTCAGTGTGAATAATCCCCTTTAAACCTACTCCATAATCAGTTCTACACCCCCTCTTAATGGGCTTCCTGTCTTCCATGGTGGTGGCTGAAGACATACTGAGTAGGATTGTGTTCTAGACTGGCTCAGTCTGCCTTCCTCAATGCGGCAAGAGCAATGAGCCGCTTGGGGTGCGTTCTGATTAAAGAATGATTGATGAGGCTCTTGGAGGGGTCCCTGCTGTAATATGTCTGGCGAATGAGTTCCCCAGCGAGAAGGTCGCTAAATCAAAGCTTTCTGCCCTGCCGGACAATGTCACAGCTCTACTAACAGCCAGTGATTAACAGGCGTAATCAAAATAAGACAAGACGCGGCTGAGCGCAGTAGCAGCCAAATGATTCCCCCAATATAATTAGCTACAGATGTTCTGAATAAGTAAAACTAAAATATATTTGTTTTATTCAGCTTCTTCTATCCTGGAATTCCATTAAAATACCTTATTAAGACCATTTGTCAGCGTAACGACAGCCTTTATTAATGTCTTAACGGTAATTCCTCTTAACTCTGCAATCAGCATGTGCTGTCTGGATTTTAACCCATTACCACCAGAGACCTGGGTATAAATAAATAAATAAATATATATATATATATATATATATATGTATATATATATATAGGAGGAGATGTAGTAAACCGTGGAGAGTGATAAAGTAGAACAAGATAAAGTACAAGCCAATCAGCTCCTAATTGCCATGATACAGTCTGTAGGCCTGATTCAGACCTGTACGCTAGGCTGCGTAGCCTCCTGTCCGCCCCTGCCTGCCCCCTCTGCAGCGGGTGTGGAATGGAGCGTTTGGTCTACAACAACTAGGTCGACAAGCATTGGATCGACACCACTAGGTCAGCATGCAGCAAGGTCGACATGGGTTAAGGTCAACATGCGTCTAGGTCAACATGACATTAGGTCAACACAAGCATTGGGTCAACACCACTAGGTCAACATGCAGCAAGGTCAACATGGGCTAGGTCGACAGTCAGGGCTGTCTTAACAGCAGTGTGGGCCTCTGGGCAAAGTAATGCACTGGGGCCCTTACCCATTCTCCCCTCCTAGGGGTTGGGGGTGCTATCAGCAGCAGCTTTGATGTCCCACGGGTGGCAGGGGGTGCTCTATCTTCCATTCAACATGTAGGACCTGGAGCAGTAACTTCTGCTAATTACTCCTTTACTGCACAGGTGGTGGGAGGGAGAACACTAACGTGTGGAAGGGGGCCCTGAGCTGAATGAAGGGTCCCTTTTAAATGACTTCCAGGGGGGTAGGGGGTGTTTTATACCCAGGGGAGGATTGGATAATGCAGTGGGTTTAATAGTCGTCATTTTCCGGGGGAAGGGCAGCTTGTTTGACTGCAGATATCGCCATTATCTGGATATAGATTTCTTAGCCTTCAATAGTATAAAAACCTAGAGTCCCAACTTTCAGGAGGTGCTGGGAACTTGGGTATCAGAGATCAGGAGCCAGAGCAATCCATTGACAAAAATATAAAACTACACCAGACGTTTGGAGCTAGAGCAGGGACCGGCTGATATATCTGGTTCTGGGCATGATAGAGACAAGCCGCTAGTGTCGACAGAAAGGGGTGAGTCCCAGATTTTGGAATATACTATCAGAAAAACTCTAAAGGCCCCCTTACACTTGTTCAACTTATTGTTCAACAAATTGAACCTGATTGACTCGAGATTTATCCTGTCTGCAGGAGGTTCAATCTCTTGCAATCTCTTGGTTATACCCAATGGCACGGGATTGTGGATTGTGTCCTACACATCAGGCACATCAGATTTTGTCAGATAAATTGACTCAATCCACCTGAATTGGATCAAATCTCCCAAAATCTCACAAGTGTAAGGGGCCCTTAAGTCAAAGAGAATCTGAGAAATATGACTGGGAATTGCAATTAACAGGTCCGATGTGGACTGCTGCTTTGAAGTTGGATATCTCCAGTTCCCAAGGGCCGATTTTCAAAATTCTGGTATCCCTGGATAAAGGGGATCCTCTGCTATCAGCATAGGGCCCTTATACACCTGGGGCCCCTGGGCAAGTGCCCATTAAGCCCATATGAATAGACGGCCCTGTCGACAGTCAAAAGGTTGACATGGGGCTTTTCACTGTTTTTATTTACCAGAATGTCGACACAGTCGACATGGATACAGTTTGAAGTGCACCGCATCCCCTCGCATCGTTTGCTATGCTTCGGTGCCCCGCGGGCCGCCTGTTGCCCACCTCTGCTCTATTCATTGGACCAGGGCCTGATTAAGGGCCCCATGGAGGTGAAAATGTTTATTGGCCTATTATGAGAAGTGGAGGAGGTGAGGCCAATGCCTTGTACTCATTTAGAACCCATACACTATGGGGGTTATTCTGGTTAATTTGCAAGGCTTCAAAATCGCAGCCTTGCGAGACCACCAAACTCCACCTTGTGAATGGTTTGCTCGCTGGCAGGGGCATGTAAATGGATGTTACTCGCAGGCCAGGGGGATCCACCTGCATCTTTCAAAGGTCGTCAACCATCGAAATATGTGGAAGGTGCACACAAATGTAAGGTGGCATATGCGTGCCCACTGGGAAGGAAATGCTGGGCATTCCCATATGCTAATGAACTGCCCGCCGCCCCCCTCCACCAAACCCTCCTGCTGTCCAGTCTGTTCACCGTGGGTGCAAGCACCTTGCGTATGCACATGCGCAGTAAAACAACATTGGTCCCTGCTGCGAACGGACCGGAATGAGGTCTTATACCCCCCCCCCCCCTCCAGTGTCTCAATAAATATATAAAAGTACAAAAATTGCATCATTTTGTGTGTAGAATAGGAATGCAGTTGTAATACCTATGATTTCTGGCCAACCGTGTGTCCGTGTGTCTGTGTGGTGTCTGTCAGGTGTTCATCACACTGTCATGGTGATGGATCTATCTTTCTGTGGAGGCCTGGAGCTGCAGCTCCATCTGCCCCATTGTTAATCTGGCCCTGCCCTGGGCTCTTTACTATATGACCCTAATTCGGGTTGGAGAATTGCCTGAGATGCTGCCCGGCCGGATGCCCACCCCCTCCCTCCCGTGCAGAATCTCATAGTTACCATGCAAGGTGATATGTTCCCTGACACATTCCCTCACATGCGGCCATAGGGGGTCTGCCAAAGATGGAGCGTGCGCTGTCATCATGTCACCCGCCAGCCCCGTGCAGGCTTTGTCCCGCCTGCGTTCGCATAGAGACACCCAGCATTTTTTTTGGGATGCACCCACCATTTTTGCGGGTACACCCAGGAAACACCGGTTATCCCCATGTGCCTGCCGGCTGTCCGCCACATTGTGTGCGAACACCTAGGCGACTTTGAAAGCCGTAGAAGCCATTCGCACAGGGTTTGCAGTCCCCAAAACATAGGAACGGGCCCGAATTCCACCAGTACTGCTCTCTGTGTAATCCATACTTGCCTACATTGCATCTCTTCTCTCCATGAGAAGCCCGAAAATTAGACTCTTTTCAGGATATTGGGGGCGGGGGTGGAGTTTGACGTCAGGAACCCTCATCTCATTTACAGAAAATGCCATAATTCGTGTCCCTCCTGGTGACAGGGCGGGGCTAAAATGACACTATTTGTGTCTTTATAACCACACCCCCTCCCTGAATAGCCGCGAATGCCGGTATTTGACCAGCTGAAGAGGGGGGTGCGGGGGCTGATGTTGGGGTCCACATAAATGTCTTAGGCTTGCCCACACTTCCGGAGGGCTGGGAAGGGGACCTGATTTTTGGGAACATGAAGTATGGTGTAATCCAGTCCGGCCCTTAGCCTGGCATCCCGCCACCATCGCTGCTACTGAAGACAGGGAGGAGATAAAAGCAGCATAGGCTCTAAGTTGATTCGCAAGGCCTGATCTGGTTCACTCGCAAGGATGCGAATTCGCATCAGAGCGAATTATCCAGAATAACCCCCAATACGTGGTGAATTGAAGCTAACAATCTCTCTCTCATTGATTCCCCCCCCCCCAATATAAAGAATTTATGTGCTTGATCTTCGACAAAACACAGATTTCTTTAACATTCATTGCAGACCACATTTTGCATTAAAACTTTATTAGATGACATCACATTGCCCTCACCCCGCGTGTATTAATATTCTCAGTGTATTTCAATCAAAAGCCAAGAACATTCCCTAAAGCTCATGGAAATGTACTGCCGGCACCTCCGTCCACACTGGCTGCTGCTGCTGCATGGAATGTGGACAGGGGAGATCTGGGCAGCCATAGGCCGTGATTACTTGTCAGAAAATGTAATTACTGAGTACAGTGTAACGTAACAGTATTCAGCAGCGGGAGGCGGACGCTAGGTCGACACTATGAGGGTGAACCAATACGAGGGGACGCGGTACACTGATATGGTGTCCATGTTGACTCCCGTCAAAATTCTGGACAAAAAACAGTAAAAAATTCATGTCAACATTTTAACTGTTGACTGTCGACATTGTTGACCTTTTTAATGTGTCGACCTAAGCACTGTTGGTCAACCTAATGTATGTGGACCTTCATAGTATCAACTATGATCCCTACCCTACAGCAGCATAAAGTACAGTAGGCAGGGGGCGGGGCCACTGACGGGATGGGAAAGGGTTGGGACAGGGGCGGAGCTACAGAGAAAGGTCCCATTTGGGGGCGTGGCCAGTGCAATCTCGTCATTGTGGCCACACCCCCTGCCGTGCAATACTGGTGGTCAGGGCTACAATGACACGATTCGAGTGGTGATGGTGGGTACGTGGGGACCAAATGACACAAATCACGTCATTACAGCCCCCCCTGCTGTGCAATGCCTGTACTACCGGCATTACATGGCAGAGAACATAGCCATGATGACACGATCCTGCTAGCCATGCCCCTAATGCACCATCTCCCCACTAAGCTCTGCCCTGGCCCACCTATTTGGGTCAGGACGGCGTAGGCTTCCCCCTACTTCCCGGGGCTGGCTGTTCTGTCCCAGAGAGGGCAACACAACGTAGGCATCTAAGCTTTAGGATCTTCTGTTGTTTGATACTAGAGACAGGTTTCCTTCATACAATAGCTGTGTCTGGGTTCAGTACTGAGTCTTTGTGTACCAGCAGCTTCTCAGCTGCATGCAAATAAGCCCCAGGAGGAACACTTCATGTAGACTTGGGAGGACAAACCTGGGGCTACAGGTTTAGTTGGGTTGTTTTCTTGATTGATATACCAAATACAACATTTTCTCAGTCGAGGTGTGACAGATGGCCCGGTGTACTCTCCCTAAAGCCACAATTCTATAGCAAGTTTAGTAAAAATAGGGCACGTCTTTTTAAGATATGAATTCAGAATTTATTTTTACTGCTGGCTACAGCTTCCATTCATCAAAGTCTCCTGCTTGCAGTGGAATTGAATCTGATTTATTCCAGAGATGCATTGTGTGATATTTTATTGGACCAGGGTTTCTTTTATGAAAAAGGTATTCTTTTATATACAGCATGCTATCTGTACTGTAAGACCGAAGCACCGCATTACACAATGTCCTTTCTGTGATGGTAAATCTCAGGCAGTCCTTTACTTTGAACTAATATATATATATATATATATATATATATATATATATATATATATATATATATATATATATAAAATAGAATGCACACACAGATTACGAATTATGGGGCATCTGGCATTACCCATTGTGCGCATAAGGAACAATTTGCCACTTGGTAAAACCATATTTCAATGCATGGGGCAGATTTAAAATATAGCTGTACAACAGTGGTGTCAAACTCATGGCCCTTTAGCTGTTGTGGAACTACACATCCCAGCATGCCCTGCCACAGATTTTGGATTGCCAAAACGATGGCAGGGCATGCTGGGACATGTAGTTCCACAACAGCTGGAGGGCCATGAGTTTGACACCACTGCTGTACAAAAAAGAAGTGAGTAGAAATACAATGTGCATAAAAAGAAGATAATATATGAGCTGTTTAGGATCTAACCAGTGTGTGAAAATTAAACAAACCAATGAAAGTAAAGGTGAAATATGAATTCTCTGTTGTGATTTCTTTTCTGCCTACCTCCCTCACCTCACACTGAGGGCCGGGGAACCTGTAACGGTATCTTTTATCCACAAGACTTGAATTCTTAAAAAAAGACTTCAATCTGGAAATTTCAAAAGAGCTTTAAAGAAAGACGGGCGAACACAGTGGTGGGATTCAAATGAACCAAATGTTCTATGTCCTAATGCCCATGGTACATAAAGCCGCACGCCATAGTGCCAATTACACATAAGGCCACACACCGTAATGCCCGTTACACATTGTGCTACACACCGTAATGCCCATTACACATTGTGCTAGACACCATGATACCAGTTACACATTATGCCACACAACATGATGCCCATTACATATTTGAAATATGTGCCATACTCATTGTTAGGGGGTGTTTTGCTTGATGCCAGGGGCTTCATGCTTGATGCCAGAGGCTGTCCGGTTGTATACTGAAAGCAGGTCCGAGGCTATTTTGAACTTTCACACTATAGGAGCTTGCAGCGGTAGCATCCAAATTAGCCGTGGACTATTAGTAGTATTAGTACTTCTCGCCAGTGCGCTGTATTGCAAGGCGTATAAAGGTTTCTTTCAGTTATCGCGGTTTGTGGAAGTCTCCAAGGGCCCTTTAGTATGGTGTTGACAAGGAGCTACAGGGATGTATGAAAATAAAGGACATTTTCAGAGTGAGGGAGACAATCCTATTGGTTGATTATGGTCTTTATAAAGGGGATATTTGACCACCACCATAGATTAGTCTAGGAACACCCACTAAAATGGGGCGTACCTAACTCACATGTGTAATACGCATAAAACACATATAAAGGTCTCTTTCATTCTTTTGTACGGTTTTAAATATATGAGCGTACCTTTATCACGTAGGATATAATATTGCCAGGCACGTCAAGGTTTCTTTGTGCAGTCTTGAAAAAAATCTGTGGAGAGCCTGGACTGACTTTTCTAGCGCCCGCTGTCCTCTGAATTTGGGGCAGGGGCTGACTTCAAGTGACATCATACACCCTCCCCAAGCAGTCATAGATACCCTTGCATCTGCAGGGGAATTCCCATTGTTATTAGGGGACACCCACAAAACCATGGGCGTTTCCCTTCTTTCGCCCCCTTCCCTCCTTGAGTAAACAGCTCCGCGTGAAACTCGCCTACGCCATTGGCTCCAGGGTTTGTACATGCCCAACCCCACCCATCGGGGACGGGACCAAATTCGGCTAGTAAGGAACAGGTCTGAATCCTCCCAAATATTGTCTCCAGTCGTCAAGTCATATTTACGCCTCTTTATTAGCATAATTAGCTTCTGCCTAACAACCCCGGAAATCCTGAATAAATAAATGGTATTTCTGTGCTGTTGTGTTACTCTGGTGTCTGGGACTTGTGTTTGGCTGATAGAACTGACCTGTTACTTAGATCTGTAAGCACAGCTTGTGCCTTGCAGCCAGGGTTAGCCGGTCCAGATGGGGCATGGACACACACAAGCGGCAGCCAGCATTAGCCATTCTGTCATACAACGGAATTAATCTCATATAAGATGTTTGTGTGTCATTATATTCTGTCTTCAATCCTGGTACAGATGAGATTGCGAGGAGGAATACAGCTTTCCATTTCATTTAATATCTTCTCTAGGCAGATTTGTACTAATATTACAGTTTTGCTAATCCATTACTTCCTCTGGGGAAGGTTGTTGTAATGACACGCTTGACAATTCATCAAAAGCCTCCATAGGATATCCAGCTGTACTATGCTAATAATCACAGTTTAACTCTTTGCGAGCACCGATGTATCCATCAACAACAAAAAAAAAATGCTGCCAATTAAAGCCTGTCTAGTTAAGACTTAGCGATTGTCTCCTGGGAGATCCAATTCTCCTTTACCGCGTGGATACACGGACATCAGATTGTTCTGTCCCCAGCTGTTATTTACAAATTGTACATTAATCATTGCTAAATAACGCAGCACGCCAATAATTTCTAGACAAAGGCCGGATTCCCGGCTGTTCTCAAAATGTCCATTTATCTGACTGTCATCGGAACATGGGGCCTTAATTGCTCTAGTCTGTGGTCCTCCGCTGTTACACTGTTGACTGGAGACGCTTGGCGACTTGGCAGCGGAACTCATTTCGATTCTTTTCAATGGATTTTTCGTGATCCTTGATCAAACTTTCCTACTGCAGGATTGTATGTTGCAAAGGGCAAATTGAAGCGGCGCTAAGTGCTACCAAATGAAGAGAACTGCTAATGTCAGATACACGTGTGTGGTAGAATGAAGTGATGCTGGCGTCAAATGTATACTACTGTATTATAGGGATTTCCAGCAACACGGAAGGCTCTGTTCTAAACAGCCAATTCTGTTTCATTCTTGTTTGATGTTTTTACATGTGGTAGTTTTTGCTGTTTTCGTGGTATTTTTTAATGCTGTTATGGGTTTCCTGTATCTTACTAATAGCATTCAAGATTTTACATTGGGGCGGGGCTGAGCTGTGATGTCTTTAGGCCCCACCTCTAAGATGGGAAATGCCCACGATTTGCAGTCCCATGGTTAAGTGGCGCCACTAAGTGACATAATTGGGATTTTTCGACCGTGCGCATCAAATTTTGTAGTCGTTTTGTGGACTTTTCATGAAGTAGTGAAAGAGTGGAGAAGTGTACCAGGGGCAACCAATACACCCTCTTTATTATGTCACAGTCAGTATTAGAACCCATGACGTATGTCACTGGAAGCTGTCACCTTACTGATGGAGCTATTGCCACTGCACAGGAAGCAAGAGCTTCACAGAGGCCCTTATTCTAATCGGATCGGTACGGCCCGCGTGCGGCCGTACCGCCGATGTTTTTACTCTGCACATGCGCAGAGGTGAATCTGCGCATGTGCAGCCCCCTTCGCCGCAGACGTATTTCGTCCGCCGCAAAGGGGGCGTATAGGGGCGTGAGAGGCATCATGCCCTCATTTCCCTATGTGTACGCCCCGCGTTTCATGGGCGTTCCCATGCAAACGCGGGGCGTATGCATGGTAATGAGGCCATGACGCAACTCATGGGGGCGGAAAGCTGACGTCGCCGGATGTCAGCTTTCAGCCCCCATACAAGCTACCACACGGACGATTGTCCGTGTGGTCTCAGCTTGCGGGAGCTGCCGCGGCGTGCGGACCTGCCTTCGATGGTCGACGACCATCGAATGCAGGGGGCAGCTCCCACCATGGTGGAGGCGTAGCCTCCACCATTTTTATGCGGATCGCCAGCCGTCCGTGTACGGACGGCCGTGGCGATCCGTAGGGTGGGCGGGGATTGGTTTGTGCGGCCGGAGCCCCGTGTGCGGCTCTGGCCGCACCAACCAGAATAAGGGCCATAGTTAGAATCTGCAGGCTTCTAATGCAGGAGCAAACAGCTTTATCAGTGAGGTGTCAGCCTCCAGTGTGACAGGCCCTGGGTTTTACACCTAAGAAATGTGTCTCACAAACACACACACACACACACACACACAGATATATATATATATGCAGTATATATGTATATACATACTAGGGGTGGGATGCTCTAAACCAGAAATGCGGTAAATACCCTGTTATCAGGGTTTTTACCGCATTTCTGTATTCTCTAACCCCCCTCTAACCCCCCTCCGCAGTGTCAACGCTGCGGAGCGAATTACCAGCAAAAGCTGGCGATTCCCTGCAGAAGCCTATGGTTTTCTTACCACAGAGCTGTGTGAGGGATCCATCACGGATCCCTTCCAGCATACCCTGCAATCACTAGGGTCACTGGAAGCTGAGGCCACACCCCTTCTCATGTGCCTACATGGTTGTACTGTATGTCTGGGCTGTTTCACAGCTGTAGTCTGTCCCTGCACACGGATGAGCTTCTAACAAGTGAAACACGCAGGGGTTAAAGTGGTCCGGAACGGGGCAGAACTGCGTTCCGTCAGTTCCAATTTGGAGGCAGAACGGTTCCGCCTGCGTCAGCCCACTTTGCCCGTCTCCCCTCCTCCCAGCTTGCAGACCGCCAGCTGGCAATCACTAGCGGCGAGTGGATATGAGCCGCCGGAAGTGCGTCGGCAGAAGATCCTTGGCGGGTTGAGGAAACTGCGGAACACAGCAGGGAGGTGATCCAAACAGTGTGAGGCCGGGAGCCGCGCCATATTACTCCCCTCCACACACCCAGTGCTGCTGCTGCTGCCTCCCTGGCTCACCAATACTCCTGCTCAGCCGGTTACCACCTGCATATGTGTATAAGGGCATTTAATAATGAGGGGCATGTGTTAGGGGCCATGTGTGTCACTATGTATGTATTGGGCCATTAAATAAAGTGGGGTATTTGTAGGGAAAATGATGTATGGATGTATGATCCCATGAAAACGCTGGGCGTACATATGGTAATGCGGCCGTGACACATGTGTGGGGGGCGGACATATGACATAGCCGGATGCCAGCTGCCTGCTCATATCCCTGCTTTTGCATGGAGAAATGCCGAGTGGTCTGGCGCACTCGATGGGGGAGGTTCCCACAGATGGAGGAGGTGTCCACATGAAAAATCCACTCGCGGTCCGTTCGGTCGGCGTCTTACCGCATTCGGACGGTGTGAGCGATCCGTACGGAAGGCGGGGCTAAGGACACTCGGTTCCTGCCTGAAAATACGCATCCAATCGATTCAACTAGAATAAGGGCCTTTGTGAGGTTAATGTGAATAAGGGTCACTATGTGTGTTGTGTAATGTAAATAGGATTGTTTTAAGCTATGGCATAATTTGAACTGGGGGTACTTTTGTATAGTCATACGAATGTTTTTATACCACGCCCCTCTATTTTTGGCACGCGCCTATGGCGCGCATTATATCTTTATGGTGTTTGGCTGGCCGGCAGGGAACAAATTTTGAGGGGGGTGGGGTTTGAGGTGGGTAGGTGGCAGGGAAGGAGAGTTCCACCACCTCTCCATGACCACTTTAAGCACTGGAAACACGGATTGCGCCTCTATTTGATTGAGCATTGAGCGTAGCAAGGAAAGAGCTTTCAGAATAGGATGGAAAATATTACTAAAAAAAGTTTCTATTTACAATATGTAAATAACTGCACTGAGCATTATATTATACCGGTGTAGCTATAAGAAGATATGACATAGCCACTGCAAGGCAAAATATCTAAGCAAAGCAACTTGATTTAACCTACAACCCACATTTACATTAATACCCATAGCTCATTTCACATAATAAAATCATTAATTCCCACCGCGAGTGACTTGTAGTTCTCCAATGGATGGAGTTTTCCCATTCTTACCTGGAATTTGGATTTTGTTTTGCAATGTGTGTTTTGCATCTCATCAGTCAGCAGCTGGATGTTTTGTAACTGCAATGAAATCTTATTCAAGAGTAAAAATACTAAACTGCGAAGGGAACAGGAAGGGAACGGAGCTGCGCCCGGTGATGGATAATGCAATTCCGTGTGAGTGAAGGCATGCGCTGCTAACAGAAAGCAGATTTTTAATCACAACCAAATGAGAGATTTTTCATTGGTTCCCGCCATATATAATTCATAACTCCTTTATTACGGCCAGAGGCAAAACTAAAAGTTTGATTTTGAAAAAGACACATTTGAAGCTGCTGGTGGGGAAAGGGAAAGGGGGGGGGGGAGATGTTGCTTACAAATCCAATGTGTCTTGTCAGGTTGCCGAATTTGAGTAAAAGAAAAAAAAAGAAAACAAATAAAAGAGAAACATATAATTGTGGTTAAGTTAATGCTCCAGTGCGTGGAAAATTGATAAATAGACATGTGAGGATAAAATGGATATTTAGGAGTCTACCTATGTATTAATTATCATGGTTGTAGGCAACGGTGGAAGTACCGGTCGCCACCGCCGCTCTGACCTATTGTCTTTGGGCCCTCATGTGTATGACCAGACAGTGCTACAGTGGCAGTGCAATATTATATAATCTCAGTGGTGGGGAGGAGGTGGGGTTTGCCGGTAGTGTCAGGCGTCCGCTTCTGCCACAGCCAGCTTTCTCCCACCCCCTCGTACGGGGCTCATGCTATAGGTGAGGAGGCTGTCTGTGTATATGTGACTATGTATGTATTTGGTTGTGTATATGTGGCTGTCTGTGTACTGTATATGTGATTGTGTGTATGTGACCTAATCATGAGGGGGCGTGTCCTAATTAGTGAGGTGTGGTCTAAGAGTGGGATGTGTGGCCACACACCCTTAGTGGGAAAACAAGTGAAAACACTCTAAATCATTGAAGGGGGGAGTGTTATCATTTCACCCTGCTCAGCAGCATAGCACACTCCTACAGTATGTACTGACAGGCTCAACATGAGTGTCTCACACTGATACACTGAGAGCGTGATGTCACACCAGGGGGCTTAGTCGACGAGACTGAGACCTCTGGTGGGGACCTGGACCGGTACCTGAACCGGGAAGGTTGGAGAGGACCCTTGCGCATGGAGTGCGCGACAGTGCACCCAGAGCCAATAAGCAGTCAGAGGTAAAATACAACCGGAGTTTATTTGCAGATGGTTGTAATATTAACAGACAGTAAAGTATTTAGGAGAAATGACAGTTTATGCAGATTGCAATACTTTACAGATGTGATGATATGTGGGATCGATGGTGGAACATCGGATGTGGAGACTGTGGGTCCGGAGTGACGGACGGAAGACTTGAGCTTGACTGTGGTTCCGGAATGACGGACGGAAGCTTGGCTTGGAGATCCGGAATATCAGACTATCGATGATGATGTGGGAACATCGGATTCAGGTATCGGATATGGAAGATGACTGTGGGTCCAGAATGACGGACGGGAGATGTCTGTGGGTCCAGAATGATGGACGGAAGCAGGAGATCCGGAATATCGGACTAGCGATGAAACATCGATGGTGGATGATGCTGGAGCATCGGAAGGACCAGAGTCCCGGAGCTAGGCTTGGTCGCTGGGCTGAAAGGCAGGATCACAGGCGGTGGAATAACCTGGACTTCACAGGAGATGGAACAACCTGGAACACACTGCAGCATGGAAAACAACACCAGCAGAGAAATACACTTGCACGGAGACAAGGACAGCTGACCATACACTGGAGACAACTGAAGCACTAGCAATGGTTCTGAGAGCTCCCAGCATACTTATCCCCACTGGGTGGCCAGGATTGGCCGAGGAAGTATGACAGGGAGATCAGAACCAACAGGATTGGACAGCACAGACATGTGACTGGAAAGAACATGGCAGCCCCCATGTCTGCTATGGCGGGAAAGTGTGTTGGTGCACACCATGCTGGATACTGGGAGCAATGGCGGCGGACAGGTGGATTGCCGTGCACTGGGGACTGTCACTGGGAGACAGGACGCCGGCAGAGATGACGTCTGGACCGCAAGCTGAACCTGCGGAGGCACTTAGCCGGTAAGAAAGTCTGTCTGACAGCTCGGATCGTGACAGCACCCCCCCCTTTAAGGGTGGCCCCAGGACACCTTTTAGGCTTGCGGGGAAACTTGGAGTGGAACGCCCGGATGAGTCTGGGAGTCTTGGACATCGATGGCATTGGTCCATGATCGCTCTTCGGGGCCGTAGCCCTTCCAATCGATCAGATATTGCAGACGACCATATCGGATGCGAGAGTCCAAGATCTTACTGACCTCATATTCTGTTCCACGCTGGGTGCAAACCTTAGGAGCCTTGGGGAGCTTGGAATGAAAGCGATTCAAGACCAGCGGCTTGAGCAGCGAAATGTGGAATGTAGCTGGCACTTTCAAATAGGGCGGCAACTTGAGCTTGTAAGCTACTGGATTGACGACTCGCTCAACTGGGAAAGGACCAATATATCGGGGAGCGAACTTCATCGATGGCACTCTCAATCGAAGATTCTTAGTTGACAACCAGACACGATCTCCTGGACGGAGGGCTGGCACAGCTCTGCGTTTCCTGTCGGCAAATTTTTTGTACCTGCTTGAAGCCTTCAGAAGTGAAGAACGAATGAGCTTCCAGGATTTGACGAATTACCGGATGGTCGTGTCGACCGCTGGAACAGAGGACACAGGTTGCAGAGTGAAGTCAGGAACACGAGGATGAAACCCATAATTGGCAAGGAATGGAGTGACATTTGATGAAGAATGATATTGGTTATTATGGCAGAACTCTGCCCATGGAAGGAGTTGAGCCCAGTCATCTTGGGAAGAAGAGACATATGTGCTGAGAAATGCTCTCCGTTTGGCCATTGGTTTGAGGGTGGTAGGCTGTGGAAAACTTTAACTTGATTTGAAGCAGGGAGCACAGGCTTCGCCAGAACTTGGCTACGAATTGGACTCCTCTATCGGAGATGATTTCAAGAGGCAGCCCATGAAGCTTGAATATCTCTTTGATGAAGAGCTGGGACAGCTTGGAAGCTGACGGAAGACCAGTGAGGGGAACAAAGTGAGCCATCTTGGTGAACCGATCAACAATCACCCAGATGGTGGTGAACTTGTCAGACTCTGGAAGATCAGTTACAAAGTCCATAGAGATATGCGTCCAAGGACGATGTGGCACTGACAGTGGCATCAATTGCCCAGGAGGAGACTGACGACTGGTCTTGTGCTGAGCACATTTAGCACAAGAGGAAACAAAGTCCTGTACGTCCTGTTTGAGGGACGGCCACCAGTAGGACCTGGTGATAAACTCGTAAGTTTTCTGAATGCCTGCATGGCCAGCGAATTTTGAAGAATGCGCCCAACAGAGCAACTTCTTTCTTAGAGCTGGCTTTACATATCTTTTCCCTGTAGGGGGCGTGAGATTTGAAACTCTCGTTGCGGAGAATGCCACTGGATCAATAATAAAGTGTTGATGTGTGGACTTAGACTCACTTTCTTGCTCCCATGAGCGGGAAAGGGCATCAGCTTTTCGGTTTTGTGTCCCTGGACAGAACGACAGCTTGAAACGGAACCTGGAAAAGAAAAGTGTCCATCTGGCTTGACGGGGATTTAAACATTGAGCAGACTTGAGATACAGAAGATTCTTGTGGTCTGTGATAATTGTGATCTCATGAACAGCGCCCTCTAGAAGATATCTCCATTCTTCTAATGCCAACTTGATGGCGAGGAGCTCTTGATCGCCGATGGCATAGTTACGCTCTGCAGGCAGGAACTTACGGGAGTAGAACCCACAGGGATGAAGACGACCATCGGGCGCTTTCTGCGAGAGGACTGCCCCGACACCCACGGAGGAGGCATCAACCTCGAGAATAAAGGGCAAGGTGGTATCAGGTTGTCTTAAAACAGGAGCGGAAGTGAACCTCTGTTTCAACAGATGGAAGGCTTCGATGGCTTCTGCCGGCCACTTCGCTGGATTAGACCCCTTTTTAGTCAAGGCAGTGATGGGAGCCACAATAGAAGAGAAGTTACGAATGAATTTTCTGTAATAATTGGCAAAACCCAGGAAACGTTGAATACCTTTCAGCGAAGAGGGAATTGGCCAATCTTGGATGGATTGCAGTTTTCCTGGATCCATTTGAAGACCAGAACCGGAGACAATGTACCCTAGGAAGGGTATAGACTTCACCTCGAAGACACACTTCTCCAGTTTACAGTAGAGATGATTAGCTCGCAGCCGGGACAGAACCTCTTTGACCCAATAAGAGATGTTCAGTGATGTTATTGGTGTAGATTAAAATGTCATCGAGATATACAACTACATGACGATACAGAATGTCCCGAAAAATCTCATTGACATAGTGCTGGAACACGGCTGGGGCATTGCTGAGCCCAAAGGGCATGACGAGGTACTCATAGTGGCCGTCTCTGGTATTAAACGCCGTCTTCCACTCGTCGCCCTCTCGTATGCGGATGAGATTGTATGCACCTCTCAGATCGAGTTTCGTAAAGATGGTTGCACCGCTGACACGGTCAAACAGCTCGGTGATGAGGGGCAACGGATATCAGTTCTTTACTGTAATGTCATTGAGGCCGCGATAATCAATGCAGGGACGTAGGCCTCCATCCTTCTTCTTGACGAAGAAGAATCCTGCGCCAGCAGGAGAAGTCGAAGGACGGATGAATCCCTTTGCCAGATTTTCCTTGATGTAATTGGTCATGGCTTGAGTCTCTGGAAGAGAGAGAGGATAGGTTCTACCTCTGGGTGGTTCTTTGCCTGGGATAAGTTCGATAGGGCAATCCCACGGTCTGTGAGGAGGTAGGACATCAGCGCCAGACTTGCTGAATACATCTGAGTACTCTTGGTAGGGAAGAGGCGGAAGGTCTGCTGCATCGGCTGAAGAATGATGAGCTGGGAGTACCTTTTGGAGACAGGTACCGGAGCAGGAAGGATCCCAGGAAAGGATTTCCGATGTCTTCCAATCAAGACGAGGATTGTGAAGACGGAGCCAGGGTAAACCCAGAACCAGAGCATGAGTGGCTCGGGGTAAAACCAGGAAGGACAAAAGTTCAGTGTGCAGGACTCCCACTTTTACTGTAAGTGGTAAAGTTCTGCGGGAGACTGTCGCATCAGGAATCCTACTGCCATCCACAGCAGTAAGGAAGACAGTCTTGGAAAGACTTTCAGTGGGCAACCCCCACTTGCGGACCAGTTCTGCAGTAACGAAGTTGCCAGCGGCACCGGAATCAAGAAGTGCGGAGACAGTCTTGAAATGCTGACCAACTTGTAGGGAAACTGGAAGGACACAATCAGTTGCTGATGGAGAGGACTTAATTACTCCTAGCCTACCCTCTCCTTGACGGGCTAGGAGGAGGAGTTTTCCTGACGCTTTGGGCATGCAGAAATTTGATGTGCAGGATCGGCACAATACAGGCAGAGCTGTGCCAACCGTCGACGTTCTCCTGGAGACAAACGGAAACGGTTTATCTCCATTGGTTCTTCTTTGGAATGGACCGCAGGAGCAGTGGGTAAAGAAGGCGGAGGAGTTGGCACTTTAACTGGAGCGCTCTTGTGACGTTCTATAGCCCTTTCTCGGAAGCGTAGGTCTACTTTGACACACAATGAAATAAGGTCACTTAGACCTGAAGGTCAGTCTCTGGTAGCAAGTTCATCCTTAATACGATCGGATAGGCCATGCCAGAAAGCTGCGTATAAGGCCCCATCACACCAGGAGAGTTCAGACGCCAGAATCTGGAACTGGACCAGATATTGCCCGACTCAGCGGGATCCCTGTCTGAGACGGAGGAGTTCAGTGGAGGCAGATGCTGATCGCCCAGGCTCATCGAAGATACGCCGGAATGTTGACACGAAGTCCTTGTAATTGGACAGGATGGCATCAGATCTTTCCCATAAGGGAGACGCCCATTCTAACGCTGCTCCACACAGGAGGGAGATGATGTAGGCGATCTTGACCCTTTCAGTAGGGAAGTTACTGGGTTGCAGCTCGAAGTGAATCTCACACTGATTGAGAAAACCTCGACAGGTCTTGGGGTTCCCATCATACTTGGTGGGGACAGACAGATGAAGGCGAGGTGCAGCAGCCATTACAGGAGGATGAACGGGACTTGGAAGTTCTCTGACAGGCTCAGGGCCACTGAGAGTGGTCTGTAGCTTATCCAGCCGGGAAGACAGATCTTGCAGACAATGAATCACTTGGCTCTGCGCAGCCTCTTGCTGATCCAAGCGAACAGCCAGTTGCTGTACAGGGCTGGGTGGAGATGCTTGGTTTGCGGCTGGATCCATTTGGCTAGTGCTTACTGTCACACCAGGGGGCTTAGTCGACGAGACTGAGACCTCTGGTGGGGACCTGGACCGGTACCTGAACCGGGAAGGTTGGAGAGGACCCTTGCGCATGGAGTGCGCGACAGTGCACCCAGAGCCAATAAGCAGTCAGAGGTAAAATACAACCGGAGTTTATTTGCAGATGGTTGTAATATTAACAGACAGTAAAGTATTCAGGAGAAATGACAGTTTATGCAGATTGCAATACTTTACAGATGTGATGATATGTGGGATCGATGGTGGAACATCGGATGTGGAGACTGTGGGTCCGGAGTGACGGACGGAAGACTTGAGCTTGACTGTGGGTCCGGAATGACGGACGGAAGCTTGGCTTGGAGATCCGGAATATCGGACTATCGATGATGATGTGGGAACATCGGATTCAGGTATCGGATATGGAAGATGACTGTGGGTCCGGAATGACGGACGGGAGATGACTGTGGGTCCGGAATGACGTACGGAAGCAGGAGATCCGGAATATCGGACTAGCGATGAAACATCGATGGTGGATGATGCTGGAGCATCGGAAGGACCAGAGTCCCGGAGCTAGGCTTGGTCGCTGGGCTGAAAGGCAGGATCACAGGCGGTGGAATAACCTGGACTTCACAGGAGATGGAACAACCTGGAACACACTGCAGCATGGAAAACAACACCAGCAGAGAAATACACTTGCACGGAGACAAGGACAGCTGACCATACACTGGAGACAACTGAAGCACTAGCAATTGTTCTGAGAGCTCCCAGCATACTTATCCCCACTGGGTGGCCAGGATTGGCCGAGGAAGTATGACAGGGAGATCAGAACCAACAGGATTGGACAGCACAGACATGTGACTGGAAAGAACATGGCAGCCCCCATGTCTGCTATGGCGGGAAAGTGTGTTTGTGCACACCATACTGGATACTGGGAGCAATGGCGGCGGACAGGTGGATTGCCGTGCACTGGGGACTGTCACTGGGAGACAGGACGCCGGCAGAGATGACGTCTGGACCGCAAGCTGAACCTGCGGAGGCACTTAGCCGGTAAGAAAGTCTGTCTGACAGCTCGGATCATGACACGTGAGAGCTCATGCTGCTGCCCGGGAGGAAAGGTTTGGACCAGGGCCCCAGCCAGGCCCCTCCAACACTCCTGGGCTAGAGTAATTAGTACCCACTCCCCCCTCTCTCAGTGGCCCTGTATACAGGGGCTAAAATGGGGACAGTGGGACGGAGTGGAACTGAGTTCCACCTTCACCACAGCCCTGCACAGCAATTCCAGCAGAAAAGCCTGACCCAGCGGCTTCCTCTTCTGACACGGCGTATGTCATGTCATGCTGTCACCACCGCTAAAGTGAAAAAGAGCCAATAAGAGGAGCAGGCACTGTGCATGATGAAGACAAGGTGAGGGACACAGAGAAGAGGGGAAGCTGCCAGAGGGACACAGGGCATGGAGTTGATGGATGAACACAGGCAGTGAGCAGCTGGACAGAGATGTGTATAAGCAGCACTACTGTGGGAATTAGGTGTATAAGCGGCAATACTGTGTGGCATACATGTACTATAAGGAGTACTTCTGTGTAGTGTAACTTAAATAAGGGTCACTACTATGTGGTGTAATATGAATCAGGGACACTACATGCAGTGCAATGTGAAATCATTTTAATTGAGTGTACGGTGACCACCTTGTGAGACCACTGACCCTTTATAAAGTATGGAAGTAATGTGATCAAATGTCCATACAATCGCACCTAAATCAGCCCCAGTGTCAGTTTCCAAGGACGGATGGTTGCAGGAGAGGGATCCTAAGATTCCTCTCCTGTGAGCATTCCTCCATAGTCATAAAGCAATTTTTGCTATCTGAGTTTGCTACAGTACATAGGGGTCAGAATGTAGTCCCTATCTATAATAATGGGGACTGCGGTCTACAGCATAGACTTCTGCAGGAAAATTCTGTGAAATCTTCTGAATTAGGTTGTTAGCACATAGCAACAATTCACACAATTATGCCTTGATAAATAGGCCCCCATTTAAAATGCTTTGTACCACTATGCAGAAAATAATTTTTGGATCAAATGTTTCTCAAAATGGATAAGTACGGCTAATTAGGATATTTTCAATCGTTTTATTTAAGTGGCTAATTAATTCTATAAACATTCTTATCATGAATGATATTAAATATATGCTTTTGTCTACCTGCAGAAAAACATCTGGTTGTCATGGGAATGGGGTGACAATTACGCTTGTCTTACTTTATTTTTACATGGACTATTTTCGTAGCTATAAAATACTTATTACCTAAGAGAACAATTGACATTGAATGATTTCTTTGAAAGATTTGGTTTATAAATTTGTACAAATAGCAGTGGTGCAGACTGTCATTATAATCTACCAATTAGCTCCATAAAAATTTCATTCTGTCTAAAGAAAGAAAATTAAGACTTTAAATGGATACAAGTGTTGAAAAGAAATACCTTACCTCAAAAGTAATTTCCGAATGGGAAACGTTCCAACCTGATAGTCAAAGTCCTTGTTTTTCGAGAACTAGGGGCCCGATTCAGACATTAACACCGCTCGCCGTACATAAGCACCCCATCGTCCATGACCCTGTGCAGGGCTGCAAACGGATGTGTACGGGTGCACATCTGTTTGCTAGTGTCCGCACATAGGGAAAATCATTTGAAGGCTACTTACTATTGAATGATCTATCCTTCTCTCACCGGCGCTAGCAGCCACCATGTGACCCAAGAAGCACTCGGCGGCTGCATGGATTTAAGACATTTTGGGTTGGGTGCCATCATCATGTGCTCACCCCTAGCAGGCAAAGGAACTCCTGCGTTCGGCCGGGCACTCCCAGTGTATCTATGGGCGCCCGCCACCGTTTTTGTGGGCACGCCCATGAAACACCAGGGGTCCACCTTGGCACGCCCCCCGTCTATCAGTCGGGCTGCAAATGCCTTGGAAAGGGAGGAATTTGCTGAAGGTGCTTACAGCTGGGGCTCTGTACATACGTATTACCGACAATGCGCATGTGCAGCAGCCCCGACATTGGACAGGGCCCGAATTCGGATATGTGTGTGCAGGGCTGAATCGGCCCCTGGATGTATCTGTGGCAAAGATAATTGGATCCACTCTAAGCCTCCATGAGAAAGGTAGGGTCCTGGTATAATGTGGGTAAGAATGTGTGTTAGGAGTGTTGCCACACCACATTTGGAAAGTTTGTGCCCTATCTACTGTATGTAGGCTGCAGCATGTTGTGCCCCTTAGGACAGCCTCTATGGCATTCTCATTAGTGCCCAAATATTAGATTCTATATCTATGCGCTTCTGTTTTCAATGAACAAGGGGACAAGTTCCCTGATAACTGCGGCATAGCACAGCTTTAATTTAATGCAAGTAGATGCATTATTAGAGGCATTTGTCAAGTGTTGGAGAGAGATAAAGTACAAACCCATCAGCTTCTGTTTTTTTTTTCTTGCACAGCCATGACAGTTTGATACTGATTGGTTGGTGCTTTTATCGCTCGCCAAAGATTGATCCATCTTCGCCTATATGAAATATGATAGAGGATAGTTGTAAGATGTCCTACAGCATGTTCCAAGTAGCTATAACTGCTCAGTTGGGGTTTTATTTATTTTTTATGCACCGTCCATATCAATAAGAAATAATAATGTGATATATCAGGACTGGGTTCAGTATTAGATGTTTCATCAAGTGCGACTGCAGGTGGCAGAGGTTGTGTAACACACTGGCACAGGTGAAAGAGGTTGTGTGCAAGCTGGCACAGGTAGCAGAGGTTGTGTGGTAGTCTGGCACAGGTGGAAGATGTTGTCTGGCACATGTGGCAGAGGTTGTGTGGCAGGCTGACACATGTGGCAGAGGTTTTCTGGCAGGCTGGCATGGGTGGCAGAGATCGTGTCAGTGTCAGGCTGTCACAGGTGGCAGAGGTTGTATGGCAGGCAGGCACAGGTGAAGGTTACATGGCAGGCTGGCACAGGTGGCAGAGCTTGTATGGCAGGCAAGGGCAGGTGGAGGTTATGTGGCAGGTTGGTACAGGTGACAGAGGGTTTATGGCAGACTGGCACAGGTGGCAGAGGTTGTACACAAGAACCAGGTTTATTTAATTAGTGCAGCTTAGCCGACTGCCCAGGTAAAAGGTTTCAAGACTTTATCGTCCCATGCTGCTCATTAACATCTTTCATACATACACTGTACTGTAGAGCTTAGCACAGTGTAATGACTACATAGACATACATAGATATATATGTGTGCTGGTTTTTATAGAGCAGAAAGGTAGTTAATAAAGGACGGATGATGATTTTACAGCAGGATGATGACTGGACAGCAGGGAATTGCTACCTCTAGTGGATGATATTTTTGTAACCTCTTTCGGCAATTAAGACCCACTCCAAGGAGCTGTCCATGGTTCTGAAAACAACTATACTGTACATGGAAAGTCACAATTTATTTCCCCCCGAAGCGATTAGCTTATGTGGTCTAAAAAACTCTGCTCACCTACTTAACAATCGACCCTATTAAGCTGATTTATTAGTCTCCAGTAAATTAAACTCCCCTCGGTTGTTTATTTTCCTACTGTGGAATGAATGAAATGTCAAAGAGTTGCTTTCAGCAAACACATGTGTCTGACTGCCTGGGAGAAGTTGTGCGGTGTATGAGATGCGCAGACAGTGCTCTGTACACAAACACACCGCAGCTGTCAGTATCCTGATGATAAATGGGAACTCATGAAGTCAAATATTCTCAGCTGGCAGTGTCAGGAGGTTGTAGGGGCAGTAACGTGGCCTAACAATAGAAAATACAACCTTCGGATGACATTTACTAAGCGGCAGGTTTGGCAAAGACCGATGGAAGCCAACACAAACTGAAAACCAGTTAAAACCACTGAATTTACTAAAACTCCCTGTGACTTTCTAAACTAACCCCCATTGATCCAATGAGTTCAGCTGACCAGTTCTTGTCCTGATACAGCTACAAAAACATTGTGGTTCAGAAGCGCTGGTATCGGGTCCTCTTGCAAACTGTTAACCAGCACTAGCGGCAAATATTAACTCCTCTCCCCTATGTATGATGGAGGGAATGCAGTGATATATCCCCCCAATTCCGAAGGCAGCTGCATCCCCCATAGGTTTCATTGGGGGGGTGCAATGCTGCTTTATTCACCAATGTCCGGAATGCCAAACATTCCGGATATTTGTCCCTGCATGGGCTATTGTACTGCCAGCTGGGCCGTGGCTTCCTGATCGCACATGAGCAGGTCTCCCCAGCAGCCAGCATAGCCCAGTACAAACAAGATTCCTGCATGTGCTCAGTAATACATAGCACCGATGGGACAGCATATTGCAACGCGATCCTGGGCAGTAAGATCCCTTCCAGATCACATTGAATATGTGATCTATTCTAAATGCTCCCGTAAGCACTTAGGGCAGGGTTGGTAATGGGATAATCAGAGGGTCGGACCTCTCTTAGGCCCTTATTCTAATCGGATCGGTACGGCCCGCGTGCGGCCGTACCGCCGATGTTTTTACTCTGCACATGCGCAGAGGTGAATCTGCGCATGTGCAGCCCCCTTCGCCGCAGACGTATTTCGTCCGCCGCAAAGGGGGCGTATAGGGGCGTGAGAGGCATCATGCCCTCATTTCCCTATGTATACGCCCCGCGTTTCATGGGCATTCCCATGCAAACGCGGGGCGTATGCATGGTAATGAGGCCATGACGCAACTCATGGGGGCGGAAAGCTGACGTCGCCGGATGTCAGCTTTCAGCCCCCATACAAGCTACCACACGGACGATTGTCCGTGTGGTCTCAGCTTGCGGGAGCTGCCGCGGCGTGCGGACCTGCCTTCGATGGTCGCCGACCATCGAATGCAGGGGGCAGCTCCCACCATGGTGGAGGCGTAGCCTCCACCATTTTTATGCGGATCGCCAGCCGTCCGTGTACGGACGGCCGTGGCGATCCGTAGGGTGGGCGGGGATTGGTTTGTGCGGCCGGAGCCCCGTGTGCGGCTCTGGCCGCACCAACCAGAATAAGGGCCTTAGCGTGAAATGGATGTTTCAGGGTGGGAATTGTTGGCGACCATGTGATTGTACAGAACTGTTCTGTCTCATTGGAGTGACTGTTGGCTTGTTGGAGGCGTGTTGTTTGACTGTAGTTTGAGTTCTGCGCTGTTATAAGTCAGCTAAAGCTTGTTTCTGATGGTTCCCTTGCAATGTACAGTACATACAAGTCCTACACTAATGATGCTAAAAAACAGTGTAAGGATTAGCTTCCTGCGTGGAGTTGCATGGATCCTCACATTGAAGAGCCTCCTTTTTAAAGACGAGATCATGTTGGCCACGCCCCCACACTGGTGATCCGCCGTCCCCCAGCCTCCATTCCACCCTGTCAGTGGCTCCACCCCCCCTGCCTCACTGAACTGGCTGCCCTCTCCCAGCTGCCAGGAAGTAGGCAACTATGCGCTGGGAACGAGGTTTCCATCTTCAGCCATGCACATGAGGGGAAAGCCATTCGCAATCACTCACCATTGAATGTTTTTTCCCTCTGTTCGCAGCGCCAAGTAAGCCAGGATTTACTTGGCGCTGCGATGGCAATGGGGTGAAGGCTGCAGATGACATCAGTGGCCCTCCCTCCCAAAGGCCGGGGAATGCCTGTGTTTTCTTGGACACTCCCAGAAAATGCAGGATTACTGCCCCCAAATGGCCGCAGGGTGTCAATCCCTCTGCGAGCGTCCAGCAATGGCTAGCCTTCGCACGGATGCTCACACATGCACACTTACCATGCGCATAATTTGATAATTGCCCATGCTTTAGAACCGCAGCCGTGCAATCTGGTCTGAATCAGGCCCATAGGGGGGTGTTTATCAATGAGTTATAGCTATTTAAAACTTGATGCATATGATAAATGGTGCTGCAGCCAATCAACTCCCAACTGCCATTTTTCAAACACATGGCAAGGGCTGATTGGCTGGAGCACCATTTATTATAGTTAAAACTCATTGACAAATGGGGCCCCATAGAGGGAGCGCATCTTTATTCATATGTCAGCCTAAGGGTTAGTCTTCCATAGACATCGATGATCTACAGATTGGACCGATGGAATTAACAGAGCCACAGACATCAACACTGAACTTGTCTGATTTAGCATTTATTTATTGTTGATTTAATGTTATTGGTCAAAGCTTCCATTTATCAGTGCCTTAAAATGCCCCACTAGTATAGCTCTAGCCCCAGGTGGCGAGTTGTACTCAGTATCTATGGGGAGTATACGCTCGGTTACGTGCTGGGCTTCTATAGAGTCCTTTATGGTGCTCACCAGGAAGATTCTCAATGATAGGCCGTGGGGAGGGTGGCCAATCCCGGGATCGGCGGGATCCCGGGATTTGGCCCCAAAACACCGGGATTTCAATCCCGGGATTGGAGATTCCAATCCCGGGATTTCCGGATTAGACTGCGCATGCGCATTCTAATGCCGGGCAGCGTCTGAGCACTCGCTCAGACGCTGCCCGGCTTCTCCCATACCCGGAGAGCACTGCGCAGCGTGACCTCTCAGCGTGACATCAGAGGTCACGCTGCGCAGGAAGGCAGGCAGAGATCACGCCCGCCCACAGCTAGGCAGCAAGCGACTCTGCAGAGTCCGCAGTCCCGCTCCCCCATGGCTCCCGGCACTATGAAGGCGCACTCCCGCCCGCCCACCTAGCCAGCAAACAGAAACCCGGGGTCCCGGCAGTATGAAACTGCCCACCCACCCAGCAACCCGGCCGCAAAAGTAAGCAAATGCGGGGCGGCCAGGGCAGTTTTTTTTTATAAGAAAGCCAATCCCGGGATTGAGCATTTTTCAATCCCGAATCCCAGGATTGAAAAAATGCCCCGTAATTGGCTTCCCTAGCCGTGGGCGATATCTAGGTACTGTGACCTGATACTTTATGTCATTCTAATATGAGTCAGAGAGTTAAACAAAAAGGCAATTATGTGACATAAGGTTGTTCAGAAATATTTGATATATTATCGTTATTTATAGAGTGCCACCAATGACATGGAATACATACAGAGATTATTAGCTGTCAACATCATTTACTGTCCCCTTGGAACTTACAGTCTTAGGGGGTTATTCTGGTTGATTTGCCTGCGAATTCGCAGCCTTGCGAGTCCACCAAACCCCGCCTTGCGAATGGTGGCCTGGCCGCCTCCCATTCACAGCATGTGTTTGCACACACTGGCTGTGAATGGATGTTTAACACAAACATCCATTCACAGCCTGCGGGGGGAACACCCACATCATTCAATGGTCGCCGACCATCGAATGGTGTAGAAGGCACACGCACATCTAAGGATGCTCAGAGCAACCTTAGCTGCATGTGCACATTCTGAAGAAAGTGGGCGGGCAGCTGACATCCGGTGATGTCAGTTACCCGCCCCTGGCGCCTACGTGACTGGGCGATTTCCATGGGAACGCCTGACATTTTCATAAGAACACCCATGAAACGCTGGGCGTTCCCATGGGCGGGTCCCCTGGCCCGCCACCCACCCACCGGCCGCAATGTTGTTCTCTGGAGATATAACACGTACTGTAGCTCAGCCTGATTACATTATGCATTGCTGAAAACAAAAGAAGGGAAGTGTGCATAGGCATTTATATAATGGGTGCAATGTGCCCCGCAGCAGCATCTCTACACTGCAGATACAAATCACTTGGAAAATGGCAGCTGCGAGTGCCATGTTCCCAAAGACCTGTGTATGATGCCAGAGTCTACTCGCTGTCAGTCTCCTCTCTTAAAATGCCCCTGAAGTCGTGACGATACAGTAATACAAAAAACATTGTAAACTATGGGGCCGATTCAGACTCGCTCATAGCGGGCCGAATTCAGAACCTTCCCCTATGGTGGGGGGTTTGCGCATGTGCATGCATAATTATGCACATGCGTAAACCCCTGGAGTGAACGGCGTCTGCGAGTTTCACACTCGCCAGGCTGTTCGCTTCAGAGGGGGCGGGTGGGGGCAGGCAGGAGGCTGGAGCAGGGGAACGCAGGCTGGTCGATGCCTGCTGGGGGCGGGCATCTGACATCACATGACATCAGTCCCCGCCCCCTTTTCAGTGATCTACAGAGGAAATAAAAGTCAGTTCAGATGAACTTTTATTTCCAAAGGGGAGAGAAATCATTTTGAGAGCCGTGATCAATTAATTAATTCTCTCCCCTTCGCTGCATGCGAAGAGATGTGTTCTCGATGCAGGCAGCATGGTCGAGCAGTTCATCGAACAGGACTGAATCAGGCCCAATGTACTTTAAAAAGTCCTGACATACATGCAGCCTTTTGGAGTTTCATTGTAGGTTCTAGAATCTTCTCAATGGCAGCGCTTACTAAATTATGGACAGGTAGATTCATGCAGCGCCTACATATAGCCAGCCGGCATCACTGAGCCCAGAGATGATATGAATTTCAAGCTGCTCTTTATGTTACTCATTATGGTTTATGAATCCCGGTGTCAGAGTGCTGGAGAAATAGCTGCAGGGAGAAGAACGTCGCTGCAGTCAGGGGCACGTGCATGCCTTGTCAGTGTATTGGGATGCCCCATCAGCGGCACAGGACGGGAATATAGTTATGTTAAACAGTCGCTTCCAGCCTGATGGGTCACCAGAGTGCCATTGGCTGGTAAGTAACTGCATTTTTCTAAATTATCCACTCAAATGATGACTTACTGAAAGTGCCTCCAGCTTAGAAATGATGCCTGCTTAAAAAACATTCTCAAACACCTTGGGACAATAATGTAGCAGATAATCAATATCAGCGGATGAAGGGGGACGAAGCTCAGTATATCTGAATCATGTATCAATGGGCTGTCGCTCGGAGCAACGATAATGCGATATTTTCTTACAATGGGAAGCGGTCCAGCAGAATCTCCTGCGGTTCTTCATTGTAAGCGCTCTTCCCAGAGGAAAACTCTGCATCCAACGTGTTCTCTTTCTAGGGGGCCTGGTCATTATTCAATATTTGCAGCAGATCCCCCGAGGGGGGATCCAGGGGATAATTCCAGGGGATACCCTCAAAGATGAACCCTTTCATTGCCGGGTGAATTTGTCAAAAGAGGTGTGATAAAAATGCCAAGCAAACATTTTTATTCATCCTTACCTTATATAGGAAACATAATATTTTTTTACACATTTTTTTTTCACATTTATATAACAAATGTGAGCGACGTGAGTTTTTTTTACATTTTTATGTCCATGCTGACGTCTGTCGGCATGGACCCCCAATTAGGGTAACGCATACCCGCACATGACTCACCATGCTTCTGGCACCTTGCTCCGCTTCACTTCGCGCAGCACACTCTACCTTTCCCAATTGTAGTCCACGTAGATGTTAAACTTTTAAAAAAGTAAAAAAAAAAAAAAAAAATTGAAAAATTCACGTCCACCTTTCGCCGGTGTTGGCCTTTTCACCATTTCACTTTTGTCAAGGTCAACTTAGTGCATGTCAACCCTTTGTCTGTGTCAGCTTATTGCATGTCGACCTTTTGTATTGATCTATTGATTGTCGAAATCGTTGAGATGTTTATATTTCTGGAGATCTGCGCATGTTTAGAGTCTAAAGTTCAGACTCTATTTCACTGCGCGGCGCTGCTCCAAGAAGAGAAGAGGACACCCCAATTCAGGAGGCTGCACATGGGCCTGCTCCTTTGTTAATGAGCCCGTGGTGAGGACTATGCTTCTCTGGGTGTTAGCACGCCTTGTCACACACTGGGGCTACCATCCTTGCCAGCAATAGAGAGAAGTGAGCAGGATTGTAAGCTACCTCCAGCAATTGCAGGGAAGGGTGGGGTTAAATCATTGGATTGCACTATTAAGCCCTGCCCCCTCACCATCGATCTGCAAATCACAGGCGATTTTGTATGTTTTGAGCTAATGATGAGACCATTTGGTCACGCCCACTGAGGTGCCTCCTCTCTTTGCCTCTCCTGGAGAGATGACTTTTAAAGTTGGTAAGTATGCTCCAGCAACATAGCACTCCAGCGACATAGCGCTCCTGCAATGTGTGTGCATTGCGGTAGCAAACACCACAAAGGTACAGTATACACCACTGTGTGTACCATCGGTACATGCACAAATGTAGGGCAGTATCTCCTTCTGAAATTTCTCATGTCCTCTGTGGCTGCAGATCTGCAATTTGCAACCCAGTCGTACCCACTGACACCCCCATAACACACCCATGCAACAGCCTTTTTCTGCATTGACTTGAATCCACCTCACCATCACAGCACAGAAACAGCCATAGTTTTGCGCTTCCAGTTGTAATTCCATTGACCCCCCACACCCAAAAGCAGCCTCTGTGTAAAGTCAGGGCAACACATGTGACATAGAGGTTTTTACAACAAAAGCACAAACATCAGCAGTATATTTCACTTCCATGATATTAATTTCATTAAACTGTTGTTGAAATAATAATTAACACATTGAAACATTAATATTTTAGCAACCACCATTGCCTGGTATGCAAACCGTCAGAATCGCCCACTGTGAATCTTCCAGCAGCTACCTATATCAGAAGGAGCTTCTGGTCCCTCTGCAACCTCAGCTCCGCCCTCATTGAGACCTGATCACTGTTGGCCACAGTAAGAAACTACACCACAGATGGTCTTTTGCTGTGACCCGGGCAGCATGTTGGCGTTCCACCTAACGGGCTGCACTGAGGAGGGAGCAACATCGCTTTGTGTATAGCTGGGTTCTGGTCAGCCTGGCGACCCCTCCACTCGAGAGATTCATCGGTGGACAGCTGCGACTGCTATTCTCTTGCACTGCGTATGGTATGTAATGCTGACTGGCAGGTGAGGTGACTGAGATGCAAAAACATTAAATTGAATCATGTTTGAATAGTAATTTACATCATCTGATCATTTAAAAAATCTGCAATTTTTGAGACATTTTTGAACAAAAATATTCATCAGTTAAGTGGTTAATATGCTCATAATTGCTGATAATTATTTATAGACATCAGGGGCGAAATGTAATAGGGTGCGATTTTTGGACGAGTTCCAAACTCGCCAGAAATGGCACCTTTAAAAATCGCGTTTTTTGACGCAAAATCGCATATGTAATGAGATGTGAATTAGCGGCAAAAAGTGTGATTTGCCGCGATTTCGGGCGATTTTAAGTCCTGAAAATGTGCGCATTTTCAGTCCTGAAAATGTGCGCATTTTCATATATGCGATTTTTGTAAAAAAAAAAAATTTAAAAAAAAACGGCGTGCGGTCCCCCCTCCTAATCATAACCAGCCCCGGGCTCAAAAAGCCGGTGCTGGTATCATAAAATCAAAGGAACAATCAAGTTGGGGTTCCCTGGATTTTATGAAACCAGCACCAGGCTCAAGGTCCGGCGCTGGTTCCCAAAATACGTGGGACAAAATGACCTGGGGTCCCCCGTATTTCAAGAACCAGCACCAGACCCAACCAGCCAGCAGGGTAATGCCACAGCCAGGGGACACTTATTATATAAGGTCCCGCGGCCAAAGCATTAACCCCCTGGCTGGTCAGCATGGGCAGGGGTCCTGGGGAAGTGGGGACCACCCAAAGAAGGGGTCCCCCCCCTCCAGGACTTACCAGCCCATGCTGAAAGTCCGGGGCTGTCCCCGATGCCCCTGGGCGGTGGGCATCGGGCTGATGTAAAGTGTAAAAAAAAGAATAAAAACTATTGTCTTCTGCTGTAGAACTATGAGTCCCAGCAAGCCTACCCCGCATGCTGGGACTTGGAGAACCACAAGTCCCAGCATGCGGGGCATTAAAGGGCCCGCTGGTACTTGTAGTTCCATAGTACAAGAAATAGTTAAATAAACACACACTGACACCCTGAAAAATAAAAGTTTAATACATCCACAGCCCACACACACTGATACTTACCTACCTTGAGCCCGTAGGTCGGTCCCTGGATCCTGGGTCCGGGCTCCGGGGCTCCAGGGCAGAAGAGTCCGGTTCCGGGGCCTTGGTCCTGGTTCCGGGGCTGGTCCGGGGTTCCGGGGCTCCTGGGCTGAAGAATCCGGGGTCCAGGATCTGAAGTAGTCCACAGGGGTACCTGAGGAAGGAAATCCTACTCACCTGGTCCCCGGCGACGACCCCGGCATCTTCAGCTCGGGGACCAGGTGAGTAGGATTTCCTTCATTTTGTCCCCCGTATTTTGGGAACCAGCGCCGGACCTTGAGCCTGGTGCTGGTTTTATAAAATCCAGGGAACCCCAACTTGATTGTTCCTTTGATTTTATGATACCAGCACCGGCTTTTTGAGCCCGTGGCTGGTTATGATTAGGAGGGGGGACCGCACGCCTTTTTTCTTTTTCTTTTTTGTTTTAACTATTTTTTTTTACAACAGAAGCATGCACAGATCTCAATGATCTGTGCATGTTTCTGTAAAAATCGCCAGCAAGAAGCTGGTCTATTTTTTTTTGCTCTTTTTGGTTATGTCCCATATGCGACTATAGAACTCGCATCCTATTACATATGCGAGTTCTATAGTTTACTATGGGAAAACATCTGGATGCGATTTTCAGTGTGATCTTTTAAATGTGCGAATTCATGGGAAAAAATGCGATTTTTCCCACGACTCGCACCCTATTACATGTGCGATTTTTAGAAAAATTGCGATTTTGGCCAATTTTGACCAAAAATCGCAAAAGTCTAAAAATCACACCCTATTACATTTCGCCCCAGATATTAGTGCCATAAAAAGGAACACCTACCCTCATCCGTGCGCAATACATAAACAGCTGCTGGTCACCCCATTGTGAAGTTTCAGTGAATCCCTGCCATTGGTGGCAGAGCACAGGGCAATGTTTTTCCTTGTCACAGAGCTTAGCTCCACCCACCCAAAGCCTTATTGAATAGCTTCATGCGGAGTCCCGAGTTGGAGCTGCTGCATTGATAGTCATCAATGGTGTAAACAATCAATGGTTGACCATTGATGTTTCCGTTGATGATTTCAAATGCAAACTACAGATGGCTCCAACAATAAATACCGTGAATGGTTTACCCATTGGTGACCACCTCTAAACTACAGGGAACAGGGAGTTGAGGACCATCTTCATAACCCATCGGATTTCATCTGTGGTTTGTGGGGAGAGAGCTGCTGTTGTTCCTTTTCCTGCAAGTAAAACTTAGAACGTCAGGTGCAGTCATTTATATTCTACAGAGAACACTGGGGCAGCTCGGAATGTGCAGAAGCTTTTCATGTTAATCCTGTGTTCCCGAGTCTCTCTCTCTGGGCTTTCATCTATAACACCCACCGCTTCCCAGTTGGAAGATTTAGAGGCCTATTTCTCTTGCACCTGCCATGTCATATTTGCATTAGCCAAGCAGAGGTATATTGTTCGGTCTGTGCAGAATACTATATAGTACAATGTGCAAAGTTCATATTCCATTTTCCATGCTGTACTTTCTATTGTGTGCACAATGTGGCAGCATCTTCTTACAGCGCACCTTAAAATGGTTTCTTTTCATTGAAAATATTGGTGGAAAATTATCAACAAGACGAGATTTTATAAGATGAACTACTCATTTTATTTACATGTGATATAAAATATATATATATATATACTAGGTGATTCATCGCGCCCTACGGGCACTCTTCACACCGACGTAAGGGGCTGCGCCCCCTTAATTTGTGAACGTTTGTATTGTGAGACATATGGTTAGAATTGTATGAAAGATGCCTGTATTGCAACTTGAGTTATAGGTGAAATGTGTTAAATAGAGAGCATATGATTTGGAAGGGGGTGTGTATTGTTTTGTTTAATTAATAAGCAGTTACAGAGTAAGATGTACATTGATAGTGTGGATGGTACAGTGACATTTAAGGGTGTGTGTGCAATAGTATAGTAGGGTGTTTCTGAGTCAGCGGCTCCCCACTGGCGGAGGTCACGACACAGGAAAACAGGAGGCTGGGTAGTGATAGGGGTGTGTGGGCATAAGGGGAACTAAAGAGGAGGGTGGGGGACACTGCGCAACTTCTGCCAGTGGGTGAGGGTCCAGCGTGGCAGCACAGGAGTACAGGACGGTGGCCCTGAGTCGGTGTCTCCTCCTACTGGGTGGGAGTTAGGGTGCATGAGAGCAGGAGGCTGGGCTATGAGGCATGATAGGGGTATGTGGGCAACACAGCGTCAGCGACTCTCTAGTGGTGGAAGTTACGGTTCAGGAGAGCAGGAAGCTGGGTAGTGATAGGGGTGTGTGGGCATAAGGGGGACTAAAGAGAAGGGTGGGGGACACTATGCAGCTTCTGCCAGTGGGTGAGGGTCCAGCGTGGCAGCACAGGAGTACAGGACGGTGGCCCTGAGTCGGTGTCTCCTCCTACTGGGTGGGAGTTAGGGTGCATGAGAGCCGGAGGCTGGGCTTTGAGGCATGATAGGGGTATGTGGGCAACACAGCGTCAGCGACTCCCCAGTGGTGGAAGTTACGGTTCAGGAAAGCAGGAGGCTGGGTAGTGATAGGAGTGTGTGTGCATATGGGGGACTAAAGAGGAGGGTGGGGGACACTGTGCAGCTTCTGCCAGTGGGTGAGGGTCCAGCGTGGCAGCACAGGAGTACAGGATGATGCCCCTGAGTCAGTGTCTTCTCCTACTGGGTGGGAGTTAGGGTGCATGAGAGCAGGAGGCTGGGTGGTAAAGCATTATAGGGGAATGTGGGCAACACATGGTGAGCGGGTCCCCACTGGCGGAAGTTACGGGGCAGAAGAACAGGAGGCAGGGCAGTGATAGAGGTGTGTGGGCATGAGGGGTAGTAAAGGTTTTTGGCTGTTGCTGAGTAGGGATAGGCATTGGTGCAGACGCCATCGATGGTTGGCATTGATGGCGATTTTGCACCCTGCCATCGATAGTAATAACATATTACTTGGATAACAATCGATGTTGTAGCTATCGATGGTCATCCATTATATCTGACTGAATAGGCCGTGGGTCAATCAGAACTTGGTGGCGGGACTTCCGGGTGTGGGGGGCGGAGCTATGCTCCGTGTCCCGGCACCTTAAAAAAAATTGAAACTTGATCGGTTCTCCTTTGCCATCGATGTAGGGAAACCATCTGGTCCTCCATCATTGATGGCAAAAGTATTCAACATCAGCCATAAACCATCGATGATTTGAAATCATTGATGGTTGATGGGCATCCCTAGAACTGGAGGAGGGTGGGGGACAGTATGCAGCTCCCGGCAGTGGGTGAGCATCTCCTCCCACTGGGAGGGAGTGAGGGTGCATGAGAGCAGGAGGCTGTATAATTGTGGTATGTGGGCAAGACATTGATAAAAGTTGTGGAGCTGGTGCAGAGGACCGTGGGGTCACTTCTGGCAGTGGGGGAACCTGCAGCGCATCAACCAGGGCCAGATTTCCCACCTACGGGCGACACCTGCTTGTGGCGGTACAGGATCCCCCATTGTCACGGGGGTACGTGAAATGCGGGAGCGGGGTCACGGCGGTCCGCTGGGGGGTGGAATTGCCGGAAGGGGGTCAGGGGGGTCTGCAAATTGTGGGAGGGGGGTGTGTGTGTGCTGGGATCCGCGATTAGCGGGAGGGGGTGGGGGTCCGCAAATCGTGGGAAGGGGCGCGGGGGGTGGGGCTTGAATCGTGGGAAGGGGTGTCCGCAAATTGTGGGAGGGGGGTTGTCGGGGTCAGTGAATTGCTGGAGGGGGGGTTGCGGAGGTCCATGAATCGTGGGAGGGGCGCGGGGGTGCCGCGAATCAAGGGAGGGGGGGTGGCGCGGGGGTCCGTGAATCGCGGGAGGGGCATGAATCGCGGGAGGGGGGTCATGGGGGGCTGCGAATCGCAGGAGGGGGGGGTGCCGTGAATTGCGTGAGGGGGGCGTGAATCGCGGGAGGGGGGTCCGCGAATCACAGCAGGGGGTCTGCAAATTTCGGGAGGCGGCACTGGAGGGGGGGGGGGTGAATCGCGGGGGGGTCCGCAAATCGTGGGAGGGGGGGTGCGGGTGGTGCCGAGGGGATCAGCAATTCGTGGGAGGGGGGCGCTATGGGGGGTTCCGTGAATCGAGGGCTAGAATTGCGGGAGGGGGTCGCGAATTGCGGGAGGGGGGTGCCGTGAATCGGGGGGAGGGGGCGGTGGTCCGCAAATCGCGGGAGGGGTCGCGGGGGTCCCACGAATCGCGAGAGGGGGGGTGGACTAATATCAAATGACTGCCCATGCGCACTGCTCATAGTACGTATGCGTGAGGCCGTCCTGCGATAAAATCCTACTGCTTTTTTAATCGCTGGCGGTACCCAAGTTGATTGACAGGAAGCCGGCATTTGGGGGCAATAACCGGCTGTTCCTGGGAGTGTCAGGGATCACACAGACATTGGCAAGCTTATTCAGGGAAGTCATGTGACGTCAGCTCCGGCCCCTAATTGCAGTCCTTCAATATTTTCGTAAGCTTTTTGTGGCCTTGCACAAGGCCGGATTTCACTGGTGGGATGATTGCAGGGATTTACAAATTAGCAGCTGTGCAATCAGGTCTATATAACCTCTATGTTTGAAGTCTGTAGTTTCCCATGGCAACATTCCAAAAACACATTTTGGGGCCGATTCAGACGCATTCGTGCGGGGCTGAATTCAGCCCTTTCCCCGATGTTTCGGAATCTGCGCGAGTGCGTATAAGCAAACCCCGATAGCGGACAAAAAGCCATTCGCTTCAGGAGGGGGCAGAATGGAGGTGGCAGAAGGGGCCAGTGTTTTATGGGCATTGCCCAGAAAATGGTGGGTGTTCCCCTGGAAACGCAGGGGTGTCGATGCCTGCTCAGGAGATCAGCGGCCATATGGAAAGTACAGTAAGTATTGACTTACTTTCCAGAGCAAAGGCTTCAGAAATCATTCGATGTAAGTGTACACATCCCCTCGCATGCAAATGCGGAAATTCGCGCGGCGGGTGACGTTTACCTGTTTGCTAGGCATAGCGGAGAGGCCTGAATCAGGCCCTTTGTGCAATGCAGTCTTTAGTACATACAGACATATGGACTTTTAAGTGTGCTTAAAAACGCCACACTCTACGCATCACAGGTGTAGCTCTGACATCACACCTGTTCCCCACAGCCCCACAGGACTTAGTTTGCCAGTTTTTTGTTATCCTGTATTACTAGGTAATATTGCCCCAATGCACCCCTACATTGCCGGCTTCTGGCACATAAACACTGTGGGCCAGACGCACTAAGCTTCAAAAGTGATAAAATGGAGAGTGATAAACAGCCAGCCAATCAGCTCCTGCCTGCCATGTCACAGACTGTGTTTGAAAAATGTCAGGCAGGAGCTGATTGGATGGTTGTTTATCACTCTCCATTTTATCACTTTTGAAGCTTAGTGCATCTGGCCCTGTGTGACTTTCTATTTTGCGGCACAGAGCTCCCTCTACATGGCCAGCCTAGAACACAGGAAACACCAGACTTCGTAATGGGGGAGGTACAGTATTAGGAAGGAGACAGGTAATAAAATAAAAACATTTTAATGCACCTTTGTGCAGGGAGTATAGCTTGAGGCAAGTGAGAGTGAGGTGATAAAGGTGCCAGATAACCAGGGAGCACTGTACTATGATTCCGCGGTAGTGATTTATATATGCTTAGCATGCTGCGCGATGTGACATGTTTTTTAATATACCTTTGTACTCTATTTGTTTTACGCTGAATGTGTGCATAGTATTTCCTCTGCATAATGTGTATTTTGGAACTACAACACTGGGTGGCGTACAATTAGCTTTGGTAATTTACTGCACATTGGCCCTTTTTCTAGTTGACTCGGACGGATGCGTATTTTGGACAGGAACCGAGTGTTCTTATTCCTGCCTACCATATAGATCGCTCACACCGTCCGACCGCGGTAAGATGCCGAGCAAACGGACCGCGAGTGGATGTTTCGTGTGAACACCTCCTCCATCTGTGGGAACCTCCCCCATCCTCCGATGGTCGGCGACCATCGAATGATGGACCGAGCGGTCAGGCAGCTCGGACATTTTTCCATATGAAAGCAGGGATATGGGCGGGCAGCTGGCATCCGGCTATGTCAGCTGTCCGCCCCCCCACACGTGCGTCACGGCCGCATTACCATACATACGCCCAGCGTTTTGATGGGAACGCCCATAAAATGCGGGCCGCTCGCATATGTTAATGAGCCCAAACAGCCCTTCACGCTCCTCTCCACCCCCTGCTTGGACGGTTCTGACCGATTATTTTCTGCACGGAACTCACTCCGTGTTCGGACGTGCGGCACGTTCGCACATGCGCAGATATGCCTCTGCACATACCAAACATCGGCAGTCCGACCGCACATGGAGCCGTCCGACTTAATCAGAATAAGGGCCATAACTGACTCGTCTGGGGCTGTCCTATTAGCCAGCACTTATCATGGCCCATAATGTAATATCATCTATATCTATGTCTAGTGTCCGTGAGTCTCCGAAACACTGCCATCTGCTGGCAGAGAGTGAAACTACATCTCTTTCTCACACATGTACAAACACAGAAGGTAGCTTTCGAAGATTTTTGCTTACTAGTGTATGATATTTGTTGCCTGAGTTTGTTATATACAGTATGTATCACTAACTGAGGGACCCAGCATTGCTCGGGTTTGGTGTTGCAATTAGTATTTCTTGAACTTTTGTTTTCAGCTTAACTACTCAGTGGCGCATGCAGGGGGGTTTCTGAGTACCCAGAAACCCTGTCAAGCGGATATATTAAAGGTAAACTCAATAGATTATAGAATTCCTGCATGACCTAAACTGAAAACCGTTATAAAAAGCAATGCAATCCCCTAAATTCATTGAGGCCCCTATGAGCCAGCGTATTAATACACTGTATCCACTAAGCCTCACATTGTTGTAATTTCTGGGAACGATTCCCCCTGCGAGTGGATGCAGGGACATGATCGATTATCATGTAGCGTAACATAGGGATGGTATGACGGGCCTCTAAAAAGTGCCTCGCCACTGGTGGATCGCTCAACCCTTTTTCAAATGCTTGTTTGATGGAATATCGATGGCCCGCCATCCGTTCTCTCAGGGCACGTTCTGTTTTCCCTATATAACTTAATGAACACGGACATGTAATCATGTACACAATAAATTTGGTGGTGCACATTACTCTATGTCGAATGGCAAACCTTTTACCACTAGAAGGGTGGCAAAAGGTATCACCAGTAATCAAAGCCCTGCAAGCAACACAATTCAGAAACTTAAAGCACCCTGGTCTAGCACTTAAAAATAGTTTGCTTCCACTCTGTTGCAACTTAGCAATATCTGTTTTCATGACAATGTCCCTCACACTCGAGTGTAACAGGGCATAATCATGGTATCACCAAGATTTAAAGAGGGGTACATCTGTTCCAATGGCCATAATTTTTTTAACGGTCTTATTGATACCTGTACTACTAGTACTGAAGTGGTTAACCCATGGTAACTTATTGCCACTGTCCTTCCTGTGTTGATAAACAAGAAAAGACTCCCTCGATTTGGACAGAGCTTTCTGTTTGGCTTTACATATTAGAGACTAGCTGACCCGCCCGGCGTTGCCCGGGAAAACCTTGGGTTTTTTTTATTTCCAAAATTGCTGAAAAATGTAATCTTACAGTATGCTGTGCCAAAGACCTAAGATTGTAATTTGTTGTAGATTTCACCATAATGTTAGAATGTGTTTGCATTGTTACTCAATGACGGCAATGAATTCAGGTGTGGTGGTGTTGTTTGAAACACAACGATCCTGAGTTGATAACTTGTATGTGTTGATGAATTCTACATCCACTCCTGAGATTTAGCACCTATGACATAGCCTCCAACATCTGAGGGTCAGAAATCGGTACAAAATCAGAAAGGGATGTGGCCACACCTCCATTTCTATACTTTCAATGGTACAGTTTCTAGGATGTGTAAATACAGGTGCTGAGTGCGTGGAGACCGGGGTGGGCGTTACTTACCGCGCCATAATTAATAAAAAATTCAACGTTCCCTGCCACTCCCGCTCCCCTCACCAATCCAGCCTGCAGCAGTCTCTGAGGTCTGGAGATCTGTAAAGCACATGCACCGGTCATCTCTACCAGTGGGGCAGCCCCTGAGTGTGGGAGCATGTCCGCAGGCCTGGCCACATGACGTCATAACGCGACGCAGGCTACCCGCACAACACTGCAATGCACCACTGGGAATGGGTGCAATGGGCCAAATTCTTCCCTACACCCGCCGGGCCAATCCACCGATCCAGCCATCGCAAACATCAATGGGTGCATTGATAAGGTTTGGAGTGTAAGAAGTTGAAGAATAAGACTGAGATAAAGATTTTCCATGTTAAAGTGTACAATTGACTCAATAAATCATGAAAAGATATAAGTGTACATAGAAGTACAATCAAGAAATGAAAGTAGGATTAAAAAATAAGTTCTGATTCAAACTCATAATTGTTTGGATGGGGGTGGGTTGTGAAACAAATCTATAGGTGGAGGGGGATATGGATATTGTGGGCATAATTGGTGTTTGGTACACCTACAGGGGCTACTCATTTGATGGGATTTTCACTACAGTGTCATGGTCACAGTGTCATCATAAGGGGATTCCCAATTCGGGTCCAGGTGGTCTTTTAGGAACCCTTTACAATCCCGTAGGTCTCTTCTCCTTGAGCCTACGGTCTCCCTTAATAATAGTCAATCACTGAGGGAGACCATAGGTTTTAGGAGAAGAGACCAACGGGATTGTAAAGGGGTCCAATTGGATTTCCCCCTACGGTGACACAGTAGTTAAAATTTCTCATCAACTGGGGACCCCCTGTAGGTGTACCAAACACCAATTATGCCCACAATATCCATACCCCCCTCCACTTATAGATTTGTTTGGCAACCCACCCCATCCAAACAATTATCAGTTTGAATTTGAATTTATTTTTTAAACCTACTTTTATTTCTTGGTTGTACTTCTATGTACATATATTTTTTTTCACGATTTATTGAGTAAATTGTACACTTTAACGTGGCAAACCTTCATCTCAGTATTATTCTTCAAATTCTTACACTCATAACATTCAAACGAATACATGCAGCGCTCATGCCCATCGACCAAACATTATCTATGAACCAAAAGAGTCTGGGACACCCTCAAGGCAGAGCAGTGCCTAACATACAACTGACAGGGTGAGTGCAGTGTACCCACTTTGTATTGTTCAAGGGGTGCATTGGCCAGGACAAAGATTTCTCAGTGCAACTGGCTGGGGAGCGCATTGACAGGCTGGAGGACTGGAGAGACGGATATGCGGAAAAAAGAAAAAACGGTACATTAGGTACAGTTTTTATTTGCTGGTACAGACTGTTAAATAAACGTTAATTTTTTATGTGTTCTGTGTGTTGTACTGTTTTTGTGTGTGTGATGTAGTGTATGTGGTTGTGTGTGTTGCATGTATCTGTCCAATGCGTAAGTGTGTGAGGTGTGCTATGTATATACAGTATGGCCTTTATTCAGATCTGATCGCAGTACAAATTTGTTCTCAAAATGGGCAAAACCATGTGCACTGCAGGTGGGGCAGATGTAACTTGTACAGAGAGAGTTACATTTGGGTGGGGTGTGTTGAAACTGATATCTATATTGCAGTGTAAAAATAATGCAGCCAGTATATACCCTGCACAGAAACAAAATAACTCACACAAATCTAACTCTCTCTACACATGTTACATCTGCCCCACCTGCAGTGCACATGGCTTTGCCCATTTTGAGAACAAATTTGTACTGCGATCAGATCTGAATAAGGGCCCATGTGTATGTTGTGTCTTTGTGTATATGTGCAATGTTTAAGTGTGTGTTTTGTGTATGTTGTACTGTTTTTTGGGTGTGTATCTGCCGAATGTGTAAGTTTGTGAGGTGCGCTACATATACATGTGTGTGTAGTGTAGTGTGCTGTGCCTATCCTGGCAATGTTTGTGTGTGTTTCTGTATCTGCACAATGTTTAAGTGTGTGTGTGTTTGTTGTACTGTTTTTGGGTGTGTGTTGTAGTGTATATGGGTTTGTGATGTACTGCATGTGGTGTGTTATGTGTGTGTTTTGTTGTGTGTATCTGTCCAGTGTGAAGCTCGCTACGTATATATGTGTGTGTTGTGTACTATGTGTGCGTATGTGGTGTACTGTGTGTGTGTGCACGTGTACAATGTGTACATTTGTGTGTGATGTGTGGTCTATGTATATCCTCATTTATTCCTAATTGTTTAAAGTCTCCACCATAGTTTTAGAATGTGTCATTCATACTCAATGACAGCAATGAAATCAGGTGTGGAGTTGTTCCTTCGCAACGGTTTCCCAGATCGTCGATCCTTTTTCCAGATCATCAATTAAGGCAAATTAAAACTTGGTGTTTTTTAAATTTCTAAGTGAAATTTCCCAAAAACGGCTTGGAGGTGCACACCACCGGGTACAGAGGTATCTTGTTGCAGAATTTGGTGGCTCTGAGTGCCACGGTGTGTCCGCAATGCAACGGACACGCACACACACACACACGCACACACACACGCACGCACACAGACTCTTCAACTTATTATATAGATGCACTGTACCCTCTCTCAATAAACTCCTTGAACATGATATCAATCTGCAATAGCAAGTGCATCAGTACTACAGATACGCCTAGCACGTAAAAACTGCGAGCATGGAAGACTGAATTTAGTGGACCCAGGGTGACAACTGGTAGCATGTAAGATGGTATTACGATCAGTGGGTTTGGTTAAAAACCATGTTTCCACCCGCCCCCCACTAATCGTAATTGCCACATCCAGGAAACTAACCCTTTCAGTATCAACAGTATATGTAAATTTAACTGGGCTAGAAGTCCTCTTGTGATTCTCGATGATGGTCACAAAATCATCACGTGACCCCGTCCAAATCATAAATAAATCATCGTTGTATCGTGTATAAAAAAATATATTACGCGATACATCGAGCACAGAAAAAAACATGTCCTGTTCCACATCCATCATGTGCGCGTTGGCATACAATAGGGCAAAATTACTCCCCATCGCACAACCAACACGTTGCAGATAGAAGGTTTTGTCATAAAGAAAGTAATTGTGCGTGAGCACCAATTCCAATAAAGTTAATACGAAATCAACATCAGGTCCCTGATAATTGATATTGGTATCCAACAATCTACGTACCGCTCCCAATCCAGCCTCATTGGGAATAACGGTATAGAGACTTGTAACATCGATGCTACAAAGCAAACTACCATCTGGAATCGGTCCCAATCTAATCCTCGGTTGCCCTAATGCACGGTTGCAGAAGAGCATCGATATAGGTGGAAACATTTTGAAACAAGGACCCCCGAGCTGCAATTATAGGCCTACCAGAAGGGGCCTTCAGACCCTTATGAATTTTTGGCAGGATACTGTATATAGCAACGGGACTACTAAGTCAGATACCTTCAAAGCAGGTGAAGTCCTTCTCTATGACAAAACGCGTTGGTCATGAGCATCTGCGGTCTCGACGTTGTACGTCCATCCTGAGATCCCGGTCTGTGGTCACTTGGTTGCTGGACCCTCTGCCTGGTGGAGCGGCAAACTGACACCTTACACGCTCCCGACAAGGAACCGTGATACCGCTATGGCAAGCTGTTTTATCTAAACCCCCAAGTACGTTAGCTGATTATATAGTAAAATACTTTTATGCATTTGCTGACTGGTGCGCTTTTCTCATTCTTTTCTCATATATATATATATATATATATATATATATATATATATATATATATATATATGTGTGTGTGTGTGTATAAAATATATAAATATTAAATGTTGATAGATTGAACAAACTTAGGCACTGCCAGGATCTGGGGAGCTGGAGTCTCGGAACCAGTGTCAGAGCCGAAGGAGACTGACTATAGGTGTGTTGGAATCATGAGGGTTGGATACATTTCTTATGAATGAAGGACAGTCGGCACCTTGGTGTGTGGCAGAAAGAATAGAACCAATTGTAACCTAGGAACGGAGAACAGGGAACTGTAACCAGAGCTGGGTGACTGATGCATGCTCAAGACAGGGTCCTGGAATCTAACAAGCTGGTGGCCTCTACCAGGGAACCCCATGCAAGGGGATTGGGGCTTCACAGTAACCGATGGGAAGGTCAACAAGAGAGTTACCCAGCATCAGCATTAGTATTAATGTGGGTATAGGTCTAGGAAGTTCTAGGCTGGCTGTTAGTGCTAAGATTATCAGTCTGGTGGCACAGCAGTAATTGGCCTGGAAGCAATGGCACTGAGGTATCGGACTGGAATCGATGACACATAGTTTATTGGACTGGAACCGTTGTCTCAGCAATAAATGCAGTGATACTGGCTAGATACACTGCGGAACGCAGATACAAAGCTCCCTGTGTGACTTATGGCGATGGCGGTATTAAAGGCTTAGGGAGTTTTATACCCTTATGTCAGCTGACTACCAGGCACAGGGCACAGAGAGAGGGCCCACCATTGCTGCATGAATAGCGTGAACCCAGATGCCTGACCGATACTGCACCAACAGCTGAACAGGTAAATAGCAGGGACTGATTCTGGGGTCGGGACAGGCTCATTTAATTGCCTAAGAAAGATGTCCCCTGATTTCCATTCATGATGGAGATGGTGCACCCTTCTTGGATAGATGTCAGGTGCTGAAGATTAGATATTTTGGCTTAATATAGTATCAGGGCCGGATTAAGGGGGGCTCAGTTCCCCTGCCCCCCCCCCTCTATCTAGGGCCCACTTGTGGTTGGCATGTATTTAAAAAAAAAAGTGGGGTAGTGCTATGGGAGTAGTGCTGCAGCTTCACCTGTCTGCCAATGTGACAATGATTAATTGTGCTGAGCATTGGGAGCCAAGTGTGCAATGCATTACTGGGAGTTGACTAAGTCCCATGAGGCTTTGCACAGAGGTCAGAGGTCAGAGGCTGTTATTTAATGCTCCTTTTCCGTTGTCTCATTCTGTATTCATTTGAGCTGCACAATCACGGTGTTTAGGAGATTGGTAGTAAAGGGAGAACAGCGCTCTTGATAAGGTCACGGAACATCAGATCTGTTCCCTGAAATGCTATGTCACTTGTGCTTGGCAGAGACACATTAGTGTTTTATACAACAGATCGTCCTGGTATGCTGAGCGTCCTCGCGGATTGGCTCAATTGAATGGCGACACTTAGTAGGTTGTTTATGAATCACATGCCGTAGCAGCTTACGGGGCTGATGCAACATTGACCATGAACCAGTTTTGTGAAGGAATCTTACATAATTTTTATACAGATGGAGCCGGCGTTTTCTTTGCAGGGGATGGCGACAGAATTGCCAGCTGCCATCCCCCACCAGCCGCCATCTGCTCTGCGAAAGGGGACGCGCGCGCACGCGATGCGCGCGTCCCCTTCCGACGGCGCATCCCCCGGGTCCCCGCCGGCTTGCTGGCGGTCACCCGGGGTCCCCACCGCCTCCCCGCTCCCCCCCCCCCACTGCCTCCCCTAACCCTGTCCGTCTCCCGGAAGCAGAGACAGACAGGGTTCCCGTCGCCCCGCCGCCCGGAAACTGAGACGCGCGTGTGCGTGAGACGCACGTGCGTCTCAGTCAGATGGAGCGCCGGGCTGCTGGCGGATCGCCAGCGGAGACAGTCTGGCGACTCGCCAGCAAGAGGGAGCCCGGCTCCATCTGTACATTGCATACTGCTGAGCCTGGCATTCACAAGCATGTGGGCATACTGTATCTATAATAGGTGCTGGGCACATGGAACCCAGTTCCCGGGGAGGCCACACCCCCTGCACCCACAGATGACACTTATCTGTTCATCAGTGAGTATACTAGCAGTGGCGATGCCAAGAAAGGGGGTCCCTTACAGAAGATGCACACAGACCCCCCCCCCCTCTCTTAATCTGCCTCAATCAAAGGTGCATCCACACAAAGTTTAGCGAGCTGACGGAACTGCACATTAATGATGATGGCTAGGAAACCCAGGGGCATCCTGCCCTGTAGATAGATATACTGCAGCATATGAATATCCACATTTTCCTGCCTGCACGCCAAGCGGGTGTAATGATGGGAGGCTTGTGTTCATTACTGCAGCAGCCGCACTGCTAACACATTTCCACGGATGCATAAGTCCTCAGTAAAATGTCATTTTTATTTTATAGTCTGTTTCAACTGCAAAAAAAATAAAATAAATATATATATATCTACTGTATTAACATTTTCTTATATAGCGCACACATATTCCGCAGCGCTGTACAGAGAATATTTGAACAGTCGCATCAGTCCCTGCCCCAGTGGAGCTTACAATCTATATTCTCTACCACATGTACACGCACACACAGACATTCTAAGGTTAATTTGTTGGGAGCCAATTAGCCTATAACATTAAATACATCCACTTCTATGGGGTTAAAGGAGCAGAAATAACCCCGATTTAAACTCAAAATAACTTAAAAAAAGTAAAAAAGGAATGTTTTATGAGAACAGTTTGTTAAAGGTGTACCTGTATATAGAGGATTCAAGAAGGGGTAGAAATGTTGCTTGGTAATATACAGATGGGGCAGGTCCCATCTTTGCAGGGGATGGCGATGGCGACGCCAGCCGCCATCCCCCGCCAGCGCCATATCTATAGCGAGAAGGGGACACGCGCGCACGATAGGCACGCACGTCCCCTTCCGACGGTGCTTCCAGCGCTTCTTCCGGGTCACCGCCGGCTTGTCGAAACCCCCCCCCCCCCCTACCCCTGTCCGTCTACCTGAAGCGGAGACGGACAGGGTTCCCGTCGCCCGGCCGACGGAGATTGAGATGCACGTACGCGTGAGACGCACACGCATCTCAGTGAGCCAGGCTGCTGGCGGATTGCCAGCGGTGACGTTCTGGCGATCCGCCAGCAAAGAAGAGGCCTGCCCCATCTGTACACTGATTGAAATGCATGTATTCCCCTAACCATGTGTCCATATGCATAATTGTTTATATCATCATTTATATATTTTTTGTATGTTTTTTTGTACAATTTCATTACATTTTTAAAGTAGTGTGCTTTCTCCTATTTTTATGATGTTTTAAATAGTATTTTAATTCTTATTATATATTTTTTAAAGTTGGTAATATTTACAATAGCTAAACAGCCGAGTCTAGAGACTCAGTACTCAGCAACTAGAGAAACAGGTGCTAAGCAAATCCAATGGGAAGAGTGCTACAAAAGGGAGCTTGTTCTGACGCTAGGCCAGCCCTTTGATGAAGTCCCAGCGATTAAAGGTGCAGGGGTCTGGCCTAGTGTTCTGAACAAACGAGACAACGAGTGGGGAATACCATTGCCGAGTCCGCTCTGTTGAGACTTCAACCACCTGTATTTATGCTATTGGTGCTGCGGTGAAGTCATACCGCTAGCCTTGGTGCGTGATTTTTAGCTATTTCGCAGTTTGGAGTGAAATTTCTGTTGATTAATCAGTTGCCATTTGTACTGTGGTGAAATATACGGCCCACTTTGTTAATAAAATATATATTTTTAAAGATACTGCACTATCGGAGCGCACTTCTTTTCTTTCTATAGAGAAAAAAAACGGTGGGATACAGGAGTATTTGTGAAGGGAAGACGCCGATCCATGGAGAAGGGATAGGAGGGCCAGGAGAATGTGAAATCATATTAATCTGAATATCTCTTATTGTGAAGAGCAAGTTGGGACTTTTTAGTGGACTGGTAATTGGTGATTGTAATTAGCGAATTGCACCTCCATTGTTTTGTATATATACATAAATGCAACATCTTAAAAATGTGAGTAATACCATGTTCTCATTGCCGCCCCTGCAAAAACCCGGGTTTTTCTTACCGGGTTTTTGGTGGGGCACAGAGCATCGCAACTTTTAGACCCCGTTCTCACTGCACCTTAGACCCAGGAAATTCCCGTGTCTGACCTGTTCACACTGCTTCCCCTGGTCTGCCCTGCCAACAAGTGTGTGAATATAATAGCAGCTTTGATTGGCTGTTGAAAAAGTAGCTGTGATTGGCTGTATTAGAAAGCAGCTTTTATTGGCTGGCTGAAGATGGTGTCATTAAAAGAGGCCTTTTTTTCCCAAGCACATTGCATTTTGATGATGCCACGGGCACACAGGATTTTGGCAATGTTGTAGTAAACTGTGGAGTCCTTCACTGTGCCGGTCACTTGCTTATTAATTTCCTCCTCTCCTCTCACAGCCAGCAGCTCCAACACTTCCTCATCCCTCCAGTGCGCCATCTCTGCTCTCCTCTGCACAGCATCAAAATGGACGTTACATGTCACCTGATTACATTCCCCAATCAGCTTGCTACTTCGCGTCTTGTGTGAAAAACCCGTGTCTGTGCTGCTCAGACTGACGTACACCCGTGTATTACCCAGGAAAAACCCTGCAAAAAACCCGTGTGTAATTCCCGGGGCATAACACCCGGAAATTTCACAAAGACGCGTTCACACTGAGACGCGACACGGGAAATTACTGCTCGCCGTGCCAAATACCCGGGTTTTTTAGAACGGGGTGTAAAAGGGTAGCAGTCAAGTCAAGCATTTCCAAATATAACTAAATGCAAAACAGGACGCAGATATAAGAAATATTCTGTACCCCACAACATCCAATTAGAGATCAGTGGCTCAGAGAGGAGTTTGATATTGGGCCAGTACTGTAGGTAATTTTCTCTCGTCAAAATGATTCACAAATATTTTTAGTTGAAAGGAAAATTTGTTAAAAAGGTTCTTATAACCTGGCAGCTTCGTCCACAACAGTATCAAATGGGGTTACACCAAAAAGTTAAAGGGAGCTTATTTATATATCATTTGTTGTTACTATGTATTTTTGCTTAATAGTTCAAAATAATACACTTTTATAAAATCCAAATTCTAATACTGGCCTACGCATTATGCACCTTTCAGACCGCACTTTTTACCTGTTATTTTTTTTAAATTTTAAACGGTAATTTGTGCAGTCTGAAAGGTGCTGAGTGAATTTACCGGTTCTATTGGTATATCTAAATGGTAATAAAGCAGGGTCCTACCCGTTTCAGACCAGTTTTTTTTCATCCACTGTTTTCTATGGGTTCAAACGGGTTCAGTGTTGTGAAGGAAAAAAAACTGCATTGAAATACCATTTAAAGACAAAAACTACACTGAAATACCGTTTAAAGACATGCGGTGTGAAAGGGGTTTTAGCTGGCAGACCCGTTTTTAAAAACGTTTTAAAATACCTGGTCAAAGCCAGTTTTGCGGCATAAATTGTTTCTCTGTTTATGGGATGGGCCTGACCCTTCCTGGGGTGGCAATGCTTAGAGATTATGTTGGGTGAGAACAGGGGTGTGGCCCCACCTGCTCATTCTCAGTACCCTATGAGCTGGGTCATGGCTGGGCAAAAGTTGGGGTCCAGACCAATAGCTTTCGGTCACACCTCTAGGCTGTGTATATACAGTACTTTGCAGTAGGAATGGCGATCGGTGCTATCCCCTTTGATGGGTGCCATCAATGACGATAGTGCAAATGGTCATCGATGGCTGCATACTACATGATGTATGACCATCATGTATGATGGTTTTATCTATTGATGGCCATCACTTTTCTTTGACTGTCTGGCCCATGGACCAATTAGAACATGGGGGCGTGGCTTCATGGGCATCAGAGGAGAAGCTATGCTCTGTGCCCCTTGGGAAAAATAAAAATATCTGCTGAGCCGTCAATAGAGGAAAACTATCTGGTTCTCCCCCATCGATGGCAAAACTGTTCTACATTGGTCATAAACCATCGATGATTGTGAATCATTGATAGTTGAAGGCCATCCCTACTTTTCAGAGGCTGTAGACATCCATTTCTAAGGCGTAGTGGAATGTACAGGAGGCTAACAATGTAATTTGTGTCATAGTGGTCTGGCCGGCATCTGAATGGATGACAGACATGTCCATGTCGACAATCAATATGTCAACACCATAGGCCAAATGTAGTAGCCTCCGAGTATGGCGACCATGCAGGGAACTCTGAGGTTTTTGTACAGGGGCAATCATTTATAAGGCAAAACCATACTGCAGAAGTTCAGGACTCGGAGAATATTACATTTGGCCTCATACGTTCAACATATATAGTCAAAATGTTTACATAAGCAGTTGGTTGACATAGCAATGGTCGACACGTGAAAATGTTGCCGTACATTTTTTCTAATTTTTTTAACTTTTTGGGATTTATTCATACTTTACCATCCACGTGGACTCCGATTGGAGTGGTGATCTGCACTAATTCGGGATCCATGTACTCATGTGTCGACACTGACACAAAAAAAGTGAAAACCTCAAGTCAACCTTGTCATGTGTCAGCCTTTTCCATTGAACCTTTTATTTTTGTTGACCTATTCCGAGTGTGGACCTATTTATAGTCGACTTATGCTGGGTACACACTAGAAGATATGTCTGCAGATAAATTGACTGGGAGATATACCTACAGACGGATCGTGCAGCATGTTCCCTATACTCACTGCCCGATCCATTGGGACTGACATCACAGCTGGGTGGGTCTATCTGCATGCACCCGCCCATTGAGCTGTCAACCACCAGCGGCTCCTGCAGTGTAACACAGCTGACGAGATATATCTGTGAATACCGGCCGATGGTGCATCAATATATCGGCCGTTCAATCGCATGGATGATATATATCAGCAAGTGTGTACGCACTTCTTGTCTGTGAGCTATACCACACCTGGTCTGGCCACTTGCTGTGAGTAACTCCAAGATTTCGTCATTTTTGCAGCTAGACTTAGGCCCTTATTCAGGTCCGTTCGCACAAGGGGCTCGCTCGCATGGGGATGCTGGGCGTTCTCATGCTAATGAGGCATGACGGACAGACGGGGGCGGGCAGCTGACATCCCCGAATGTCAGCTGCCTGCCTACTTACCCCTGAGCAGAAATTTCTCTGAGGCAACCATCGAATGAAGGCAACCATCGAATGATGGGGGCGGATCCCACCAGGCTGCGAATGGATATTACTGTGTAACAATTTGCCAATGCGGCCAGGGGGTTTGGTGGACTATCAAGGCTGCAAATTCGCAGCCTTGCGAATAAACCAGAATAACCCCCTTAAGCATCAATTTTTTTCAACGTCAATACCTTATGCTACTTTAAATATAGCTGATAAACCATGATTCTCATGGCTGACTGACCGTTGCGTCGAGAGACGATAGATGCATGAATAGCGTCCACCCGTGAATCAGCCCCCCTGGACCATCCTTTTCTCTCTGAAGCCCCTTACGGGAAAGTAGATCTCCTACAGATCATGCAGCCTTCTCCCTGAGCAGCATAGAACAATCCTTCCTCCTGCATAAAACCCTCTTCTTCCCAAGGACAGTGCATTATAAGACTTTTGTTACAGGCAACATTCAAACTCCGGATCTGAATATTTTTACAAACATTATGTAAAGCACATGACTTCCTGGGAGATTTACATACATATTGAAAGTCCAAACTGCTTTCCAGAAAGCCACAAAATGATATCATTTTTCACATACACTACTAGAAATCTTTCTTGTGATAAATAAATGCAGAGTTATTTGACTTTCAAAGCTTCTCCGAGGCGGCCTCTTCTTGCCACTTCTACATTTACATTCTTCTGCTAGTTTTACACTAGAAAGCTACGGTTTGACTTATTTTAGTTAGGATAGAAAATGCTGCTGGAATTCAAAGACGCGAATATCACAGAATGCTAAATGAGATGCCAAATGTGATCAAGTCTCTCACCGGATGTATTTAGAACTCATCAAAATGTGTCAAATCCCGAACTCTAAGTACGAAATGCCGGCACTCTCCGTCCCATGGTGAGAATCCCAATGCTGAAAATCCCAATGGAGTAAGTGCTTTATCCCTAATCCTACCCAGGGCCGGCGCAAGTGATGTCAGCGCCCCGCCGCTCACCCGCTCCACGGGGGTGGATTCGACCGCCGACCTGCTCCACGGGGGGTGCAGTCGCCTCCGACCCAGTCCAAGCACCGCTCACTTGGCTCAATGGCGGGATGTATGGCCGTCCCAATGCTCACCCGCTCAACTGGGAGGTGGGGGGTTCATGCTGCTGCCGACCTGCTCCATGGAAAGGGGGGGTGTGGGGGTGTGGCCTACCCCTAACCCACCTCAGTGTATATGCAGTGGAATTTCTGGAGGGGGGTTTTGAAATGCAGCCCCAAATTTCCCACATTGCATAACACTGAAGCAAATACGAGATTCTGGGGGAGCGGTAGAAGAACCTAGTACTAACACTGGTCATTAATATAAACATCGGCCTTTTTTACTCTGGATACTGAATGGAGTATTAATATTTAATCTTGGTAAGTTTTAACATTCTACACATATAAATGACTTGTGACTAATAGTTTTGGTTCTTAAAAAAATTAAAACTTTGAACGAATTGGCCAATTTATCACCATCTGTATACCTTGGATAATATTGTCTTAGTCCACAATGCAATAATTGATTACATTGCTTGGATGTATTGATTATTACATGCAGGTACAGTGCTCGATGCCCTATAGGGATCCGAACCCTTTTGTGTGAAGCCGGGCAGAGCGTGCCAGTTTTGGTGCTCGATGTTCCTCATTATTTAGTTGATGCTGGGTATGTGTATGACGTTCCTGTGGACTGCAAAATCTCTCTGGTGGGAGTCTATAATCTTCTCTGGCCGGAACCTTAATGTGTGATGATTTGCAATTGATAAATGCCTACCAATCGGAACCAGGCCCTGAGTGTACAATTTGTTTTCATGTTTTCTTATAACACCTACTCATGTCCTCTGCAGCTACAAATAAAGCAGCCTCAGGCTGATTCCAAAGCTGCTAGACTGCAGATTCATTTATTCCGTGCTGCTTGTTTAATCTCTTAACTCCAAGAAATAGCATAAAGACATAAAACCACTATTTAACTTCAGTAGGCTGTGTATTAAAAGCTGAATATAGGATATACTAGGATACAGGGTTTGACTGGCCCACTGGGGCACAAGGGAGACATGTAGTGAGCCCTATTGCATGGGGACTCAGGAATTAGGGTGGAACTTTAATCGTTAACCTAACATCTTTAGCAGCTGGCCACACCCCCTCTGGAGACTGACCACGCCCCTAAGCAAGGGCTGAATTCCCTGATGGCCCTACGTGCTCCAGTCCAACACTGCTGGGATATATGCTCAGAGATAGAACTCTGTGGGCCCCAGTCCCAAAACTTCTAGTGTCTGACATTTCTTCACAGTGGCTGCTCATTATATGCCCCATAGCAGTGTCCTATCAACTTTATTCTCCATGATAGAGATCAAGACAATCTTATTTCCCATAGTAACATACCTCCCAACATACAGTGTCCTTGAAGCGGATGCAGCAGTGGCTCCGGAAAGGGGACGTTACCTTGGCAATAGGGGGCGTGGCTTTGCAGGTAAGCTGGGATCGTGAGAAATGCCCCTATTTCCCCGTCACTGTGAAAGAATAAACAGAACTCTCTGAGCTGTTGACATGGCCCCGTCCCTTTATATCCCCTCCTCATTAGCAGCTGTGAATCTTACATGACAGTCCCATATCCAGTGGCGGGCTGAGCTGGGGAGGCAGGGTGACATTTGCCTCTACCCAGCCAGTACATTTTAATGCATTTGGGGCAGGCTGGGTAGAGGACAAGGCCAACTTTCTCTGCTGGACTCCACACAGCTCCTTGTACAGCCGTCACTACTGTTACACTTTAGGGACGGAGATCAGGATGGTGTGTTTTGCCCTGCTGGTGCACCACATAAGTAAACCTGACAATTCTTTAGCCGTAAATTCTGGACCTTCCGGTGGGGGCTGGGGATGGTCGCACCAACGTGAGCTCCGTCCGTCCTAGGTCGGGGGCTCCCATCCCCGGCCCCGGAGATGAGTGAGTGGCGTGGGGAGGACGGAGAAAGGAGGGCGACGGTGTGCGCTGGGGATTTCCCCCGAATGCCGGGGATGAGGAGAGCTGCGGACCGGCTGTGGACCGGACGCGACGGAGCTCCCCCACGGCGGCACGGGCATCGGCTGCTCGTGTCGGAGCAGCCCCGCAGACACAGGCACAGACACAGCCTGCTCGCCGGCTGGGGAGGCGCTGTGGAAGAAAGAGTGCGGCGCTCGATGGAGGAGAGGCTTCCGGAGAGGCCGGGCCGCACTGAAACTGAAACCGCAAGGAGGACGCAGCGACACCCGGCCAGTGGAGGCCGGCACCGCAGCCTCCAGCATCGCCATCGGCCCGGGGGGGACCACTGGAGGAGGAAGATCATCTCCAGATCCCCCTTTACATGGATGGGAGTATCCTGGCAGGCCCGGTGCAGGTCAGGACGGTGAGGAGGACCCCGATCACTCTCTTCCCTGCAGGACTACCCCTGGCCCGCTTCCTCACCTAGGTGGGCCCCTGCCCTGGTAGTCTCACCAGCGGTAGCCTCCCTTCCCTGCAGGCCTGGACTTGGCTCCCTGTCCCATTCTCTGGCCTACTGCGGGCCCAGCCTTGGCCCCCCTGTCTCACCCCCTGGCTTGCGGCATGCCCTGGCCTGCTGCTCAGCCGCGGCCCCCAACAAAGGCCCCCGGACTCACTGGAAATGGTCAGGCTCCAGCCACAGGCCTCGCTGACTCTCCCCTGGCCTCAGTGACTCTCCCCTCCCCCCCCACCACCATCTCCACCACTGCAAATGGCGCCGCAAATGGCTGCCTAGGATATGTGCACTCAACCATATATAACCTGTGTCCCCTGTGTGATAACTGTACTGCCTAAGCTATCTCTGCCTTAACTGCAATGTGATAACTGTACTGCCTAAGCTATCTCTGCCTTAAACTGCAATGTATTGCTCATACTGTTACCTACCTGGCTGCTGCAACGACCAGTGGCGCCGCTGATGGCTGCCTAGGCGCTGTGCAGCTTGGCGGGTATTTGTTACCCTATGTGATAACTGTACTGTCCCTGCTCATACTGCTACCTACCTGGCTGCTGCAACGACCAGTGGCGCCGCTGATGGCTGCCTAGGCGCTGTGCAGCTTGGCGGGTATTTGTTCCTTATGTGATAACTGTACTGTCCCTGCTCATACTGCTACCTACCTGGCTGCTGCAACGACCAGTGGCGCCGCTGATGGCTGCCTAGGCGCTGTGCAGCTTGGCGGGTATTTGTTCCTTATGTGATAACTGTACTGTCCCTGCTCATACTGCTACCTACCTGGCTGCTGCAACGACCAGTGGCGCCGCTGATGGCTGCCATGGCGTTGTGCAGCTCGGCGGGTATATGTTCCCTGTGTGATATTGTACTGTCCCTGCTCATATTGTTACCTACCGGCTGCCGCAACGACCAGTGGCGCCGCTGATGGCTGCCTAGGCGCTGTGCAGCTCGGCGGGTATATGTTCCCTGTGTGGTATTGTACTGTCCCTGCTTATATTGCTACCTACCGGCTGCTGCAACGACCAGTGGCGCCGCCGATGGCTGCCTAGGCGCTGTGCAGCTCGGCGGGCATATGTTTCCTGCATATAATGTCTCAATTTAATGTATGTAATGTCCCCCCCCCCCCCCCTCCCCCCCCTGGTTGATCCTGCACTGTAAAATCCACAAAAAATTCCTAGTGTGCGCAAGCACACATGGCCAATAAAGTTGATTCTGATTCTAAATGGAGACATGCTTTTAGAATGCTTTTAGACTGCCCAGTTCATTTTTCCATTGTTGAATGTTTATATAGATATAGAACCAGTAACGTGTTAAATATATCCTCCATGCACTCTTCACACCATTGCAGCAGGTTGACATTCGTACGCAGGTGCAGAGACAGTGATGTCACAGCAGCTCACATGACTGCCACCTAGTCTGTATTAGAGTGGTCCCGTGTCCTGTATTTGGGAATAGCTTCATGCTGTCCGTAATGGAGTGAAGAGGAATTACGTTACATAACTGCTGCAGTATTCTTGACAATGGGCCTAATTCATCTTCGGTTATGATTTTGCGAGTATCTGCAAAAGTGCAACCCTCTGGCGCTCACATGCGGCGAGGGGGTGTGTTTGCCTAGCACAGGGCAATGCCGCCCCACATGCCGGGTCCTCCCCCACTAACATGCGAACGCGAGGCAGCGATTAGCGATCTCCAGATAGCGATTTTCTGCGATCAGCAATGACTGAATCGCCCCCAATGTTTGTTACTTACATTATACACTAGACATCCCAGCCCTGATGCAAGTATTTCATGTGTGTGGACGTGAAATATAGTCGACATGGACACCACTTTGATAGTGTCCATGTCGACTATGTTAACATTTGGGACAAAAAAATTAGAAAAACTCACGTTGACCTTCCCATCGTCGAACTAATGTTTGGTCGACCTTATAACCCTGTTGACCTTAGACATGTTGAACTTTTTCAGGTGTCGACCCAATGCATGTCGACCTAAATTGGATTGAGCCAATGACCCGTACCAAATGGTCTATAGATTGGCTGGCACCACATGTCTGATCTGTAAGGAAGAACATTCTGCCAGGATAAGGGCTGTTTCACACGCTCTGGCTCCTGCTGGGCAGCGAAACCACACACGGCCAAATGCCGTGCCGCACACAGTAGTTAATAATGGACACAATTGTGTCCATTCACATGGGACGGCTATGGCCCGGCCATCCGGTTGCAGCCGGATCGCACCACTGGAAGGGATGGCTGCCGGGCTGTGGCCATCCCCAACATTGAAAACTTCTGAGTGCAGCACGGCTTCTTGGCCGTGCGCGAGATTTCGCCGCCCGACAGGAGCCGGAGCGTGTGAAATAGCCCTAAGTGATCAGGGCGCTGCTGATTGGATGACCCAGCGCGTTTTTAGACTTAAAATATCGAAGACTAATGCTGCCCATACACGCTGCTTTGTGAGCGTGCGTTCCGTGCTGTACCAGCACGGATCAAATCGCATTGCATTGCATGTGCACACGTTGTGCATGCAATGCGATGCGATTTGATGAGAACTAGGTACAAAAAGTATGTGCAAGCACATACGTTTTGTACTGTGCGATGAGGTGCGCGGGAGCGCGCACCTCAAAGCACACATCGGGTCAGCCCTTATAGCAGCGTGTATGGGCTGCTTAAGCTGACCTCTTCCCACCCTCCTGCATAAAACCTGACCATCGCTCATCCTAACCTACTGTTTATGCCCACTTCTTTCCCTTCTGTGTCCCCCCCGTCTGTCTAATCCTCTCCTTTTAGAATGTAAGCTCTCACGAGCAGGGCCCTCTCTCCTCATGTGCCTTTCTTAGAATATATAAACCTCTGCCACCCTGAATTGCTTCAGTGCAGGGCCGGCACCACCACTAGGCAAATCTAGGCATTTGCCTAGGGCGCCGGCCACTGGAGGGCGGCATTTTGTGCCGCCCGGGTACCTGTCCTACGGCGCTGTGTATTTAAATCTGGCGGCGGAGGCAGCGGGGGTCCCTGCAGTCCATTAGAAATCACGAGCACTATCCGCCGGGCTATGCGGAAGCGCTTCTAGTGTGAAAACTCTGGCAGCACGGCGCACGCTGATCTCAGCCAATCAGCGTGCTGCCAGTGTTTTCACACTAGAAGCGCTTCCGCATAGCCCGGCGGATAGCGCTCGTGATTTCTAATGGACTGCAGGGACCCCCGCTGCCACCGCCGCCAGATTTAAAAACACAGCGCCGCAGGACAGGTACCACCCCCCCCCCCCCCCCCGGCACCGGGGCGCCCCCACCCCGACTCGCCTGGGGCGCTCCGGTGCCTTGCACCGGCCCTGCTTCAGTGTCCCACACCTCCCAACTTTGTAAGTCTCAGAATAGGGACACTCGCGCCAGCGGGCAAAAAAGGGGGTGTGACCTATGCAAATGAGGGCACCGCTTATGCAAATGAGACCACACCCACATTTACGGCCGCAGAGAATAGACGCTGTAGTAGCTACAATAGCTGCTAGGGGGCGAAGCCCGGGGGTGTCTCACATACATGGTGCGCACATGCGGCAGATATTTCCATCCTTCGTGCCCCAGGGAGCGCCGCGGCGATCGGCGAGCGGGGCGGCTATGTGCAGTGCGCACACAGGCAGGCACAGTGTCAGTGATACAGCCCGCAGTGTCCCGCGGGTGGGGGAGGTTGCTGCGGGAGGTGTACAGTGATTATCTCCTGTGGCAACCTCCCCCGCCCGCGGGACACTGCCGTCCGCTGTCCCACCCGGCGGCGGGTGGGACAGCGGGACAGGCCCTGATTATCGGGACTGTCCCGCTAATATCGGAACTGTTGGGAGGTATGGTGTCCTGTCCCCTGATGCAACTATCCGTATTAACCATGTACTTGTCCTAAACTGTCTGTGTTTTTGCTCAAAACTATGCTTTGTAAAGCGCTGCGTAATATGTGTGCGCTATATAAGAAACTGTTAATAAATAAATAAATAAATTGGTTGGGTCTCCCCATGCTCACAGGTGATCAGAGCTCCCTTAAGGCCCACATACACTGGGTCCGACTTGTCCTTAGGACAAGTCGGACCAGTTTGCCTGGCAGCTCCCCGGGAGGCTGCTTACGATTTGGAACTTGATTATTGATTATTAATTATACATTTGGCATGCGATTTATTGCATATATATCCCTGGGGAGCTGGCGGTGGCGGGCAACGGGGTCATTGGGGCGGGCAGCATGGTCCCTCTGCGGCACTGGTCTGCGGGTCCGGCAAATGGGAACTGAGTGAATAGTGATATTTGCTGGGCGACGGCGCGGGAAGCGGTGCTGAATTTGAAAACACTGGGCGGACGCTGATTGCACACGTCGGAGGTCCCAGGGTGGGTGGTCGGACGGCCAGCAGGTCCAACCACCTGCTTTGGGTCTGATGCGCACGGGACCGTGCATCGGACCTGAGGGGACATCAAACTGAGCCGATTTGGGCCAAATCGTCTCGTTGTATGGGCACCTTTAGGGAACCTGTTGGGTAAGAAGGCGACATTTAAGAAATGCAAATAACATACAGTACATAAATGTCGGCCGAGACACATTAATACTGCCGAGAGGGGAATCCGCGTGTGCTTAGCCTTTATTTATCAATGATCCTAGCACCTGGCTCTTCCCGCTCACCTAAAGCTGAAGTTAAGTTGTGGATAGAATGAGCTATATGTCTCATACATACCATTTGTATCGCTAGCATTTAACGTCTTATATTCCCCAAATACTGTCCTGTCTATTAAGATGTCATCTGATACTGCAGGGGATCTTCCGTAAATTATTCAGAGGCATCACTGACTCATAATCATCTACTTAATATTGTGGGAAAGCAGCGCCACCTACTGTGCAGCTCAAATACTGCGCCAAACCTCACACATCAGCTTTTAGGGGAACACTGAGCTATAAAATCAGCCTCACACTCTTAAGCGACTATGCCCAGCGTGTACGGACAGCAATGATGTCAATCACCGCTGTGGGGAAAGCCGCTCAGTGCATACACACTGAGCGGCTTTCCCCCTGCCTGGCGCTGACAGAGGGGGAGGACAGCATTGCATAGCGGAGAGCTATGCAAAGCCGTCCTCAACGCCGCTCATCTGCTGGTATTACCAGCAGATGAGCGGCTTTCCCGGCGATGATGCGGGAGCGCGCAGCAGCGCTCATCACCGGGCCAAACACACTGGGCGGCTTTGAGCTGAAAGCTGCTCAAATCTGCTGTTTTGCCGCAGAGGTAATCAGCTGGTCGCAAGAGCAAGCTCCTGCGACCAGCGATTAGAACGGGGCTGAAAACGGGAGCGCGCACCGATTTATCGCCAGGGCACACTCCCATCACTGGCAATATGGTCACCAGGGACCATATTCCCAGCGATATCAGCCCCTATCGCAGCCGTGTGTACACAGATTTAGATTCAAAATGCTGTGTTCCTGGACTTCCCTCTTTATCATTGCCGTCACCTGTGTTGAACTAGTTCATTTATAAGAAAGGTGTCAGCACAGGTGACGGCAATCATATAAGTAACAGGGAAGTCCAGGAACAGAGCATTTTGTACTGAATGGAATGGATCATGTTGGAGGGTATGATGTCCCTTATGACCTAAAGCCATGTCGAAATTTTGAGTGTGTCGAACTCAGGCCTGTCAACCTTCAGTGGTCGACTTAATGCATGTTGACCTTCCTGTGGTCAACCTAATGATCCACATCCATTCTGTCAGGGGCCTAACTGCCAGAGGCAATGGAGCCGCCTGCCTCCGGGCTCCAATGCCTGGAAGGGGCACCAGTGTGGTTCACCATAGGAACCAAGGGTGACCACTGCTCTCCCAACGGAGCTGTGCTGCAAATCTGCAGCAGAGTTACTCATCTCAATGAATAGAGCAGGCATTCCCAACCACGGTCCTCAAGGCACACCAACAGTGCAGGTTTTCTAGATATCCAGGCTCGAGCACATGTGACTTAATTAGTACCTGAGGGATTCTGAGTAAACCATCTGTGCTGAAGCCTGGATATCACTAAAACCTGCATTGTTGGTGTGCCTTGAGGACCGTGGTTGGGAATACATACCTCCCAACATGACCCTCTCCAGGAGGGACACAATGCTCTGCTCCTGCACTTTCCTCTTAATGTATGATTACCCTCATCCGTGTTGAAACAGGTAAATTGCTAAGAAAGGTGCCTCAACACAGGTGATGGTAATTATAAATTAAGAGGAAAGTGCAGGAGCAGAGCAATGTGTCCCTCCTGGAATAGAGGGTGCACGATCAATGTGCAGCAGTCACAGAAAGGGTTAATCTCTGCAGGACTCACAGACAGGGTTAATCTCTGCATCAGTTGCTCATAGTTACATTGTTGCTAATTGCTGCAGAAGCTGAGCTGGGAGCTGAGACCAGGACCAGCTGCACCTTACTAATTATACCCCTTTCAGACATACCACCCGGGATTTTAAACCCGGTATAATCCATACTTACCTACCTAACAATCTCCATGCGGGAGAAAATGCTCTGTTCCTGGACTTCCCTGGTAATGTATGATTGCCATCACCTGTGGTGAAACGCCTTTACCCAGCTCCCCACAGGTGATGGCAATCCTACATTACCAGGGAAGTCCAGAAACAGAGCATTTTCTCCCTCATGGAGAGGGTCAGGTTGGCAAGTATGGAATCATAAGCGAATCTAAGAGGTGGTCCGGGGGTGCACTGGACCACCCATTAGACTGCCCTGCTGTTCTGTTACTGTACCTTTAAATAAATATGAAGACGGCCGCCACCCGTTTTATCCCCGATTCCCACCATAAAGATGGCCACGGGAGGGCTGCGCGCATGCGCGAATGCACGCAGCTTCTCCCATGGTCCTTTGCAGAGTTTGAGCGACGGACGACTCCCTCCGTCTGTAACTGTTCAGTCCTCCTCCTGCAGCGTACTTGAAGGTTGCAGGAGATTAAAGTAGTAGATGGAGTACTGGCTTGCGGCACACAATATTTCTAGATCGCCTATGGGTATAATCCCGGGTTTTTAAAAATCCCGGGCCAATTGCAGGTGCGCAGGACCCAGGATATTAGTCGCCTACGCTAGTCCCAGGATTATGGGTGTGCACGTGGAAAATCCTGGGATTTTTGCATATGTCTGAAAGGGTTTGTCCTGTACATAACACAGCATCAGGGCCAGATTAACAATGATGGCGCGGATGGAGCTGCAGCTCCAGGCCCACACATAAACATAGTCCCAGCATCAGGACAGTGGGATGATCACCAGACAGACACCACAAGGCCACGGGGTCGGCCATAAATCATACATGTTACACTAGCATTTCTATTTTACACATATATACAATTTGTGTTCTGTTATATATTTAGGGGTACATTGGGCCGTATAGTGTATGGGTTCTACATGCCTACATGGCATTGGCCTCACCTCCTCCACTTTCCATAATAGGCTTAAGTACATTTCCAGCTCCAGGGCTATGAGGCCCTTAATACGGCCCTGCCTCTATATTATTACCCCTGCCAGAGGTTGAACTACCATTGGTGCCCCCGCTTGGATGAGGTAGAAGAGGTGTGGTGGGGGGGCTAATTTATATTTCAAGTTCCACCACTGACTCCTGCCAACACCTGCAGTAGGGGACAGGACAGCTCCCAACTGGTACCACTCAGCCTACTCTGCAGCAAATGATGGGGCACCATGCTTAACCACGAGATGGGACCCAGCAGTGAACGCTGATTCTGCATGTTGCAGATGGCTGAATCTCGTGAGTCTGATCCTGACCGGCCAATGGCAGGCAGCATAGTTAGAGCCTGGCCAATGGCAGACAGCATAGTTAGAGCCCGGCCAATTCATTGCAGGCTTTGGTCCTTGTAGTGCAGCTGGGAGCGCTGTTTATAAAGGAAGGGGGGGGACCAAACTCCGACTTGCTTCCGGGCGACAGGGATGAACTTACGCCCCTGAGTTCTGCACAGGCTACCGCCACACATTTCCCCTGCCCCATCACAGGGGCGGAATGGGGGGATGTTTAATCGCCAGAGGAAGAACGCAGATATCGTGTGGCCTTACACATTTATGCCTGCCAGGAACATCCGCTGTACCGCTGGGTCTACATTATATTGTATTGGACTATGGGCCTTATTTTAGTTCATTCTTTCTGACAAAATCCTTCTTAGATGGGCAAAACCATGTGCACTGCAGGTGGGGCAGGTGTTACTTGTGCAGAGAGAATTAGATTTGGGTGGGGTTTTACTTCAAAGTGAGATCTATATTGCAGTGTAAAAATAAAGCAGTCAGTATTTTCCCTGCACAGAAACAAAATTACTCACCCAAATCTAATTCTCTCTGCACATGTTACATCTGCCCCCCTGCAGTGCACATGGTTTTGTCCATCTAAGAAGGATTTTGTCAGAAAGAATGAACCAAAATAAGGCCCTATGTGAGGAGAGTATGATGGGAAAACCAGGCTGTCCTGGGAGCATCAAGTATCCGGATGATAGGTCATCAAGTATCCAGATGATAGGTCGACATTTTTATTTTTTAATGATTTTTGTTATTTTGCTGGACGTTTTATGATCCGCGCGAACCACAATTTGTACCAGTTAAGTGTGCCGATTGAAGCAAGGCGCTATGCCCGGGTACGTGCTACACTAAATGGGGTTCTACCCACTGTTTGTCCCTGTCACACTATTCCTCCCCCTGCTTCTTCCTCTCACCCTCTGCCCCTCTCTGTCGCCCACTGTTGTTGTACTAGGGCTGAGGTGGAAAAGAGGAGTCAAAATAATTTTTTTATCCCAACATTGCTCTGGAGGGATGCTTTGTGAGCCCACAAGAGAAAGGCCAACACTGTCAGAATGTTGACTTAGTCAAAATGTGAAAAAGATAGACACATGAAAAGGGAGGAGAGCATTGGAATGCCT